>NW_012136714.1:10454-13006 GCF_000956105.1 Propithecus coquereli | reverse complement strand
AAATTGTTTCACTATGTGTTTTTTAAAGCATCTATTTACACTAACAGATATTAATTATGCCTTAATGTTTTTCTTGATGTGGTATATTAAAAATCCTGGATGGAGCTGGAGCCCATGCTACTAAAGTGAAGTATCACAAGAATGGAAAAACAAGCACCACATGTACTCACCATCAACTTGGTATTAACTGACTTAACTGATCAACACTTAAGTGCACATAAAGTAGTAACATTCATTGGGTGTCAGGCAGATGGAGGGGAGAGGAGAGAATGGGTATATTCACATCTAATGTAATGTATCCTACTTTCTTTTGTCAATATATATGCTATTATTTAATTTTCTTCCTAAAGCAATACAAAAATTATATGTTTACATTTAACCTGAAAGGACTCTACAGCAATTGTCCAAAATCCTAAGTAGAACTATGGGTTCCTAATAATGGTAATCAATATAGGTCTATAAAGTTTCAAAGACAACCTACTCAACCAATTTAAGTAATATTCTATTACTGTTTAAAACTGCCCCTAAATTTAGCATCTTAAAATAATGAGCATTTATTATTTCATATAGTTTTAGAGATCATGAATCCAGTAGTGGTTTAGATAGGTAATTCTAATTCAGAATTTCTTAGAAGTTTAGTCAAGTTGTCAGCCAGACTGCAGTCATCTGAAAGTTTTACAGAGGCTGTAGGATCAGTTTCCAAGATAGACCACCAGTATGAAGGTCAGTGGCAGAAGGGTTCAGGTGATTATCAAATGAGTCACCATAAAGCTGTGCTACATTGCAACTGGTTTCTCCCCAAGAAATCATTTAGCAAAGAGAGATAGACCAAGATGGAGTCACAGTATGTTTTATAACCCAACCTCAGAAGTATCTTACCATCAGTCTGTTAAATTCTATTGGTCATATAGACCAATCCTAGTTCAAGTTGGGAGTGGACAACACAATGTTATGAATACCAGGAGGTGGGAATCATTGGTGGTTATCTCAAAGGCAGGTGGCCACACAGATGATTAGGATAGGGACATTAGTTGGTATTTGAGAACTAAAATAAATTTCCTAAAAGTGCCCTCTAATCAGCCCATCAGGGCTCTGGGCTGAAAAACCGGCCTAAAGCTGTTTAAAAAATATAATCATAGCATGTGTTATTCTACTACTCTTCTTTTTGGTCACCCCTCTGTTATTTCTAGATTCTCTAATCCCACCTGTTGTCCAAAGCAACCAGAGGGATTACGTACCACTACTCAACTTGATTAGTTCTACATATTTAACATCTCTCCCTTCCTTCCCCAAAACAAAAATTCTAAGTACCATAAAAAGTATCCCACATTTTATTTTCCATATGCAGGATAATGCAATTTAGACTTTCCTTCACCCTAGGATATTGAGAATTGGTTATTCTGTAACTTTTAGCCTTTTTGTTTTTGTTTTGCTTATTTAGCTACCTCACCTGAGCAGTACAGCGGACATAACTCTCTTGGGAAAGGTAGATGACTTTTGTATTTTCTGGCCACTCTTTATAAGACATTCCTTCTTCTTTGGATTATATGCCTTTTTGTGAGTCTTGGTGGGAGGGAAAAATGGTAAATATTTTAACTCATTCCACAGCTGGGACAAATCAAGTGTTTGCTCATCATCATTTATCCAGCACCACCAACTGTATGCATATAAATGCATTGTGCCTTTTTTTATGTTATATCAAATATGCATCTGGTCAATTAATTACCTTTACAGCAAAAGAATTATCAGTGGGTGTACATGATAGCCAGTTCTCTTATATTACACAATACAGAGAGGTAGATGACTTTATATACACTTATGTGGCTTTTTGAGGATTTGATTATGGAATCACGTGTAATACAGAACCTTAAAAAGTTATAATGTTGTCCTGCAGGCTATAAAATATGTTTTGAGTTAACAACCAACATTTGGAAAATTTCCTCCCGTAAGCAGAATGCAGTAGAAATAAAGAATAAAAGTTGAATTACACCAAAATACAACCTTGGGGGAAAAATGTATTCTTATCCCATAATTCTGGGCTCTGCTCATTTGGAAGTTTGGGTTCCAAAGAATGCTTCCTAAATGCGCTGCTACAGTCATGTTGACTTAGAAGATGAGACTGCCTCTTGACCAATGCAGCTTCTCAAACAATCAGGTCAAAAGGCAGAAAGGGGTTTTTATGTTGAGTGGGATGGTGAATCTTCACTATCAAAAAATTAAACATTACATATTGGGAGGAAGAATATGAATGGAATGCAGATGACCCCTAGGAGACCCACTAGTACAACTACATGGAGGTCTAAATGTTATTGCAATCTATACAAGCAGGAACACCAAAATCACAGATCTGTCATAAGTAAAAATTTGGATCATACTGTTTGGATAGAGGGCACTGATAAGTTGAGGAGCTGCCTCAGAGCCAATAAAATTTGACATGGATAGTGGAGGTGGTAATTTGTGAATATGTGCTATGGCCTCATATTTAATTTTAAACACCAAAGACTAGAACCTTTATCCATTTTTAACTCCTTTCTAGTGTTTGTATTTATTTC
>NW_012136714.1:8306-8724 GCF_000956105.1 Propithecus coquereli | reverse complement strand
ACCATGCTAAAAATAATAATGTCTTCCTATCAAATTTAGATAATGAATGTTTATTATTTCTCATAACCTATAAAGCCCTACATTTTATAAGTCAAGCTTATTTTCTCTGATCTGATCTAGTAACATTCTTCTCTTTCTCATTATGACACTCTCTTAGTGTTTTTTTTTTTTCATTGTTGTTTTTCCTGCAACAAGCTGAGCTTGTTTCTCTTTTAGTATCTTGCTGGAGCACTGTTATCTCAGATTTTCCTATGGAGGTCTCCTTCCTGTTATTTATTTTCCAGTTCAGGTGTCACTTCCTCGAAGATGCCCCTTGATAATTATCTCTCTCCAAAGTTCCTTCCTTTAGATAGATTTTTTTCTCTCTCACATTACCCTACTTTCTTCTCCTCATAAAACTTTATTTGATGTTTTCTAA
>NW_012136714.1:6505-6884 GCF_000956105.1 Propithecus coquereli | reverse complement strand
ATTTTATATGATTAAAACTAATCAATATCTTGACTTGGGTGTTATAAAGTAATCTCATATCTTACATTTTAAAACACCCCCTTTAACTTCTTATCAAAATTACACCTAACCCAGACTTTTAATATCAATAAATAGTAAGGTATTTCACATGGTTGTTCATGATCAAAATCAAGAAGAGAGTCTTGATTCGTTTTTCCCTCACATAGCTCCAAATTCACTGCATTTTTCTACTTTCCACATATTCTGTAGTCACTTCTTTTCATCTCTAAGAATAAAATCTTGTTAAATCATCATCACGTCTTGTATTGCGTACTACTGTGGTCTCTTGACTAATGTCTCTACACTTTATTACTTGTAGAGGGTCCATTCTATTCACACA
>NW_012136714.1:3254-3647 GCF_000956105.1 Propithecus coquereli | reverse complement strand
CTCAGTGTATCACCTTGATATGAGAATAACGGTAGGTTAGCGTGCAATCCAGTGCAGTCAGAAGGCAGGTAAATAAAAACCACAAACCTCTGTAAGAACATATGTTACAGACTTGGTGAATATTTGGGAAACTAGAAGTAGAACTCAGAACTGACTAATCTAATTTTTTTTGAATTAATTTTTATCTTTGGCCAAGAATTAATTTTCCACAAATTATGTATTATCAAAAATGATACAATGATTTATTCTTGATGTTACAAAAACTTAATTTCTCTTCAGGAATCCTTTTTTTCCATCTGTTAAAATCAATTATCTGTAAACAATAAGTCATTAGAAAAAAGTGCATAAGATGTCATAAGAAAAAAGAGTTTGGAATTTTAAAACGATAGATAA
>NW_012136714.1:0-334 GCF_000956105.1 Propithecus coquereli | reverse complement strand
ATGAGACTCATCCATGTTAGGGAGGGCAATCTTTTTATGGGGTATACCAATTTAAGTGTTAAACCCATCCAAAAATACCCTAACAGAGACACCCAGAATAATATTTTACCAAATATCTGTATACCCTGTGACCTAGTCATGTTGACACATAAAATTAACCATCAAATTATGTAACACAAAACATATCTGGAATACCACTCAGTGTATCACCTTGATATGACAATAACGGTAGGTTAGCATGCAATCCAGTGCAGTCAGAAGGCAGGTAAATAAAAACCACAAACCTCTGTAACAACATATGTTACAGACTTGGTGAATATTTGGGAAACTAGAA
>NW_012136713.1:988-2896 GCF_000956105.1 Propithecus coquereli | reverse complement strand
TTTAAGTGAATGTGGTATTATGATGTCATGTTAAAATTATATTTTTTAGTTGAGCCCTGTTTGCTTTCTACACATCCATTAAAGGGCTGATAACAAGAATCTATATAGAACTCAAAAAAATGAATAAGAAAAAAATCAAACAACCCCATCAATAAATGGGCAAAGGACATGGACAGAAACTTTTCAAAAGAAGACAGAATAATGACCAGCAAATATATAAACAAATGTTCAACATCTCTAATCATTAGGGAAATGCAAATCAAAACCACAATGAGATACCACCTAACTCCAGTGAGAATGGCCTTTATAAAAAAGATATGTAACTTAGATGTTAAATTTTTAATTATTGAGCATAATATTTACTACTAAGGAGACATTTCAAATACACTTTACATGTTATACTAAGAAAATACTCTTAAAACAATTATTTTACAAAAAAGTGGAAGTGCCATCATTATTATGTTCAGAAAGGACAAATTATGTTGCTGTTATGGGTAACTATTGCAATATATTACTACAAATATTCAAACGAATGTCTTAGACGCCCTAAGACATTTAGGTCTAGTTGTGGTCCATCTCTGGAGAGCCCAGGCTTTATACGTTAGTGAGGCTAAAAGGAGATTTCAGATGAAAAAGGCTTTTTACTGGCTCAGAGAATGGATGCCTGGCTTTTCAAAAACAAACCAAAAATGGATTTTCTGTATGCCAGCCTCTGACTACTAGGTTTAACTGTTAAGCTGCCCAGTTCAAGGATAATTAAAAGTTATTCCCTTTCCACCAATTTCCAAATTGAAAAACATACGTAGCAATACTCAGTAACACGACCTATGTATGTCAAAGGTTTTAAAAAAGTAGAATATAAAAGCAAGCTGGATTGTATGGGTCAGAATAAAGTCTTGATGGCATGAGTGCAGTGATATTAGCTTTTAATTCAGCAGAATGGAAACTTCCATTGGGAGGGAGAGCATGAAAGGAAAAGAGAAACAAGAGGAACAGATACAACAGTAAATCAGGGGCAGAAAAAAAGAGGTGCAAAGCAGAAAGTGAAAAGAATTTACCATGGTAGCAAAGTTTGGGATTCTTTTTTTGAAGTCGATAGTTACTCAATATAATTCCCTGGAATGAAGCTGAGTAACAAGATCCATCCATCCAATTATTGATGCCACCAACAAATGCCCAATTCCATCTTTGTGACAGGCACTCTGCTGGTCCCAGAAGATAGAAGATGATTAAAAAAGGACTCCAGGATTGGGTGAGAGCACAGACCACACGGCCAAGGGTCCCAGCAAAGAAATACACATTAGCCTTATGAATTCATGGTAGAGGGACCTCTGCCTGGGGGAGACAAGTTTTATGTCAGTTCACATAAAAGACGAGAGTTAACATAGGATGCTAATCCCCTTCCATGTCATACAACAATTTATTTAACAAGACCATTCAACAATGATGGAATCTTTTCTACTGGCCACACTTTTTTCTTATGCCCTCTTGCAAAAATTGAGGAGGTAGTTGACTGATTGTATCATCAAATCCATGACCATCACCCCACCTAATCCATGAAAATGGGTCCCTAGAGTGCTTCATAATCTGTTGTTCATGGAGTCTTAATAGCTCAGAGGATAGGGTTTCTACCACTTCCCTTGTACAATAAGTCCAAGGAATAATACATTTTAAAGTCAGGAAATAGATCCTGGTATGAATCTTCATTAGGCTTTCTTTGCTTTACAGGAACCTATGAACATATGAATAATGCATTCATTTATCTAGGGATACGTAAGTCACAATCCACCCTTTTTTTTGAATGGAAAAATGCTAGTCTACTTTCTTGCAGCGATTAAGGAGAATCAAATAGCAGACACTATAGACACTGTTGTCTGACCTATGGATGTTTCACATTTAAATCCAACT
>NW_012136713.1:0-818 GCF_000956105.1 Propithecus coquereli | reverse complement strand
TTCAAGGGAAGTGAGACAAAAAGGATAAATAGGCATTAATTAGGGGAATAGAGACTAGGGACGAGCCTATCAGTCAGAGAGGCCAGCATGTACAAGGTTTAACTTGACTACTTGACTACTAGGTTTAACTGTTAAGCTGCCCAGTTCAAGGATAATTAAAAGTTATCCCCTTTCCACCGATTTCCAAATTAAAAAACATACATAGCAATACTCAGTAACATGACCTATGTCAAAGGTTTTAAAAAAGTAGAATATAAAAGCAAGCTGGATTGTATGGGTCAGAATAAAGTCTTGATGGCATGAAGTGCAATGATATTAGCCTTTAATTCAGCAGAATGGAAACTTCCATTGGGAGGGAGAGCATGAAAGGAAAAGAGAAACAAGAGGAACAGATACAACAGTAAATTAGGGGCAGAAAAAAAGAGGTGCAAAGCAGAAAGTGAAAAGAATTTACCATGGTAGCAAAGTTTGGGATTCTTTTTTTGAAGTCGATAGTTACTCAACATAATTCCCTGGAATGAAGCTGAGTAACAAGATCCATCCATCCACTTATTCATGCCACCAACAAATGCCCAATTCCATCTTTGTGACAGGCACTTTGCTGGTCCCAGAAGATAGAAGATGAGTAGTAAAGAGAAAGAGGCGGCAAAATCAGGAAACCTGAAGTCAGCGTGTCTGCCTTGCAGAATGTGGTGTGAGATGGGAGATATTGTAACTAAGGTGTTTTAAAATGATCAGATTTGCATTTTAAGGAAGTCATCTGGCTACAATGCAAAAAAGAATTTGGGTGGTGGGAGAGTGAGTTTAGATGTGGAAAA
>NW_012136712.1:2021-4127 GCF_000956105.1 Propithecus coquereli | reverse complement strand
TTTGCCTCCTTCTTCCCGATCCCTGACTAAAGCCTGCCTGGCTGGCCCATGGCTCAGCTTGTTCTAATTGGAAGCAGGAGGTTACCAAAGTCCCAGATTCAGCAACACAGAGGTTTCTTGTAGTTTCTGTTTGTCATGCCATTAGTGGCAGCTTCAAGCTGAGGTGAAGGCATTCCAGAGTCATTGTTCCTTTCCTAAAAAATATTTTAAACCTGGGCAGAGGTGGGATTATGATATCTTTTTCCCTACCCCCAAGCCGAAAACTCTTTTTCACATAAACTGAGCTTCAGACAAAGAAAACTAAACAATGAACAACAATACCTTCCCTTGGCTGCTACTCCTGGACCACTTTACTGCCAGGACATTATCTAAAGCATTTCGTGATTACGAAATACCTTTTAAGTTGAAAATCCTTTTTCATTTTTCTCTTTCTTCAAAGACTGCTTGTTGCTGCCAATATAATTTTATTCTGGACACACTTCTACAAAAGACACTTGAGCTCCCTCGTCTTCTCTTCTCAATGAGCACTTCCAGTAAATGCCATAATTAAAATGCACAAATTAGCTTCATCAGAAATCATCACATCTCAAGACTCAGGTTCAAAGGTGCCATGCTTTGAGAATTAGAAATTGTTTTTCTTACTGTTCTGCATTTCTCAATAATATTTTTGGTGTGAATTATATTTTACACCAAAATATAAGCCTCACCACATTGTAAGCAACTGCTAATGAGGTCAGCTTTTTTTTTTTTTTTTTCGGCATGCCCATGATATTTTATGTATGGTAAATTTCCATTGATTGGATTGAATGCTTGTTTCACCCATAGGAAATATCTACTTCTCCTAGAAATCCCCTCAAGTTATTAGCTGTCCTATTGATAAAGTCTAGTGACCCTAAGCATGCAACTACTTATCTTTTCTCTGCACTGCTGTACTTAAGTGGGTACAGAAGCCTTACTAATGTCATTGACAAAAGGTGCCCCATATGACTAAGTTCTTCATTAGCTACATGCAAGTGGACATTTGTTGCTATCTTTTGAGAGGCAATGCTATTGCCATGAAACCTCAGTGTATAACTGAATCAATATGAACTCTCTACATTTGCTGAATTTATAGTTCCAGTTGTATGTTTGTGATAATAAAGACATTCAGCTGTTGGAAATGCTGTAGACTCTTGATTTTGTTCTAGTAGTTGTGAGGTGGGCGATAACTGGCAGAGACTCATTTTTCATCTTCTTTGTGAAAATGTAAAAGGGGAAGAATGATTTTATGAAGATACGTTATAGAATAAATGCAGGAAATATCAAAGGCAATTAAGGCAACAGGATATGTACAAGGTGTGGCAAGATGAAGAGTGGGAGATGGATGGAGATTTTGCAGAAATAGCCACAGAACTTTTAAGTTGAGCCATGATGATTCAGATATGGTACATCTGGTGGTTAAGAGATTTTTCTTTTCATAAAATGCCCCAAATATCATAAATACTTAGACAAAATATAAAAGGTCTGTAAAAAGTGTTTCTTCCATCTCATTAATTCAGAGCTCTAGTTGAAAATCTGTGACCATAGCATTAAAAAAATAATGTGTTTAGAAAATTAATACTGTGAACAACATTATTATAAAATTACTCAAGAAAAAGGTTTTTAAGGACTTCACCATATTCATAATATGGAAATTCAACTCCTGGTTATAAACAAGTCTTCCCTATACAGTAAATCAAATTCAAGCAAGATCTGTAATTTGAAAACATTTTGATAGTCATTAGTTGAATTATTATGAGTTCTTATAGACCAAAGCCGCCTTTCATTTTTAAGGACATATCTAATTTAGACGTTTACTGATTTTGATGAGCTTCCCCTCCTGAGGAGCAATTCATGATTCTTAATTTTTTTTCCATTATAATCAGCAACTTAATTATCAATTAATATTTATCAATTGCACTAATGTCCATGTCATTGCCCATTTATTTACCAAGGAGAACTTGATATGGCTTATCACACTTAAAACTGATTTCAGAGTATTTACAGATATTAATTAAAGGCTCTTAATTGGTGTTGAGTGTTTAATCTTTCTATTTTTTTAAATGTGGTTTCCCTTGAAAGGAATTG
>NW_012136712.1:0-604 GCF_000956105.1 Propithecus coquereli | reverse complement strand
TGTAGTTATATATACATAAGCCTATGATTTACTATCATATCTTGTATGCCTGTAACCTGTTATATATCAAACTTGGTTTTGACCTAATTCCAGCCTTGGTTTAATATTTGTTTTTAATCCCAAGCATCATAAATTATTCTTTTACATGACCACATTATTGAGTGCTCTTTACTTAGGGGAAAAGGCTGGGTTGGGCAGTTTAAAGACCAAAGTCTTTATTTAGAATTAGAGCAAGAACTATGGAGTAAATACTTGCCACACTACAAACTTCTAATGCATATCTCTGTACCTGTGTCCTATCTCTGAAAGCACCTTTGAAGAAAGGCCTAGCTAAATTTGTTAAACAAGTACACTCAAACAGAGATTTACCAGTTGCTCTTGGTCGCTAACCTCCAATGTTACTTTAAGTCTCAAACAGGACACAGAATATCAAACAGATGATTTCCTATAGATTCTTCCCTCTTAGCTGTGCTAACTCAGGAGATGGTCCACTGCTCAGTTAGCTGAGAGAAGCTGCTTCCCAACCAGATTTGCTCTCTACTCTAACTGCATGGTCTTTATTCAAGGCTCTACATATATTTTCCCCTATGCTTAAGGAGGATCA
>NW_012136711.1:2832-4398 GCF_000956105.1 Propithecus coquereli | reverse complement strand
TGTGTGTGTGTGTGTGTGTGTGTGTGTACATATATATATATATAATGCCTAGTACAGGGCCTGGCATAGCATGAGTGCTCAATAAATGCTACTTATCATCCATTCAACCAGCATTTTCTTGCTGGGCATATAGAGCCTTGTTAAGGATCCAGAAGAAAAAGGGAGGCCAGCACGGTGGCTCATGCCTATAATCCTAGCACTCTGGGAGGCTGAGGCAGGATTGCTTGAGGCCAGGAATTCTAGACCAGCCTGAGAAAGAGCAAGACCTCATCTCTACAAAAAATAGAAAAATTAGCCGGACATCGTGCACCTGTAGTCCCAGCTACTCGCGAGGCTGAGACAGGAGGATCAGTGGAGCCCAGAAGTTTGAGGCTGCAGTGAGCTATGATGACACCACTACACTCTAGCCCAGGAAACAAAGCAAGACCCTGTCACGAAAAGAAAAGAAAAAAAGAGAGAGAGAGAAAGAAAGAAAGGGAGGGAGGAAGGGAGCAAGCAGAGGCTCTGATTGTTGGCATACTGGTGTGCTAGTCTCTTCCACCCCACCCCAAGATTTTCCCAAGCTCCCTAAACGTAGGTCTGTGATAGAACTACCGTTGGTGTATTTTTTGCTCCAAAAGTACATGTGATTCATTTTTGGTGAGAATTAATTATATATATTGAAAGGGTAATATACCTTTTGAGGATAAGTATATCTCTTTAAAATAAATTCCGTGAGATTTTTCTGGACTTTGAAAAAGAAAAGAAAATTGCAATGCATATTTGGTAGAGAGTGGTGTTTGAATAGATAGAGGTTTCTCTTAAATGGGCAGCTTGAGTATAAGATTTCTCTGCATAGAACACTGAATAGATTTTGATGTTTTTATTTACAGGGATTAGATTTACATGAAACTTCTCAGGACAGGAAGTCTGGCCCATTATTATTTAGAGTGTTCTTGAGTTTTGATTCTGGGGTACTGGTGAGTTGCCTGAGAGATCGCTCCAGCTTCCAGCGTAGCTGATGGGAGGCGATTCCACAGTTGTATGTCAGTGTTTTGAAATCTGTCAAAGAGGCTTTTCATAGAGCCTATGAAGGACAACTATTGAGTTGTATACCTAACACAGTTTTGTTTTTTTAATGAGAGAAATAATTTTAAAGGAAAAAAATCTTTAACTGAAAATGTTGTTTGTGGTATTGTAGGGCCACCCCTCAGCATTTGTTTTAGGGAAATGAATGGTATTATCCATTTTCTATGTGCTGCGGCTGCAAGGCTGATGTTTTATATACTTTTGCAGATGAGTCTCTTTGTGAATGTCAGGAGCGGTTATCAGTCTATCATACACAGAGTAGAAAGGGCAAAGCCAAACTGTGAGGGTGTCAGCACATTATGGCAATAAAATTTTTCACAGCCTCAAATAAAAAAAAATGCTGTACTTGACAAGTGAATCTTTCTAGATTATTTCAAATACTATGGAAACTGAATTTTGATTTGTTCAGTTCTCCCATTAGCAGCAGTAGGATATGTTACGAAAGTTGGTTTTCAAGTCAGTTGTTATAAATCTGGAGCTTATTTTCTTAAAAGAAAA
>NW_012136711.1:0-972 GCF_000956105.1 Propithecus coquereli | reverse complement strand
GCTCTGGAGCCCAGCACAAGGCCTGGCACTTAAACTCATAAAAGATTGTTAGATGACTTCTCAGTGATTTTTTTGTTTATTTATTTTAAAGTATGTTTCTCTAACTTAAAAAAACCCTAATACTTGCTTATCTGAAGACAATTTGGATGATACTTAAAAACACAAAGATCACAAAAATAGAAATTCTAAACCCACTGTAGTGGGAGGGATAGTCACACATCAGTACTTTTTTCCTGTGCTTGCCTGATGTGTATAGATATGTACATTTGTGTGTCTATGCATAAATAATTTTATCAACAAAAAAATGCTAATGTTGTATGAAATGAAAAAAGTGCCGTTTTCTTCTCTTTACGGTATATTATGAATATTTCCCCCATGTCAATAAATATTTCTCCTCAACATGACCTTTTGTCAGTGATTGTATTCCATTATACAGATGTGCTATAAATTTAGGGTTTTTTTTGCTATGATAAGTAGAACTGTAGTGAATATCTTTGTACGTATATCTCTAAATATTTCTTACAGATAAATTTTTAGTAATCCTGGGCAAAGAGTATGTGTTTGCTGGCTCACTCTCAGAAAGGCTGTGCTAGATAATGAGTAAAGGGTATCTACCACCCCCCACCCCCGCTACTTAGGTTTATTTCTTTACTCACAACGTTTTTTATTTCCTAGAGCTAATTTGTTCTCTGTCTAGCTGCAAAAGGTCATCGTGACACATGGAAGTGGTTGCCCAAGCGAGCCCCGTGTTTACAGCTGAAGGTCTTCTTCAGGCATACCCAGTGAGGGGTTCCCATGCTGTGCTCACACGGAGAAGTTAAACTGTAACCAGAGTTAGCCTGATCCCTTAAGGCAACAGTCTGCAAACCAGGGTACACATGCTTCACAAAATAGCTGAAGATTTTCCAAAGGGGACTCAAGCGTGGTTTTATGGTTTTCCATGGCCAGCTTTCCTTACGCATATGTGTACTC
>NW_012136710.1:12185-12490 GCF_000956105.1 Propithecus coquereli | reverse complement strand
AATCATATGTTTATCCTGGAACTACTTCAAAAGGTGCAAGCGAGCAGAATAATTCCCTAGCAGTATATCTTAATCAAGATTTAGTGATTTTTTTTTCCATTTTAAACATTTTTAAATTGTTCACTTTCAATATACCAATGAATCTGATATTGTCGACCAATGATGCTATGAAAGAAATATAGATTTTGAAATAAACATAGAATCGTTTTTTATTACTCTTCCCCCCAAAAATCTTAACTTCAATTAGAAATAGCTCTGAGGTAACGGAGTTAAGATGTGTGCTAATGCAAATCCATGATGTATAT
>NW_012136710.1:0-1835 GCF_000956105.1 Propithecus coquereli | reverse complement strand
TTCTTGAATCTATAGTATCATTCAATTCACTGCATTTAATATTTTAAAGAAAATTCTCTAAGAAGTAACAAAAATATGATTTTTATGCCACATTAACCTCAGAGCTAGTTTTTCTCTAGCTTTTAATTATTAGGATAAATATAAATCCAAGAAAATTGCATTTTAGATTAGTGGTAACCTTTATGCAGCAGATTTTATCTAGCAGATGAGTATTTTGGAATAATGTTTATTCTTCTTCCCTTAAGCTTTGAGAACTTTGAAATAGTTGAGAATAATGTTCTCTCAGCCATCCCAATACACATGTCTCCTAAAAGTTACCTGTTTAATGAGCTGTCAAGAGTAAATTAATTTCACATCTTCTCTGGGACACCATTTTCATAGAATAATAGGTTAGTAAATCCATGCAGAGGTTGCTATGACAATGCCCTCATAGATAATCTAGAGCAACTATTAGCCAACTTCCTAAAGCCACTGAGAAAGATTAAGGCCAAAATATTCAGAAACATTGGCAGATTAAATATTTTTTTCTCAGTTTGTGTCTAGAGGTATGTTCATGACATTCCATTTGCCTAGATTTCTAACCATGCCCCACATCTAACAGATGCATAAAAACAGATTTTCTTTGCAATTTTTAGTGCCCATTGTCTTCTCTCTGAAATAACATTTTTAAAGAAGAAAATGAATGTTCATTTGGATAAATAATTTTAAGAGTCTAATTATGTAATAATTGGTAAAAAAAATGAAAACAAAATAACTATCTTCAGGTACTAATAGAAAAAATATTTAAATGATCAAAATAGTAGATTATGCTAATTTATAATTTTGGGGATTATAGATATTATAGAAACATTCTTAGCCATTCGAATAAATTTTGACAGTCTTGAGACTAGTTGAATAGTACAAAGAAATTACCGATTTTTACTATGTCAGAGAAAACAAATGAACCACAAAGTGAACAATCCCTACATTTCAGTTACATGTAGAATTCAAACATTTCTCTCTTCTTATGACTAATATTTGATTGATAGATACACAAATATTAATAAGAAATAGCTCTGCTTAGTTTTTATTTAATTAATATGTGGGATATTTTTTATTTAAGGAATAGAAATTGAGATCCTGTCAAATTTTATGTAACTAACAGTAGGTCATTTGCCATTAATTTTGGAAATTAAGTGAAATGCTAGAGTTATGATATAAAATTGTAACAAAATTTTACTGAGTAATAAACTTCTGATTTAGACTCTAAATATCCATTTCATAACTATGGACATATATGGTCATGTGTTCTCTGTCATAAGACATAACGTTTAGTCCATGGTAAAATTTTAAATTTCTGAGAACGGAGACTTTATTGCAGCCTTGTTCTTCAAATACATTGGCAGAAATAAACATATAATATAATATGAATATTTTAATTGGTTATTGAGATAAATATAGGTAGTGTCAAATATATATTTCTGTGTGATTAGATTGTGATGTTTTTCAAAATGTCCCCTCTGTATGTGTCAGAATTCTATTACATTTTATTCCTTTTTAAAATTTGTATTGAAATTTCATATACTTAAAGTATATGGCATGACATTTTGATACACATATGTATAATGAACTGATTACTAGAATCAAGCTAATTAATATGTCTATCTTTTTACATAGTCAATTTTTTTTGTGTGTGGTAGAACATTTAAGATATATTCTCTTAGCTGATTTAAAGTGTACAATACAATATTATAAACTAGAGTCACCATAATGTACAATAGTTCTCCAGAATTTATTTGTCCCATATAACTGCAACTTTGTACCCTTTGACTAACAGGAGATTTCAGAATTTTAAT
>NW_012136709.1:3894-4523 GCF_000956105.1 Propithecus coquereli | reverse complement strand
TGACTTTAGCATAGTTTTCTAATATGTTATATACAAAAACAAGAAGAAGAATGGAGGGGTAAACAAAATGAAATACAAAAAGAAACAAATTAATTTAACTGCATTTCAAATGAAAACAATGGTTACAGCATAACCACAACAAAGGAAACAAGGTAAGGGCCCTACTCAAGTCACTGTGTATTTAGTAATGGACAAGGCAACATCTTTTATCTTGTATTATCTTGATATGATGCAACCAAAAGGATACAACATCCCTTCTATGGTGTTCCTGCCAAAATTTATTACCTAAATCTAATTCTGAGGAAAAAAATAGATAACCCAAATTGAGAATTATTCTACCCAATAACTATAATAATTTACAAATTTAAAAATGTCAAGTTTATGAAAATGTTGAACTATTCAGTTAAAGGAGACTACAGACACATGGCAAGTAAATGCTAAGTGTGGTCTGTATTTCATCATGGACCAGGAAAAAAACAATCCTATTTAGGACACTGGTGGGACAATTGAAGAAATTTAAAGGAGGTCTGTGAAGATAGCATTCTTCAGTATTAATTTCCTGATTTTGATAATTGTATTTAGGATAAATATATTAGAGTACGTAGAGGTAAAGAGGCATTATATCTGAG
>NW_012136709.1:0-834 GCF_000956105.1 Propithecus coquereli | reverse complement strand
TTTATCCAATGTCTAGTTGATATCTCCTCTTGAATACCTAATACTTATCTCAAAGTTAACACAGCCAAGATTCTATTCATAAACTGCACCCTCAAACCTGCTATACTCTTATTCTCTCATATCTCACTTAATGATAATTCAAGCCTTCTATTCTTTCAAAATAAAAATCTTAGGGTGATTTTGAGTTTTCTCTTTCTCATACCCTTCATGCAATCCATCAGGAACACATTGATGATCTCACTTCAAAGACAAACAACACAGTCCTAAACGTTGCAGATAAGAATCATAAATAACGCTAAAATTAGGGAATAAAGGTGATATAAAACAGGATATCTGCATAACCTCAAATTATTTCTTTCTAAGATACATATCGATTACAAATGAAAAAATAATTACAAAGGAGAAACCCAGTAGACACCACCTTAACCAAATAAAGAAATTTAACAGCATGAAAAATTAGTCACATTGACATCATATACCTTCTGATAGAGTGTACTGAGGATATACTACCACTGCTCTTACATCCTTGCCAAAAGTGCACAACTGGAATTTATCCTGAAGAACAATATAACAAACCCAAGCTGACAGACAGCCTATATACAATTAATTCATCAAATATGTTAAGGTCATGAAAGACAATGAAAGACTGAGGAGCTTCCCAGATTGAAGAAGATGAAGGAGACAAGACAAATAAATGCAGTGTAAAATCATGTTACATTCTTATGCAGAGTATTTTAACTATCTCTTTTAGTGCTATCTTTCTTCAGATCATGGTTTCAGTGTTATTGTTTCCACAATTACAAAGACTGGTCAAGGTATGTCCTTAATCATAAG
>NW_012136708.1:12523-12933 GCF_000956105.1 Propithecus coquereli | reverse complement strand
TCATATTTACTCTAATTAAATAAATAAATACAGGTGTCAGACTCTCAGTTAATCTTTCCTAGATCTAGACAAAGGAAAGCCTCAGAGAAAACCTGGCTAAATCAATGCAAATTCACTACAGATTCAAATCTCCCTAACAAAAGACAACTTTGCAGGACTACTTCTGTTTGCTAGTTCTGAACAGCCATCTCAAAATATGTCAAAGAAATACATTGTGAGATGAAATATTTTAACTTCCTTCAAAATATTTTGTGGTAGTGTAGTAGTAATTTTTCTTTAATATTTTGGTAGAATTCAGCAGTGAAGCTGTTTGCTTCAAGGCTTTTCTTTGTGGAAAGTTTTTTGATAACTAATTCAGTCACTTTACCTTTTATAGATCTACACAGATTTTCCAGTTTTCCTTGAGTTAG
>NW_012136708.1:0-778 GCF_000956105.1 Propithecus coquereli | reverse complement strand
ATACTTTTATTTGTTCCTGAAACTGCTACAGAGCTAGAACCATTTAAAATTAATGTATGTTTTAAACATTTTGTGCACACAGGTGATCTGTTGTACCTGGAAAATTACTTGTAGAGAATCAATGAGGCCTTGGATGAAGCTATATTTCTCTATAGAATACTTTTACTTGTTCCTGAAACTGCAACAGAGCTAGAACCATTTAAAATTAATGTATGTTTTAAACATTTTGTGCACACAGGTGATCTGTCGTAAGAGCATGTGAGTGGTAAACTTTTAGTTACATTTACTCAGAAGTTTTTTCCTACCCTACTCTGCTGGAAAACAAGGGTATTTTGTTTGCTGTCCTCTAGGGGTGAAGGTAGAAGTATTTGGTTTTAATTCAGGTTCATATTTATACTTAGGATATAGTCCTTTGAAGTCTCAGCCACGTGGAGAAAGATCTGCTATTAAATTGCAAAACTCAGGTGGGATATGGGCTTTGCCTAACATCTTTATTGGCCCGTAAGAGCATAAAATCCAAAATTCAGTCTCTATTTTAGGCAAATGTCCTCAGGGCAAAAGTGGCTTCAGTGCTTTGCTTACGACTTTATTTCCAGTCTCCTGGTAAATATGGCCTGATAATTTTCTATTGTATTGACAGGTGATTGATGTGTTTGAGAAGATTGATCAAACTTTCTTTGTCTGACATTTTTAGTTATTTTCAGTGGCAGAGTATGTCCAGTTATCTAGTTAAACTCTATTATCAGAAAGAGAAGTTTATAATACTAGCTTTCTAGAG
>NW_012136707.1:919-1252 GCF_000956105.1 Propithecus coquereli | reverse complement strand
ATTCAATAAGTAAAAATTTTAGTTTGTGGAGCTTTTTCCCAGAATAATCATGTAAAGAGAAGAATTCTCTTTGATTGCAGTGTCTACACTGCAATCAATGGCTCCTTTGTGGGTTATGGAACAGTCTCTTTAAGTCCCCAACTCTTGGTCCTAACATGACCTGAGCAGTAGGGAGCTCTGAGAACAGCCTTCAGGATAACCCCACAACGGCTTTCAACTCTCTGCTGTCAAGGGTATGGCAGTTGCATAATTAACCACAATAGCTGCAAGTAATACACTTAAAACAAAAACCCTGTTGGTATTTAGCTGGACCAAAAAAAAAAAAAAAAAAAA
>NW_012136707.1:0-869 GCF_000956105.1 Propithecus coquereli | reverse complement strand
ATTCAATAAGTAAAAATTTTAGTTTGTGGAGCTTTTTCCCAGAATAATCATGTAAAGAGAAGAATTCTCTTTGATTGCAGTGTCTACACTGCAATTAATGGCTCCTTTGTGGGTTATGGAACAGTCTCTTTAAGTTCCCAACTCTTGGTCCTAACATGACCTGAGCAGTAGGGAGCTCTGAGAACAGCCTTCAGGATAACCCCACAATGGCTTTCAACTCTCTGCTGTCAAGGGTATGGTAGTTGCATAATTAACCACAATAGCTGCAAGTAATACACTTAAAACAAAAACCCTGTTGGTATTTAGCTGGACCAAAAAAAAAAAAAAAAGAAAGAAACTATCATTTCCTCATGGTATAAATTATAGTTATGTGTATAATGAAATTTCTTATTTGCATTTCACATGAAATTCACCAAACTCCTTATGCACTCATTACTTACCCAATATAGGGTTTTTAAGTGGCACTTTTAAAGTTTGCTTTCCCTCAGGGTGAATTATTTGCCCAGACTTTATTCCTGCAGTCACGACTTCTTCACCTTTTGCAAATCCATAGCTCATTTTGTGGGTGGTAGTGGTTTGTGGGCATTTGTGGGCATATGTGGGAGCAGTCTTAGGATACCCTAAATGGTGGAATCTTTTACATGTAAGTGTCCCAGCAGCCAAAAAAAAAAAAAAAAACCAACCAAAAACAAAAAAACCAAACAGCGAAACTGAGTACAGAATAGTCAATAAAGGTAGCAGCAAAAATCAGCTTACTTCCTTGCAATTAAGCACATACTTCTTAGATAATCTGTTGATTTAATAGGTGGAAGAAATGTGTATACCAAAAATTCAGTGACTGTTTGGGTATCAAGAAGCACAAATATAAA
>NW_012136706.1:12172-12900 GCF_000956105.1 Propithecus coquereli | reverse complement strand
CTTTGCCCTACCGGAATCAGAGCTTCAAGCATTTCCATTCCCCAGATGGTGCGCACCACACCCATTAGGTGTGTATATACCCATCCCCTCCTCCTCCCTCCCATCTACCCGACACCTGATGAATGTTATTACTATATGTGCACTTAAGTCCTACAAGTAGAACTACCATTTGATCCAGCAATCCCATTACTATCTACCCAAAAGAACAAAAGACATTTTATAAAAAAGACATCTGCACTAGAATGTTTATAGCAGCACAATTCACAATTGCAAAGATGTGGAAATAACCCAAGTGCCCATCAATACATGAGTGGATTAATAAAATGTGGTATGTGTATAACATGGAGTTCTACTCAGCCACAAAAAACAATGGAGATATAGCACAACTTGTATTATCCTGAGTAGAGCTGGAAACCATTCTACTAGGTGAAGTATCACAAGAATGAAAAGATAAACACCACATGTACTCAGCATCAAACATTCAGTATTTTTATTGCCGCATTAAAATTTGTATTTATTTTAGTTGCCATTAATGTGATTTTATTAAATTTTGACATTACAACTACTCACATCTCATAATGCTAAATTTAAAGTTACTAAAATACCACCTCCTTATTTGCACACTGATTTAGCATTATATGATTTTAATTGTCTTGGAAGTTTTAGGTAATTCCTCTACATATATTTGAAAGATCACTCCACTGAGGTTTTATGTCAATATTTATTAT
>NW_012136706.1:0-417 GCF_000956105.1 Propithecus coquereli | reverse complement strand
ATAATGAACACTTGTGAACTATTTTGATTTTTTAATTAAGAATGAAAACATAAATTCTATGCCTAGTCCAATAATAGAAGAGTTTTTCCAACATTTTCTTCTAGAGTTCTTATGGTTCCATGTCTTACATTTAAGTCCTTTGTCTTGAATTAATTTCTGTGAGTGGTGAGAAATATGGATTCTGTTTCATTCTTCTACATGTGGCTATCCAATTTTCCCAGTACCATTTATTGAATAGGGCTTCCTTTCCCCTGTGTATATTGTTTTCTGCTTTGTCAAAGATTAGTTAGATGGTTTTATATCTGGGTTTTCTGTTCTGTTCCATTGATCTGTGTCTCTATTTTTGTGCCAATACCATGCTGTTTTGGTTATTATAGCCTTGTAGTATAGCTTGAAGTCTGGTAAATTGATGTCTCA
>NW_012136705.1:5216-6592 GCF_000956105.1 Propithecus coquereli | reverse complement strand
TTTTAGGTAAATCTAATTTTTTTCCTAAAATAAAGCAATGTATATATTTTTAAATACATGTCATTTACGTATTTTCTACAGGATAGTAGATTTCCGATGATGGTGCTTAATTAAGATTCAGGTGTTTCTCAGCCTTGCATTACAACTTTCAGCCATGTCCCTTCCCGGTTCAGACACTGGATTAATTTTCCGAGCTTCCTACTGTTTCTCAGAATTGTTTTCTTCTATTCCTGAAGGAAAATGAACACTTTGTCTTCATCTGGCACAAGTGACTTGGCCTTCCACTCCAGCGCTGCAGAAGTTTCTGATAGTTGGTGCATAACGAATGGACTTGTCCCTCCAAGGGAAGGAGATGTGTCAGAAGGAATGTGACATGATAAAACGGTGCTGGCATCTGAGGACAGAGTGAAAAGTCAATTAGTAGAACCACGAAACCATTTGCTTCCTGATTAGCCACCAAAATGATGTTAATTCTCCACTTTCTGTGTTTACCCATCACAGTAAAGAAGGTTATTTTGAATCCGTTTGCATCTTCTGAATTCCTAACTCTGAGCCTGGTGCCAAACAGGTAAAGGGAAACTTAAACTTTCCCAAAACACTTTGCTCCAAGAGTGAGTTATCTATTTTTGGTTATGCTGTGGTGTTTTTTTTGTTTTTGTTTGTTTTTGTTTTTTTTTTAAGGAGAGATTGCATCTTTCTTAATGTCACTGAGGCTGGAGTAATTCCGAGTAGCCTAGACAGCACTGCTTTGCCTTGGATTCTGAAGACAAGACCCGAGTGCTTTTTCCTGGGCATGTTGTGGGTATGTGGTCCCTGGTTGGACAGCAGAACCTTCATGTGCTCTCTGGGGGCGTTGACATCCCACACCCAGAGTCCCCTCCATCTCACCCTGACTGTCCTGCAACAAAAAATGCAAAAAATGTAAAAATCAAACAATCTTCAAAAAAGTCAATCTTCGATTTCCTCCCAAATTCTTTCAGATATTTTAGCCTTATTTTTAAAAACTTGCACTTTTGTTTTATTTATTTTTTTTTATTTCTGCGTATTATGGGGGTACAAATGTTTAGGTTATAGTGCTCCTTCCCTCCCTCCCCCCACAAGTCAGAGCTTCAAGGGGATGGGTATATACATACATAATGAGTGCGATGCGCACCATCTGGGGGATGGACACGCTTGAAATATTTTTTAATAGATTAGAATTTCTGTGAAAATCTGCTCTGGAAAGACAAACCAGTAACATTTCTGCTTCTTTATGATGCCTATTGTTTCTACCCTGAATATCTTGGGGTATTGGGTTTTAATTCAACAGACTAAAATAAATGCCTCATTAGAAAGCCTTTCTATATCCACAGCTCTCTTTTTTAAAAAAAGAGTAG
>NW_012136705.1:0-937 GCF_000956105.1 Propithecus coquereli | reverse complement strand
CAGCACTTTATAAAGTGGGTGATGACCACATTTGATTATAAAGTTTGATTAGGAACAAAATAAAAAGTTATAAAAATAATTATTTTAGGTTGGCTTCACGTCTTAACTCATTCCGGATTAAAATTAAAGAGCCCAGATCCAGGCTACCCTTCCTGCGCTTGGGGGCGTGGACATCCCACACCAAGTCCCCTCCCTCTCTCCTTGACTGCCCTGCAACAAACAAATGCAAAACTGTAGAAATCAAACAATCTCCAAAAAGGTCAATCTTTCATTTCTTCTCCAATTCCTTCAGATATTTTGGGCTTATTTTTAAAAACGTGCACTTTTGAAATATTCAGTGCCTGCTTTTTAAAAATGCACACAATTCCCATTCCCTTCCTGATTCCCGAGTGTCTGCTCAACAGGCCCTCAGCTCCCCCTGCCCATCCGGGTTCTGCCAAGGCCACACCCTTGTTCTTCCCATCAATGTCAGGTTCTCACAGGACCACTGGTCTCTTTGCCCCTGTCCTTCCTCCTGTCTGGAATCAGATTTCCCTTCTCTTCCCAGCCACGCTTTTATCCTCCTTTGAGGGCCAGCTCAGGGGATGTCTCTTCTGTGAAGCTGTACGTAGAGGTCAGGGCTTCCTTGGCTGCACGTGACAGAAACCCAAACAGAAAAGGCTCAGACCAAAGAGAGAACTTACCAGCTCCCGAAACCGTACGTCCGAGAGGGATGGGCGGGGCTGAGGCCCAGGAATCAATAAGCCAGGGCTGGGGTGCGGTCCCTCCTCACTGCTTCTCTCTTCAGACCGCAGTTTGCGGAGCCCTACTAAATCCGTTTAGGCAGAGTCTCAGCTCCTGGGTACAGCTGCGGAAAGGTAATCACCTGTTGAGTGTAGACATTCTGTCTTTCATTAATAGAAACTAATATATATGGAAAAATCAATCTGTTTTAACT
>NW_012136704.1:9945-12947 GCF_000956105.1 Propithecus coquereli | reverse complement strand
TAATAGTCATTGTAGAGGAGGGTGATCAAGGTGTGTATGTTTATATGTGGGTTTTGAAGAAAGTTATATTTGAGCAATTCAGTCATTCATTAAGTCAATAGTGATAGCAAAGTATCGGTCCTATTCTATGCATTTATATGTATATACTTTCTTTAAATTCTTATAATAATTCTTTTATCATATTTTGAAATAGAAGAAACCAAGGTGTGAGCAATTTGCCCAAGGTCACATCCATAATAAGTGTGGGGGCTTGGTTTCTTGGTTTTGAATTCAGGTCTCTTAGAGATCCTAGTAGGTACATAAAACTGTAGAAGTAACTCTGTAAAATATCAAGAATTAAGGCCCATTCTCTTTGCCTTTAAGTCTCCGTCTAAGCAGAGTGGGGAGGGGGAAAAAGGCATATGTATTTAAGTAATAATCCAAAAAGGCAATAAATAGAGTGGTTTAAACAACAAAAAGTATTTCTTAGCTTACTTAGTATTTTCACATGAGGTTTGATCAGAATTTCAGGTATATTTCCCTAAAATTCTTCTTGATTCTACTCTTCCCAATGCATTCTCTTTGTTTTCATGAAGACTTCTTTTGTAGTCATATGATGGCCACCAGCAACAATCAAGACTGAAGAGAGGGCAGCTGCAGCAACCACCAGCAAAAGTCTCTGGCTTGGCTTAACTCACAGACCTGCAAGATATATTAAGGCAGAGCAATGTCCTTCATTGGTTGTCATAGGCCTAGCCACCTGCAGCATTGTGGCAAGAAGGATGGTGTTCTCCCAAATGCCTTAGATCAACCAGGATCCCCCTTGGGCAGAGCGATGGGATCATTCCCACCCAAACAGAGTAGCTGCTAAGCTATGGAGGATTCAGTGAGTGTTTGGAAGACAAGCACAATGTCCCCCACAAAAGGGAATTTGGTTTCAATGGTAAGAAACCAGAGATTTTTTGTTCAGGGTATTATGTGATTAAGGCAGAATTTTAGGAGAAATATTTTAAAGTTAAGAAGTAGGGAGGCTTATATGAAGAACAAGAGAGTGTCCACAGAAAAAGATAGAGGTTGGGAAAAGTTAGGAGATGTTGGCATACATTTTGGACCTTACCGCTTTCTGTGTAATTCCTTGTAAACCTTCCCACCATGCCAATGGCCTGTTCATCATGCTCACTCCTTCACCCCCAACCCCCACCATCACCTGATTTGAAAGATAATGCCCCAGTATTCAAGTAATAGAAGTAGAATAGAACTCTCAAAGTATGACTAAAGTGACAATTGGCTCAAGTTCAAATGACAAGGAATGATGTTTGTATTACTCGAGTTTTGAAGTGTTTCCAAGGAACACCTCCACTCAGAGAGAGTCCCAGCCAAAACTGTATAAAAGTTATCTCTTTGTATAAGCAAAGCTGCTTAAGGAATAATTAAGATGCAGACTTTATGGTTAAGTTGCAAAATGTGTCTTTGCTTATGTAACTCAACTGCGAAAAGGTCTTTCAGGTCACATGTTTCCATATATTTTGACATTTTTCCCCTCCATTCTCTATCAACGGGAAATTAGAGATACCTTTGATTATCAAGGTGGCATTTTTTTTCTGCACAGTTAATAAGATTTAAGCTATACCTCAGTGCACCATGGCACTGACATCACAACAGTAACTTTGGCATTGGATTTGTGCTGCATCTTACCATAAACATAACTAATAGGAATAAATACAAATAAAAGTGGTTTTATTCTTTTATAATACTGCATGAGGTTAGCCTTTTATTCTACAAAATGAGTGGCTCGTGTACAAACGCAGCAAACCTTTTATACTCAAGTATTGACAAGGAACTGTGATATAAAAAGCGTGATTTTTCTTATGCCTGTGTTGACTACAAAAGAGGAAAGCTCCAGTTAAACCCATTGAGAAGCATCCATGAAATCCAAGAAGCTGGGCTTGGAGCCAACGCATTTGTCTACATGTTCACCATTTGCTGAGTCTGCGCTAATGAGGGCTTTAAGCCAAGAAGAGCCGCGTCTGATTCCTAAAGACTTTATTATAATTTACAGTTCCATCTTTCAAGTGAAGGTATTGTAGTTAGGGCCAGGAATTCCTTAGAAGCCACTATTCCAGTGCACCAGGATTTATTGAACCATTTTGTTTTATCATGAGACAAAATGATTTGATTATTTACATGCTTCATTAACCCAAAGGAATCTCTTCAGTTGTCTTCCTATTAGCTCCATTTTGGGTGATTATTTTGCTGCTAGATAATTTCTTTTCTTCAAGGGGAAGACAGAGAAGGAAAGGAAGTTGGTTTGGCTATTTGTCAGCGGTTCTGGAAGAATGTTTATTCAGGGAGGAGTTTCAAATCTGTGAGAATGTGGGGATTATCTAGACATTTTCAGTTCTTTCATGTTTTTCTTATCCCATCTGTATTCTAAGATTTCCCTGTTGAAGCCAGACTTCCTAAGAGTGCATGAGAGAGTGGGATTGAAGTCATAAAGATCTCCTCTCCGTACCTTCTAGAGATTTAGAACATCTCTCTGACACCTGTAACTCCCCTACCTATCAGTGTTCCTCCATTGATTTTCCCATCTCTGCCAAAGAAAATTTCATGGTGGCCAGGACTCAATCTCTTCTTCATGAGCTTCTGTTAATAAATATACAGGTGGTAGGGGGGAGACCTCCATCACCTCAGTAGTCATAGTAACTGAACCTAATGTACATTTGGGAAAATCATTACAGTCTTTATTGGTGGCTTATGTGAAAGGAAATTTTATTATGACATTTATCCTAACCGTTCTTAAAAGAACACCCACCTATAATAAAAATAGGATGATTTGTTTTACTTAGTAATTGAAAATGCTATTATTAATAGATCATGGCAACAGTTAGTTAATTAGGATGCCTGAAGAGTATGGGGAATTGGGCCTTTATGGAGATTACAGTACAGTGTATAACAAAGAAAACACTTATTTAAAGCTACACTTGGGTCTATTCAGAATCTTTTTCAAAGATTCAATCTGAGAA
>NW_012136704.1:0-410 GCF_000956105.1 Propithecus coquereli | reverse complement strand
AATCATAATTGACACAGAAAATAGTACCAGGAATAGGGTAAATATAAATACTATGTGACAAAAATTATAGATGTCTATTACTTTTTTTTTTTTTTTGCTAAAAGCACAGAGTCAGAGATATTTAGATAAAATTATTGCTTGTTGCAAAGTGTAAACAAAGGCTAATCTGCTTGGTATAGAATAATTATCTTATGATCTCCCTATTTGTATGAACTCTAATACATAAAAATATTTGACTTCTGGCTGTATTTTTTATATAGGTGGCTGGATGTCATTCTATTCTTGTAACTCTCATAATATCTCCACTCTTCTAGGAATAGAGAATATAAATAAATGCTTGTTGATTGGTCCCTAGTGGAAAGTGAAATTACTTTCAGTTTCCAAATATTAAAATCTCATTCTCCTCTTTC
>NW_012136703.1:26190-26419 GCF_000956105.1 Propithecus coquereli | reverse complement strand
ACACCACAGAGAAAAATTTAAATCAAAATGGTCCACAGGCCTAAATGTAAGAGGTAAAAACATAAATTCTAGAAGAAAATGGGGAAATAAACCTTCATAATATTGGGTTTAACAATAGTTTCTTAGATTGACACCATAAGCACAGGAAGAAAACTTTCCTCAAAATTAATAACTTTTGGAAATCCAAATATACAGCCAAGAAGGTAAGATGACAACCCACAGAGTCATG
>NW_012136703.1:22509-22836 GCF_000956105.1 Propithecus coquereli | reverse complement strand
AGTGACATGGCGCCTGCGTGGCTGCGCTAAGGGGGCCATCCTGTGTCCTTTTACGCAGGGCGTGGCGCTGCTGCGTACTCTCATGCAGGGCACGCGGCCCCACTTCCTGTGTGAAATGTGTCCTTTGGGTCATTCATTCGGACTTTCTTTTCTTTTTTTTTCTTTAAAGACTAGTCAAGTGATGTAGTGAGGAGGGGGGTTAAGTAGTAGAACAAGTAGTTCAATCTGTAACTGACTATGAACAGTCAAGTGAGATAACTCACTACCTTCGGACCAGCGTCATTCAGCCTTTCACCTTGCACACACCAACAGCAGCATGGAGGGGTT
>NW_012136703.1:18826-20002 GCF_000956105.1 Propithecus coquereli | reverse complement strand
CACAATGAGAAGTTGACATCTCTGTACAGGTTTGATTTTTAAGAGTTATGTTAATGTTTCCTTCCCATTTTTCTGGTTTTAGATTTCTTCTAAATAAGTATATAGATGTAACAAAACAATGAATGGTGTTGTGATTAAAAACCAAGACCAACAGCTGGAACACTTTCCAGATTTGGTCCCTGTTGGGGTTGACAGTGTCTGGGGGAAAAGACAGAGAGCATCTGAGTGTGTTTCTAGGGAACATTTGATGTTGAAGTACAAACAACAGCAAGGACCTGCGTGTCTGTTGGTGCCAACAGGGCTGTGCAGGGCCACAGCTGGGATCTGAGGCCTTGCCCTGCTCACCACTGACTCCACCTAGAAGCCTGATCAGGATTTTGGGCGTGCCCTCTTCCTCTAGACCACACATCTGCATGAAGGGTGTCCCCCACAAGATTTGGACCTCCTACAAAAGAGCCCAAGCACCCACCCTGGATGCTGGAGTCCAAGACACAGGATTTGGACTTGCTGGGGCGTTCTCAGTCACACTCAGCAACTTCCTGTTCTGGATCTGGTGTGTGATGTGACACCAAGGAAGGCAGCACATGGGGAGAGAAAGCTGCATCCCTTCAGAAAGAAATTCCTTAATCCATCCAGTGCAAAAGAGGAGGGAGGAATAGGAGAAACTCCACCGAGGGGGAAGGCCTCTCCTCCCTGAGGCTCTCGTCCTTGCCAGTCCTGAGAGTCCCTGGGAGCCCAGTGTGGACCTAACCCTAACCTTAAACCCTAAACCCTAACCCTAGTCCTAACTCTTAGCCTAACCCTAACCCAACCCCAACCCCTAACCCTAAGTTATGGAGGCGGAACCCTCCAATATAGAGATTCAAATGTATCTATTTTTAAAAATTTACATATAAGTCTAGAGGCCTTTATCTCAAAAAGTCAACAATGGTTCAACATACTAAAGTCATCTTTGTAATACACCACATTAATAGAATGAAGGAAAAACATCACATCATCACATCAATTATTGCAAAAAGCTTTACACAAAATCAAACACCATTTTTATATCTAAAAACTCAAAAAGCTAGGAATAGAATACAATTTTATCAACATGATAAAAAGCATTTATTCAAAACACATAGCAAATAGAATCTCAATAGTGAGGGCTGAGAGCATTACTGCTAAAATCAGGAA
>NW_012136703.1:14035-14424 GCF_000956105.1 Propithecus coquereli | reverse complement strand
ACGAAAGTGACTTTTTACTGGGTCCTGAGTTTCCTTCAGAGGAAAAAAAATGATCTGAAACTATTAACAGATAGATGGATGCACAACACTGCCAACGTACGACATTCCATGGAATTGTATATTCATAGATGGCTAAAATGGTGAAATTTTAAATGGTGCTTTCAAATATTTATATACATTGTCATAACATGGACTAGGACTTTATCACTTAAGTATATTGATTGGTGACGTAAAGATAACTGTTTAAACCTGAAATACCTTGCAACGCTGGACACCCACATGCAGGCACGCACGCGCACACACACACACACACACACACACGCACGGCTAGAGAATATAGCAAGGTAACATGTGGTTCAGTAAATTCTTATGAAATTTCCATGATCAAT
>NW_012136703.1:13450-13900 GCF_000956105.1 Propithecus coquereli | reverse complement strand
TCATGTATAAATGAAGAAAACATTATTCAATTATACATGTTAAACCATGGTAAAATAAAGTAAAATAAAATTCCAAGCCCCATGCCAACTGAATCAACCCCCTCTTAATCATGTAAATCTCAGAGAAACCTTAAAACTGAGTTCCAGTAGTTTAGATACAATTGACCAGCATTATTGTTTAAAAAAAACAGAGATCATAAGACTAACAAAGCAGATACTTTGTAACAACAACATATTAAATTATTAACATACCCAAACCCTAACCCTAACCATTACCCTAATCTGAACTGAAGCCCAAACCTAAACCCAAACTCTCATGCTGACTGTTGACTCCTTCCCCTTCCCCCTGCCCCTGACCATCGACTCCTGCCCCCTATTTACTTATAATTCCCCACCCCTAACCATTGTCTAACTTAATTCTAACTGTATTACAAAGTTAAACCCATATCC
>NW_012136703.1:11851-12398 GCF_000956105.1 Propithecus coquereli | reverse complement strand
CTCAACAAAGAAGAAACATAGATGGCAAATGATCATACAAAAAGATGATCAACATCATATATCATTCAGGAATAGTAAAGTACAAGAACAATGACCACGGCATCCCTTTTAAAATTGGTAAACTCTAAAAACTTGACAAACCACTACTGGAGGAAAACACAGGAACTCTCATTCATTGCTGGTACAATGCATAATGCTACAGTCACTTTAGAACACAATATAGGAGGCTGGAATATACCACCCCAAAATATACCTTTGGTTTTTTTTTTTAGACAGGGTCTTGTACTTTTACCCAGGCTGGAGTGCAATGACATGATCACAGCTCACTGGCTCTTTGAACTTTCAGGCTGGAGCAATCATCAGCCTCCTAAGTAGCTACAGGACTACAGGCGTGCACTACCAAACCCAACTAGTTTTTTTATTTTTTTTGTACAGACAGGTTGTCGATATATTGCCCAGGATAGTCTTGAATTCCTGGCCTCAAGTCAGCCTCCTGCCTTGGCCTCCCAAAGTGTTGGGATTTTAGGCATGAGCCACCATGCCCAGC
>NW_012136703.1:9339-9643 GCF_000956105.1 Propithecus coquereli | reverse complement strand
TCTTATGAACAATAGCATGTTATGTCTTCTCTGAGTTGACTTTACAGACCATTTTTGTCTTCTCTGACCACACTACTGCTTTTTAACACTCTTATAGTTTCCATTGGTTTTCATCATTGTTCCTTCACATCCTTATGATACTGAAACTTAGATCATAAGATTTAAGCAACATACTGAGGGGGACCTCAGATGGTGGACTAGGAAGCCTTAGTTTTTGTTCCCTATAAGATGCACTGACTTCACAATGTACAACCAAAATACCTTCATGAGAACATCAGAAACTGTTTAAGAAATTTAAATACAC
>NW_012136703.1:9061-9289 GCF_000956105.1 Propithecus coquereli | reverse complement strand
GAGGTCGTTCCCACCTTGTAAGGGGCAGTGAAGTGCTGAGATCCCGTGAGGGAGTGTGCTGCCTCTCTTGAGGGCTGGGGACCGGAGGGCTCCTGAGCAACCTGAGTGGGGGCTTCCCAACCCCACAGCCAGGGAGCCAGCGGTCAGTGTCGTGTCTGTCACTAATTCCCTTCGCACCCCTATGCAAGCCGTGCTTGTCCTCTTTCCCCACCCAGGGTGTGGCCATGA
>NW_012136703.1:8584-9011 GCF_000956105.1 Propithecus coquereli | reverse complement strand
TAAATACACCAGGTGAGCGCAAAGCCTAGGACAACTGCACTGAAATGAGTAAGAAGAGCTGTTTCACTTTACACGTGATCACCCCTCCCTCAAGTGAGCACAGCTCAGTGCCCACCTAGGGGCTTTTCTCTGGGTTGGGCGGAGGTGAAGTGTGGGGTTGGGGAGGAGAGAAGAGTGGAACATGTGCCGGACATGCCACGCCTGACTTGGAGTGCTGAGAGAACCAACATAGTTTGGATGTCTGGGGGCTGCTGAAAGCAAGGAGGGAGGGCTTCCTTCCAGAAGGCCTGCAATACTACAGATAGAGGCCAACTGCCATTGAGAAAAGGTGACCAACTTCATCCTGGGGAAGGTGAGAGAAAACAGAATTTGCATCTGACATTTTGGCTTTTCAGAAATCTGCCTGAGGGACCGATTTGGGGAGTTG
>NW_012136703.1:6907-7210 GCF_000956105.1 Propithecus coquereli | reverse complement strand
CCATCTTCTCCTGCCCTTGGACATCTGAACTCTACATTCTCCAGCCCAAGAACTCTGGGACTTGCACCAATGATCCCTGAATTTCTCAGGCCAAAGGAAATTACAGATGGAAATTACACTATAAGCTTCAGATGGAAATTACACTATAAGCTTCCCTGGCTTTGAGGTTCTCAAACTTAGACTGAGCCACGCTCTTGGCTTCCCTAGTTCTCAGCTTGTAGATGGCCTACCATGGGACTTCCTAGCCTCCGTAATTGCAGGAGCCAATTCCATATAAATATTCTCTCATCTCTCTTTCTATAT
>NW_012136703.1:2469-3918 GCF_000956105.1 Propithecus coquereli | reverse complement strand
GCAGTAGCCAACGGAAGGTCCTTAAATGCTTGTTAAACACTGTTCAATGGAGAGAACAGTGCAAACATTGTTTCCGAACAGTTTTATGCCTAACTCCCTGAGAGCACTTTCACACTACCAACTTGATCGAATTCTGATCTGTGGATGATGAGAATGGACGGATTTCTTCTTAGTCACCAAGTAGATGTATCATAGACTCTGGAACCTTTGCTCAAGGCTGTAAATGATTTGGAAGCTGCCTTTCTTGATGCACAATCTTGCTGCCTCAGATTTCTACAGTTGCGTAACAGGGTGCACTTGTATAGGCAGACACACTGTCACAGAGGTGCACACCTGGGCACATAATAGATGCTATGTGGTGAGAAAGACGACAGAAACCCACCGATGCAGAGCTTTCTCCTGCAAGGCCCCCCACTTTTGTGGAGAGCCCCCTGCAGAGCTGGGGTGGTCCTTGATCCCTCCTCACTGCTTCGTTCATTCAGATGCCTTGTATCCTCTGTCCACTTCTCGCCGTCTCTACTGCAAGTTCGTACTACTATCATGTCTTGTTTAAAGCATGTAATAAACTTACTCCCAGTATTTGCTGGTCACCTTAGAGATGAGGCGATGTTTTCAAAATTTATAACTCATGCTCTCTTGCCATTGCTTAAAATCTTTTGAAGGCTTCCTCTATACACTCTCAGGATAAATTAAAAATTCCTTTGTATAATTTATAAAAGTCCTGCATGCCCAGCTCTTACTCTTTGGCCTCACTGACTTCAGCCACAGAAGCCTGTGCTTGCTGTGCCCTGGCCACACCACATGTCTTCCAACCCTTCCCCTGGGCGTGTTTCCTCCTACTCTGAAGTTGTCATTGTTCCCTCTGCCTGAGATGCTTTCCCCTCCCCTCTTTGTTAGGCTAACTCATATTAGCCTTTCAGATCTCAGTCCCCTTCCTCAAGGAAGACGCTCCAATATTCCTAAAACAAATACCTATAATACGCCTCACAGGCTTCTGCACTGCTAGAATTTCACTTTCTTTTTTTTGACTATTTGATTACTGTCTGTACCTCCCATTAGACTGTAAGCTCTGAGGGTGGGGACTACGTCTGGGTTTGCTTATCAAGGCACCATCAGAGTCTAACATGTAACACATAGCTGGGCCCAAGAAATTTTGTTGATTGGACGAATAAGTAAATAATGCAAGTCTATGATCTGCCTTGTGTAAAGTGAATATAATGCTATTAGATATACTGGCCCATCGAATTGCTAAGAGACTTTTCCAGTAAAAGTTATTTTGTTTTTAGGTTAGTGTCTTCATGTCCTTGAGAGAGTTGCTTGTCTATCTTTGGAGAAAACTGAGGGTTTAAGGGACAGAATAGGGATTTTACTTGGGGTAAAAGTGACTGAACTTCAGTGCTGTGCCTTGGACAAACGTTACCTACCTGGACAAAGGCCTAAACTTGAGTT
>NW_012136703.1:0-290 GCF_000956105.1 Propithecus coquereli | reverse complement strand
CTCGGGTACATGAACTTGTGGTGTATTTCAGCTGACCCCTCAAAGATCTTTGTTTACTTCCTGGTTCCTGGCTTAGTTAAAAACAGGTCAGCTGACAGATAGCAAACATTGGGAATGGTGCTACCATATTCTTATTTTTTTTTTAAAGATATTTGCTACCTGAATTCTAAAAATTACTTTCTCCATAATGCGTGAATGGTTATCACCTGCAAAAGTATGTACACATACTATGCCCCTACACATATACAACAGCCATTAGCATAATATCTGTATCATGTAAGCAGATCTTA
>NW_012136702.1:2617-3406 GCF_000956105.1 Propithecus coquereli | reverse complement strand
AAATTAGCCGGGTATGGTGGCGCGTGCCTGTAGTCCCAGCTACTCGGGAGGCTGAGGCAGGAGGATTGCTTGAGACCAGGAGTTTGAGGTTGCTGTGAGCTAGGCTGATGCCACGGCACTCTAGCCCGGGGAACAGAGCCAGACTCTATCTCAAAAAAAAAAAAAAAATTGCTCTTTTGTAAACAGAATCTAACCTGCTCTAATCAGCTTCCTGATCTTGTTCTTAAAGGCAAGGAATTTGTCCTGGTAAGAGAAAAAAATCTCGATTTATTCCTGACCCAACCTTCTCAGTTCCTTTTGGTGGAGTAACCCTGGGTCACGTGGCAGCTTCTGCAGAACCTTTTCCCTTCGTTCTTTCTTCCGGTCCACCTTTGCCTACGACAGGCAACGACTGCCGGAAAGAGAGAGGGGCAGGTTCTCTTTCTCGGCCTTCTGTTGGTTATCGGCATCGTGATGGTTTTCCTCGTGTTTGTCGATTCTTCCCCAAGTTGGAAACGGAGATTTTATTGAAGTACCGTGGAGTTAATAACGCTATAATTTCTGGCTATGTTGTCTTCACTGGTAAGCAGTTCCTGGATTCTTCCTTCCCTCCCTCTCCCTTTCTCCTTCCCCCTGCGCTTGCCTTCACACCCTCCTCCGCCTCCCCCTCCCTCCCTTTGACCACCCTGCATCCACCACCACCATCATCCCCCCACACCGCATCTTTGTGATTTCACTTTTACCCCGGAGGCGACTCTCCACATATAAGCAAGACGATCTCCTAGGAAGCGTGAAGCAGATCGCGACACA
>NW_012136702.1:0-854 GCF_000956105.1 Propithecus coquereli | reverse complement strand
TAAAAATATGCTTGAATATTATTCTGCTCACTGGCATTGTCCTATACTATCTTGCTTTTTGCTATTTCTTGTGAAACATGATAAAACAAAGGGACAAACAAATAACAAACCAACCCAGAACTAACAGGTAAAACGCACACGTTCCTCTAATGACGTCTACCCCGGGTCTGCTGTCTTTCCACTGATCTCGATGCCTGTTCAAGTTCCACGATGCATTGGTTTGTGAGTTTTGGTGGGTGGCATGAACCTTGGTGAGTCTTCATTTTTTCATCTCTCAAACAGATACGATAAAAACGGAAACCGCATTGTCATGAGGATAAAATGAGGTATGTATTAAAGCAACGTGACATCTAAGTGATCGTCTGATTGCCTTTCACTAAAACATGGTCTAGTTTCTTAGAAGCGGGAATAGTCACGCGGACAGGTGCAAAAATGGGACCAGGTCCTAATGGCAGTTTATTCCCTCCTTCTAACCCCTTCCAACTCACCCTTGTTCCAAGTTCCATTTGTCGCCATATAACAAATGTAATTTCGTGATTCTTTGGCTTCTCGGCCTTTAAAACTACTGCATTAGGAAATGACAAGTAGAAATGATGTCAAGTGGTTGCCCTTTGATACTAGATCTTGGGAACAAAGGGGAGGAAATGCCAAGATTAAAATAAACAAATGGATTAGGCTGATGTCAAGGAGCTCTTCTAACCTACAGCAGCTGAGCAAGGTCAGTGCATTTTTGCCATTTTACTCCATTACATTCATCACATATTTGTCTGCATGTGACTTTCCTATTCGGATAGTTGAAATCATTGCCTTGCATCTTATTTGATGGCCTGCTCATTTGTGTTGGGCCTTGAGGG
>NW_012136701.1:1722-2464 GCF_000956105.1 Propithecus coquereli | reverse complement strand
CCTTTATGTTTTCATTTTCAAACAATACCTATTTGACAAAATGTTTCACAATTAACATTTTAAAATTATAAACATATTTTATATTTGAGGCTAACAAATGTGCATTAAAAGCTGGAGGACACCCATTTTGCTAACACGGATATGTATACAACAGGAAAGCCATTAGAAATAGAGCAAAAGCCAAAATCTGTCCAAGTCAGGAATTTAGATAGGCCTTGACTGAATGTCTTCTCACCTACCCGCCTCAGTAAAGACCATTCCCTGGAATCTTACACCAACAAGCATATGCATTAGTCAGTGTGTGAGATTCAGTGGGGAGAACTTGGCAGAAAGACAAAAAAGAGTCTCCAAACTTCTTTGGAAAGTGTTTTGCCACTTATCCTAAAGCTACAACTCTGCCAACTGGAGTCAGTGGGCTATTATAAATTTATATATGCATTTAATCTGCCTGGAGAATTTTTTTACTTATATGGTACATCAACATTTCAAAACAACCTTTTAAGATACAGAATCTTCCAAGAGGAAAGTTCTTTATATGTGAGAGGCAGCTTTCCTTCTGAGGGACAGCAATGACTAGTTTGTTTGAGTACAAAACTGACAGTTGGGAAAGTCTTAAATATAATTCTGGCTTTTCTACTTCCTTAGGTTGGCCATACAGAATAAAAACGAACCTGTTAAGGAAGCAGAATTTTGGAGGAAGTACATACACATATCAGAGAAGCACTAAAAACTCTACTGTAAC
>NW_012136701.1:0-362 GCF_000956105.1 Propithecus coquereli | reverse complement strand
TTTGTATAGTAGAATATTTAGCAGCAGTGAATAATAAGAATTACTTACCGTGAACACTGATAACATAGAAGGAAAGATGTTGCACAATAGGTCAGTAAGAAGATTTAGAAGGAAATTTTAGAATTCTAATTTTTCATTTACATAGTAGGGAGCAAGCAGATATTTTCTAACATTGATGGATCAATAAAAAGAGGTTAGATGTTAAGAATACTGTTTAGAGTAATTATTAGAAAAGATTAAAAACAACTGATTATATAGGATTTTATTCCTTTATGTTTTCATTTTCAAACAATACCTATTTGACAAAATGTTTCACAATTAACATTTTAAAATTATAAACATATTTTATATTTGAGGCTAAC
>NW_012136700.1:1806-3181 GCF_000956105.1 Propithecus coquereli | reverse complement strand
TCTTTTAAAAAATGTGTTTGTGTTTCTTTTACCCACATATTCTTGAACTTACTTGAACTTTGGGAGCTATTTTATAAAGATCAAAATTTTTAATATGGCCTTTGTGTTATCTCTCATATGATTTTCCATAAATATTAGTAATCCAGGATTAATTTAGATCCTACTATACTAGCATTGTTCAAAAGACAATAACAGTTATTTTTAGCATTCTACAATCCATCTTTAACTCAACCTTTATCTTTTAATCTAGATATCCTCTGCTGGAAACAAAAAAGCTTAAATAACTAGGACAACAAATCAGAACCAGTGTACTTTCTTGAATTTGTCAGAGAGTAAGAGAAGAAAAGCATTGCATTCTACCTTCAATTCATTTGTTAATGTTCACTCTTAAAGTCCACTTCCCAAGTCATGTTTTACTTCATTCATTCCATAAATAATCACTGAAAGGGTTTGCACGTTCCCTGCTTTTGAAGAGATGAGAATCCAATGAAAAGACATGCAAGTGACAAACATAATGTTTATTGTAATATCTCCTCATCTGCTATAATAGAAGGCAGCAGATAGTGCTACATGAAACCCTCTGACTCTAACACAATGTTCATTTTGTGGTGGAGGGAGATGTTGGCAGTAGTTTAAGAAAGTTAAGTTGACTTTTAAGAATATGGATTTGGCCATGTAACAAAACTGCACTTGATCTCCTTTAATTCATACGCGTAAAAAAAATATGGATTTGGATATATTCTTTCACCAAATATTTATAGTCCATGTATTCTGTGCCAGCAAAGTATGTCCAAACTATATTAGGTGCTTTGAGTAGAGCAGTGAAAAAAAAAATCAAAACTCCTTCCCTTATCCTAGGCACATCCTGTGTCAGAAAAAAGGCAGTAAACCAATAAATATATACCATTGCCAAGGGTAATAATACATGATATGAAGAAAAATAAGTAAAAGAATGAACTAAGAACCTGAAAAAGTGTTGCAGGCAGGGGACAGTACCTGGATGGTTCTGCAGCATCCTTCTCTTGTCTTCCTCCTTACTCCAAAGCCTCCAAGATGCAAGACCTCCCTTCAGGAATCCTCAACACCATCAGGAAGCTAGAGCTGCAGTAGTCATGTTATTCTTCTCTTGGAATCAAAGTTGCTTAAGCCAGCATAACCTTTCTCACGCATACTTGCCAACTCACCATAAGCCCAGGGTTGCCATTTAAATGTCTTCATGGACCAGGTAGATCACATTGATGAGTAAGTGGGTGAAGTATGAGATATTAAAAGCATTGTGGAGCCTGAAGTATATTGGATATTGTTTCCACTAAACAAATTAAAGTATAATTGTTCAGAAATCACTCCTTTTTGGGGACAGCGGGTTTTGGTCCTA
>NW_012136700.1:0-1756 GCF_000956105.1 Propithecus coquereli | reverse complement strand
AAACAGTTAAAAAGATGATAGATATTAATTCAACTCTACAATAATCACCTTAAATGTAAGTAGTCAGATTACATTGAGTAAAAGAAAGATATTGTCGGGGTGGATTAAAAATCCAAACAACCTGATTATATGTCATCTACAAGAAACCCATTTCAAATATAAACAATATAAAGACTTATGTTCAAAGTAAAGGGATGTTCCAGTGATGGGGAGAAAATACCTGCATATCATATACTTAATAAAGGCTTTGAATCTAGAATATGTAAGGAACTCTTACAAATAAGCAATAAAAATAAATAAAATGAAAGACCCTTCTACACTTGTGAAACTGTCTACAGGATAAATATATGAAAATACAATTCCTAGAAATACAAGTTAGTAGATTTTCAGTTTGATAGACTTCAGCATATAACCTTCCAAAGATGGTACGCCAACTTACTTTCCCAGAAAACATGCAGAAGTGCTGGAATAAGCATTTTCAGAAAGTTTGTTCTCCTCTGCCTTCTAGTCAGAGGGGCGCAAGGATTTAAGGGAAGAATTGTATAGTATATTTTGCCCTGTGTACTTCTGCCAACGTCATCAGTCATTAAGAAAATGCAAATCAAAGCCACGATGAAATTCCACTTCATACTCACTAAAGTGGCCATTACCAAACAAACAGAAAATAACAAGTGTTGACAAGGCTGTGGAGAAAATGGTACTCTGTGAACTGCTGGTGAGAACATAAAATGGTGCAGCTGCTGTGAAAGAGTTTGGTAATTCTTCAAAATGTTAAACATAGAATTACCATTTGACCCATCAATTCTATCTCTAGGTATATGCCAAAAAGAATTGAACATGGACACTCAACCAGATACTTGTATACCAGTGTTCAAAGCATTATTATTCACAATAGCCAAAAGGTAGAAACAACCCAAGTGTCCATCAATGAAAGAATAAATAAATAAAATGTGGCATATACATACTGTAGAATATTATTCAGGCATAAATAAGAATAAAGGTCTGATACATACTACAACATGGATGAACCTTGAAAATATGTTAAGGGAAATACATCAGAACCAAAACAACAAATATTGTATGATTCTACTTATGTGAGGTATGTAGAATAGGCAAAATCAAAGAGACAGAAAGAAGAATAAAGAGACAGAAAGAAGAATAGAGATTACCAAGGGCTGGAGTTAGGGGAGAATCAAGCGTTATTGCTTTATGGGTATACAGTTTCTCTTTGAGATGATTAAAAATTTTGGAAATAGGTATGAACATTGCATGACATTGCGAATATACTTAATGCCATGGAATTTTAGAGTCAAAATAGTTGAAATGGTAAATTTTACATTATGTATATTTTACCACAATAAGAAAAAATAGTCCTATTCCCATTAAAAAAATAAGAGTAAAACAAAATGTAAGCTATATAAATAAATGATCATTACAGAACATTGTTTATGAGTCAGCTGGTTGTTTCTTCCCTATCTGGCTGGGCTTGCTCATTAATCTGCAGACAGTAGGCTTTAGCTGGGTAGCTCGGCTTCTGGGTGTTTGTTGGCTGTCAGCCAGGGAAATCGGGGCTGGGTGCTGTGCTTCTCATCTAATCCCATGTCACTATCACCAGAAGGGTAGCTAAGACTTGCTTACATAGTGGTTTGTCAGGATTCCAGGGAGGGAAGTAGAAGTGTGCAAGACCTCTGGGTGTGTAGACTTAGAGCCAATATAGTCACTTCCACCACATTTTGTTGGTCAAAGCAAGTCATAC
>NW_012136699.1:11473-13990 GCF_000956105.1 Propithecus coquereli | reverse complement strand
TTTCAAAATAAAAAAATACTTTAAAAAAGTCTAATACAGGAGCCCAGCCCAGTAGGAAATCTTATGTAGACACGTGTGTTCGTGGCTGCAAAATGGAATAGGGTGTATTGTGAATGCAGGCTGGAGGAGTTGAGGGGCGCCCATATGCAGCCCATGCGCACTGATCAGGAACAGTAGAGTCAGCCCTGGGATGATCTGTGGAACCCTCCATTTAGTTAATGAGCAAAGTGAGTCCACGAGAGGTGACTGGGCTGCTGGTTAGTGACAGAGCAGGGGCCCGGGTCCTATTGCTCCTACTTCTGTATTCTGCCATGATCCTGGGCCCTTCTCAAAATCAGAGCTGGGGGAAGGAAAAGCACATGGGCCTTGCCCAGTGAGAGCAGCTGACATTTCCCTGATGCTAAATGTTCTAAGTTACTGTTTACTTACGACTTTGTCATATTTATAGCAAAAAAAACCAGGGAGGAATAAGTTGAAATGAAACCATTATTGCTGTCACCTGAAGGGGAGAAAAGGAAATTGTTATTTTGCAGAAAGTATTTCTGAGCTGAATGACAAATCCCAGTCTCCAAATCACCTCCTCTTTTGTGATTCTTCCCAGCTGATGGTGGAGGACAAATGATTTGTAAAGCTATTGGGTCACCAGAGCACACTTTCCAGGACTTCTCTAACCGGTTTAATTTCACACAAAAAAATGTGAAGGTCGCTGATGCAGGACATTTTCTTTCCACCACACACCCAGCCAGGCAGACGGAAGATTGCCCCAGGTTACACAACAGCAGTGACAGCTCCTCTGCTTCCCCTGTCACTCTGCTTGGTTGTCCCCTCACCCCATGTCGCCTCTTGCCAGGTGGTGTTTGCTTTCTCCCACCCTGTTCTGTTCCCATCTCCTCATCACCACCCACAAAATGGGATTCCACCCCAACCTGTACGCGGAAAGGAGCTCAAGGGCTGGCTGTCGGTGGTCACTGGCCCCTCCGAGAGCTTCACGTCTGTGCCACGGAGCACACTTGTGCTGGGAGTCACACTGGGCCTTGGGGAAAGCCAAGAATTGGTGAGCCCTCTGGGTGGAAAGGTCCGCGTCCAAACTCTGACGTCATCAGGGCTGGTGACACCCGAGGAGCTGCTCAGAGACGGAGGGAGCGGTGCCTTGAGTCAGAAAGCTTCATCCACTTCAAAGCAGGACGGCAGTCAGGGGCTGGAACACTGGGGACAAATCCAACCCTGAGGGGATGAAAGAGTGAAAAGCTAGTCAGGGGCCGAGCTGGCTTAGGTTCACAGAACAACTAAACCGCAGGAAGGAAAATACAATGAGACTGAGGAAACCAAGGCAGAAGAGGCTCAGTGGTGTGGCCTGGGACATGGCTTGGGCAGGGCGATGGCTGTGGGGTGCCCAGGGCCCATTCCTGGCGTGCGGACTCTGGGCTCAGGGAAGCTAGACCTCTTCCCAACCCCACACTCAGACACAGACTCACTGACACCTGCGTGCCTGGCTCAAGAACTGCTCCGGAGCTAGGCGGGACTGAGCCTTCAGGGTAAAGATGTCAGGTCTGCAGCCTGCAGGCTTGGGAAGGCAACTGGGAGACCTGGGTTTCTTCCCTAGAATTGAAAAATAAATCTATTCTATAATGGAGGTAGAACCAGGTATCCTGGTTCTGGATAAATAAATACACCCCAAAACACCTTCTGCTAGAAAAGATAGAAACGACAGCCTCCTTCATTGATATTTTTAAGCTGGATTGATGAAATTGCCATTTTTGTACATAACAAATTTGTCAAATATCAGAAATGTCATATGACTCGATCTTAGTAAATGTCCCACAGGGCTTGGGCAATGTGAACTTTTAGTGGGAAACAGGGTGACCATTTCAAGTTGTTAATTAGTGAACTTCCTTGCCAGCTTCATTTGCTCCATTGTAAAATGGAGATAGTGACCCACCACAGCTCATTCTTAAGCAAAATTACTTTAAAACATAATAATGCAAATAATAATCAGTCACTGAAAGAGAACATGAGATCAAGTCACTATCACGTTAGCATTATACATTGAATATTATAATAACACTTGTGGGTGTCATCGTAATTAAGATCAGAGTTAATGGAAACAAGCCACCAAAACCACATCACTCTACCCCTGTCCTCGGTGGTCACCACCTCTTGGTATCCAGGTGCCCTCCCTGCCAGGTGCAGGCCAACCATTTTGGGACAGAGGTTATTCAGATCCAGGCTCTGTCTCTAGTGGCCTCCTGAGGGCCTTATGTCTGACTATCTCGGGCATCTTGCAGCCTTAGCCCACCTTTCTGCATCACAGGACATGGGTATCAAAGGGCAAAGGGAAAAGGTCTGAAAAGAAACTCTTAGAGCTTTCCAGGCCTGAAATGAACCTCTCTTCTAGGCAGAACCAAACTCCTGCCCTCATCTGCTTTTTTCCCTGCCCAGCATACCCTGGGATGCTTTTCGGGCCTATGGCTCTGTGTGGGCATCCTTCCCATTTACATTACCCGGAAAGGATTCCTC
>NW_012136699.1:0-663 GCF_000956105.1 Propithecus coquereli | reverse complement strand
GATTTTGTGGGAAATTTTCATCTTATTGGAGAATCCTCTTTCATTTCCCACAATTGTAATGAATCTACCCCCAGGTTAGGAGTGTTGTAAAACTATTTCTAGTATATTTAGTGCCTGTAGTTATTGTGACAAAGCAGAAAATTTTGTAATACTGAGAATTTTGTGAGTGTGTGTGTGTGTGTGTGAGTTGTGTGTGTCTACAGCATAAAGTCCTCTCTGCCAAACTGCCTAAAAGAGCAAAGTAAATTATTCAAACTGTAAACATAAACTGGGGGCTGAGATGATACCTGGAGGACATACACACACACCCCTACATAATATATATTAGTATGTATATGTATGTGTGTATCTGTGTGCATACAGTTCTCTACTGCACACACACTATTCCTTTGAGCAGTTGTTCTACTGCTGTTCATCATAGCACCTCACAGACTCCAGGCCAGAGCTGACCCAAGGAGAAATTCTTTGCTTCTCTTCTCCCCAGTGCTTAAGGGCCTCCCTGAGAGCAAATGAGGAACTTGGATGCATTACCTTCTCAGGAAGCAATGAGCTAAATGTGACCCTAGTGACTTAAAAGAGCGCCAATTCCCAAGCATCATACTCATTCTCCAGTATGTATATATAAGATGGAAAACCAAATGCATGTACTCATATTAAAAAACA
>NW_012136698.1:1050-1351 GCF_000956105.1 Propithecus coquereli | reverse complement strand
TATAAAAGGTCCCTGGTGTGTTTCCATCTTCTGGATGGTTTGCCAAGAAAGTCTAAGAGAAATTTCAGTGAAGCATTATGCGAACCATCCTCTGTACAAGGCCCCCTTGGCTTTGCACCCCCACCACACCACCCCTTTCCGGAACTCTTTATTGTTTTTGAAATGGAACTATGAGGAAATGGTTTCTTTCCAAACCTCTGATGGGTATAGTAAACCTGCTATGTGCTTGACAGGATGATCCTGTTTCTGCCTCAGCACTTAAAAAGAAAATCCTGGAATATGTCTTCTGACTTAAAAATGA
>NW_012136698.1:0-1000 GCF_000956105.1 Propithecus coquereli | reverse complement strand
ATAGTAAACCTGCTATGTGCTTGACAGGATGATCCTGTTTCTGCCTCAGCACTTAAAAAGAAAATCCTGGAATATGTCTTCTGACTTAAAAATGAAATCCCAGCTTAAACGTAAAATCCTGGAAATAATTTCTTAACATCTGTTCCAACAGAAACCAAAGTCTGGGCAAATATTTTTTTCTTCTCCAGAGCTGTACTTTTGCATGTAGAGGTGTTATAGATGGAGTGTTTGTGTCCCCCTCAACTTTGTATGTTGAAGCCTTAACCCCCAATGTGATGGTATTTGGAGATGAAGCCTTTGGGTAGTAATTAGGGTTAGATGAGGTCATGAGGGTAGGATCCTCATGATGGGATTAGGGCCCTTATAAGAAGAGACTCCAGAAGGCTTATTCTCTGTCTTTCTCCATGTTTGCACAAGAGGCCATATGAACACACCATGAGAAGGTGGCCATCTGTAAGCCAGGAGAGAGTTCCCACCAGAACTTGACCATGATGGCACTTTGATCTTAGACTTCCAGTCTCCAGACTGTGAGAAAATAAATGTCTGCTATTTAAGCCACTCAGCCCATGCTATTTTGTTATAACAGCCCAAGCAGATTAAGACAGATTTTGGTACTGAGAAGTGGGGTGCGGCTATAACCAACACCTAAACATGTGTAAGCGGCTTTGGAACTGGGTAGTAGGTAATGAGTAGAGGCTGGAAGAGTTTTGAGTTATATGCTAGAAACATGAACTCTAAGGGCAATTCTGGCACAGAATTGAGGAACACATTATTGGAAACTGGAGGAAAGGCAGTCCTGGTTATAAAGTGGCAAAGAACTTGGCTGAACTATGTTCTGGTGTTTTGTGTGAGGTAGAACTTGCGAGCAGTGAAATCAGATATTTAGCTGAGGAGATTTCTGAGCAAAGTATTGAAGAAGTGGCTTGATTCCTCCTGATTGCTTATAGCAAAATATGAAAGCAGAGGCATGAATTGAAGAAGGAATTTTTAATAAAAAATA
>NW_012136697.1:15812-16677 GCF_000956105.1 Propithecus coquereli | reverse complement strand
AAAAAAAAAAAAGTTCCAAAGACATACAGTTATTAAGCAGCAAGGGAAACTGAGAATTGTATACTTTCAAAAGAAAGAGAAATTTACCAGCAACAGGACAAGAATACCTATAACCAATAAGAAAGTAAAATTGCACTCCTTGGGTTATTTGAAAAGTTGATGCCATGCTCTTGATAACGTGAAACTCTTGGAATGGGCAGCATTGCTCAGGACCTTTTTTTCCTTCTCACAAACTGAATTTTGATCCCTTATCTTTGACTCTACTGTCTGTATTTTGACTTATAGCAGAAAACTTGGCTCCAACCATTCTGCAAGTATTTACTGAGAATCTACCTGGTGGGAGACACAGCCTTTAATGCTGATGGTGCAATTGTGAGAAAGAAAGGGTACTCTTGTCTTTGCATGGTCTAACAAAGCAGACATTATTAAATTAGCATTAACTATGTATCAAGCTGAGTGAAAAACACAGAGAATGGGAAGTTGCATGATTTTAGTTGAAATTTTCTCAGAAGAACTTTACTTTTAAGATAGTAATTTTAGAATATCTGGGAGTTAAAGATGTTACGGGGTGATGATAAATGTTCTAGGCAAGGGAATATCATATATGAAGGCCTGGAGAGGACAGAATGATGGAATCAATGACGACTCCCAGATTTCCTGTGAACACACATCATCATTTCAAAAGATTAAATTAATTCATTTAATTCTCACATATAGTCTAAAAAAAAGATGTTGAGAATTGAGGTTCAAGAGGTAAGCAGGACTCAGAACACTAAGGGGATTTTTAGAAAATTTATTCATTCAACAAGTACATACTGCATGGCCTTTCATGTGCCACAGCAGCAAAAAAAAAAAAAAAAAAAAA
>NW_012136697.1:0-1397 GCF_000956105.1 Propithecus coquereli | reverse complement strand
CCAATGGATTTTGCCATGGTTTCTCCATCTTGACTTTGAGTGTTTATTTCTCACTTACAATTGCTTAGCTAAAATATCAAGAACTCTCCAGTTGAATAAGCAAGACAAACATAAAAGTAGAAGCAAGAGAGAACTAAAATTAAAATTTTCCCTCAGAGTTTTCAATTAGAAAATTTTGAATACAAAATAATCAAATCAAATCTACATTATATGCCATTGCTCTAAAGATTTTAATCATCTCAGTGTGATGTAAAATGGAATAATGTTTAACTTCATTAATTAAGACAAAAGCATTTTCTTTTAAAATGTCTACTTTCAAATATCCTTATTCAAAATTATTCCAAAGCTTCTAATTTGAAATTAGCAGGGTAGATCGGTATTAAGACTTCTCAAAAGCTAATCTTTTATTCTTTTACCACTCAATCTATAATTTTGTACAAAGGGAAAAAAACATAACTTTTCTTTAATTATGGCCATCCTACTTGTAATAATGACATTAATTTTCTGCTTCAGAACTAGACTTACTGTCTTCATTGCTAAGAAGTAATACAAAAATCTAGCATGTTTATGATCATATAATTACAGGATTCCAAAGTAGGCAGAGGACCAGTTACACGGGCCAACTTCTACCTTTCCTAGATGAAGGGATGCAAACAAAATTTATATGTAAGAGCTAATTTAGGTTATATTTAAAAGTATCTCTGCCTTAGTTTTTGGCTTGTATGTCTTTTTCTAAATTTCACATGTTCCCTGAAAGCTTATTCAGAAAACTATTCCTTCATTTTTCCTGTGCTTGTTCTTGCCTCCCTTCTTGGGGAAATGGGCGTGTAGATTACCACGGCCTCTTTTCGAGGTGCTCCCGAAGGCAGGGCACAATTACAAAGCAGTCTATGCCTCTTCTTCACCCAGAGGAAAATATTTTTTGAGATAAAATTAAAAATTATGAAATTTTTTTTCTTCAAGCTGGAATAAAAAAATATGAACAAGTAAGAGAAGAAGAAAGAGAAAAAGGAGAAAAAAAGAAAAACATGGAGGGACAGAAAAATCCATCACCTAATTCACAGTGTTTTCACAAGAAAACAGAGTTGCTTCATTTACTATCAAAATCTTTTGAATGTCTACATCTTTTTAGTCTTTCAACATAGTTTATTCTTTAAATGTGTTGATTAGGAAAGTTATTGAAACTCAGAGGGAAGGACAACTATGTTGCAGGCTCTTGGGACAGGCAGCCGGAATATTTGTATTGGGAAGCGGGAATTAAATAAAATGGAAGTCAGGAATTAACTGCTTCAACATTGAAGATAATAACAGATGATGCTCATTCTGCCCCCGCAGTTCTAAGTGTCTTTTATATATGTATGTGTGTGTGTGTATACACACACACACATACATATAAA
>NW_012136696.1:11054-12596 GCF_000956105.1 Propithecus coquereli | reverse complement strand
ATCCCTTCTTCTTGCCCAGGATCGCTCAACATCATAATGATGTCAGTTTTCCCTAGTTAATTAATATATTTAACATAAGCTCAATAAAAATACTAACAAGCTTGTTTTTGGAGCTATACAAGTTTATACCAATGTTCATGTTGAAGTATGTACATGAAAGGAAGCTGAAAAAGAGAAGCTATGAGGAGAAACTACTTCCACAAGTTATTAAGACATACTATAGTACTTCTATAGTCAAACAACATGCTACCGGCACATGGAGAGACAGACCCACGAATAGAATAGAAAGTCCAGAAAAAGACTCCAGTACATCTGAAAATTGAGTTTATGACCATGGTGACATTTCAAATTAATGGGGACAAGATGAGCTTTTAATTAAATGGTCCTGGGACAAAGGGAAAACCACTTGAAAAAAGCTAATTAGATCCACACCTCACACCATACACAAGAATAAATTACAAATGGGTCAGGCATTGAATGTAAATAATGAAGTAATGCAAGTACTAGAATAAAATATGGTCAAATAATTTATTATTTACAAGTTGCACAGTAACTTTACAGTGAAGAAATAGACACTGTACAGTAGACACTATTTTAACTGAATGATGAAAATTGACATTTCAGTACTGGAACTGACTGATATAATGTGCTCCTGAGTGATTCACAGAGAAGACCCAGCGTCACTTTTGTGGTTTTTCTGCCAAAATGCATTACTGGAATCTAGTTACTCAGAAACACTAGATAAACGCAAATCAGGACATTCTAAAAATGAACTGCCTTGTGCTCTTCAAAAATGTCAAGGTCAAGAAAGAGAAAATTGAGAAATTATTTCAGATTAAAAGAGACTAAACAAAGACTAAACAAACTAAACAACTATGACAGATAGTTTGCAAGTATGATCCTGGATTTAATCCTAGACTGAAACAAATAGCTATCAAGCTCATTATTGGAACAATTGATGAAATTTGAACATCCACTATGGATTAGATTATTGTACTAATATTACATTTCCTGATTTTGAGAATGTACTGTGAGAAGATGATAATGTCAGGTAAGAGAATGTCATTGGTTTTAGTCAATACTTATGGAAGTATTTAGAGGTAAAGGGGCACAAAGATGTCTATAACTTGCTTTTAAATGGAACACAAATAATGATGCAAAGATAAATAATCAGTCAATTTTGTTGAGGACATTGTATTAGTCTCTTTGGGCTGCCATAACAAAATACTACAGGCTGGATGGCTTAAAGAACAGTTCTGGAGGCTGGAAGTCCAAGATCAAGGTGCCAGCAGGGTTGGTGTCTGGTAAGGCCACTCTCCCTGCCTTGTAAATGGTTGCCTTCTCGCTATGTCCTCACATGGCCTGTTCTCTGTGCACACACGGTGAGAGAAAGAGGTCTCTGCTGTCTCTTCCTCTTCTTTTTTTTTGAGACAGAGTCTCACTCTGTTGCCCGCAGGCTAGAGTGCCATGGCGTCATCGTAGCTCACAGCAACCTCAAACTCCTGGGCTTAAGCAATCCTACTGCCTCAGTGTCCCGGCAGC
>NW_012136696.1:0-377 GCF_000956105.1 Propithecus coquereli | reverse complement strand
TTGTTTCCAAGATTTCTGGCCAAGAATTCAGCTGGGGCTCCTGTCTTCACTTCTGAATTCTTTCCCTTAGCTTTAGCCAAGGGATGCTCTTGCCTTTCCTCAGTCACAGGACAAAAGAAATGGTCTCGAAAGCACAGGCTTCTCTTTTCCCCACTCTCCCACCAAGCTGATCTCTTTTACTTCTTAGTCATCTTCTTATACTTCCTGGTGGATGTGTGTGGGAAGTAGGGTGTTCTTGTAAAGGCAAACTTCTTAATTAGTCTCTTATAATAAGCCGGTGGGGAGGTCATAGGTTTGTAGAAACTAGAAAATGGGGCAGCCAGAATTTGTTGTCCTTAGCTGTGGGCCTTGGCCTTGTTTCCGGGAGAAAAAAAAAA
>NW_012136695.1:12030-13028 GCF_000956105.1 Propithecus coquereli | reverse complement strand
ATTAATTAGCATGACATTTTATAGGTCACATGTCAAGAAAATTGGGATAACTGGAAATTAATCATAATTTTTAAATGATATTTTCCTAGAGAGAAAATTCTGCATTTATTTATGTTAAGAAAGAGTCACTTATTAAACAAAATTTAATTAAAGTTTACTTAATGTAGTACTGTTTTGTGCCCAAAGATGATAGGAGTAGCAATTGATAAAAGGTAGCTGCTCTTATATACCTTTCTCTGCACAGAAAACCACATATGTATTCCAAACCTATTTCCTCCATAATGTTGGAGGCTTCCTTCTACTCATGCTATTTCTCCACACTGCATTAAGTGATTGAAAACATTGTGCAGAGGAGTATGTTGGTGGCAGACGGAGGGAAGTCCATCTTTCTCGTTAGCCTCCCAGGAAATTAGACTATTAAAGGATAGTCTACTTGAAGGGAGGGTATTTTTTAAAAAAAGCAATTGTTTTGTGGCACCTCTTTAACTAGAACTGTGTTTCTACTTGAAGGCTATAATGACTATAAAATATTTTCCAATGTTGCCTTATAGAAAAAGATGAAGCATTTAAGCAATATAGTATACTGCATTCAAGTATAGTATGTTCAGTTATCCACTTCCCCTTCAAACAGTCTTTATGACTTTGGTCATGTTTACTCTGTTTTCGGAGATAACCTTTATTAGTCTAAGATAAGTGTGGTTCTCCATCTGTCTCACCAATAATTGTACAGAATCTTGGCTTTAAGCAATCAATGTATGCCATTTTTTATGATTATTATTGGTCCACAAATAAGTAAATAGTCTATGTCAGCTCAATCAGACTAAAGAAAAGGGTTTCTATTTTGTGATTAAATACATAGTCCTCTTTCTACTCCACAAAATGCGAAGAGGGAACATGTCTTTGCTGATGTTGGTGGCTATTTCTCAGTCATGAGTAAAACCAGCCTAAAGGAAGAAATGAGAGAATCACAGAGTCTCTATTTTCCCCATTGTTTAATG
>NW_012136695.1:0-590 GCF_000956105.1 Propithecus coquereli | reverse complement strand
TAAAAATGGACTTTGAATTATAAATATCAATAATTGGTATATTGTTGTATAACATTATTTTATATATTTATAAACTATGTTCATGTTTGTTCAATTTGAATGGCCAAATCAATATCCTACATATCAATTTTTATTCATAAATAATAATTGTACATATTTTGGGGCTACATGTGATATTTTGAGACCCGTATACACTGTGTAATGATCAAATCAAGATAATTGGAAATCCATCACCTCACCCAGTAATTTTTTCTTTGTGTTAAGAACATTATAATTCTTCTTTCCTAGGTATTTTGAAATTTACAATAAATTTTGTTAGCAATAATTTTCCTACTGTACTATTGAATACTAGAACTTATTCCTTCTATTTGACTCTATTTTTGTACCACTTAACCAACTTCTCTTCATCCTCCTCTTCTCACTTCCCTTCCCAGCCTCTGGTAATCACCATTCTACTCTCTACTACTATGAGATTCAATATTTTAGCTCCCACATATGTGTGAGAACATATGATATTTGTCTTTCTGTGCCTGGCTTATTTCACTTAAAATAATGGCTTCCAGTTACATCCATGTTGCTGCAAATGACAG
>NW_012136694.1:12212-13020 GCF_000956105.1 Propithecus coquereli | reverse complement strand
CTTTTATATTTGATTTATGTGTTATAATTGACTTTGTATTAAATTTGCTTTTCTTTCTCTAACTTCTTAAGGTGGATATTTAGACCACTCATTTTCAGGGTTTTTTTTTTTTTTTCTTCGTTTCAGGATGCACACAAGAAATCAAGCTAGTGATAGTGGCTCATTTGTTAATATAAAAGTAAAAATACACTCTCTGGAAAGAAGGCTGGCAAGCTCAGAAATGGACTGTGTGAAAGAGAAAGCACACTCTCAGAAAAGGAGAGCGGGCGGGCTCTAAAAGATCATCTGCCCCTGAAGTCTGGGTGTCATCTACCTTTTATTTTCAAGAGTCAGGAAAGGTGGGGTGGTCAGTATTTATATTGTCCAGTTATTGTCTCTCTGTTGGGCTTTTTCCTTATTTCATCACCTCCCTGTCAGCCATCTTAGTTCTTATCCATAACTCCTGCGTTTTCTCCACAAGGGAAGTAGAAACTGCGATGCTAATTTATTTTCATTAGGGTATAATGAGGGAAAGGTTATTAGGAGTGACTTGGGTCCTGCAGCTGTGTATGTGACAATGTTGAGAAACCCTGGGGTTTGCAGCAGTTCCTGCTTTTGCCTTGAGATTTGCCACAGATCTGCCTGTTGGCTCGAATCAGGTGACTGACTTCTCTACACCCTCATCCCTTGCTCATGTCTAACTTACTACCTACTCTAACACCATGAAGAGTTTAGCTGTATTCTACAAGTTTTTATATGTTATATTTTCATATGAGTCAATACAAAATATTTAATATATTTCATTGTGATTTGTTATTCGAGTTGTGAG
>NW_012136694.1:0-822 GCF_000956105.1 Propithecus coquereli | reverse complement strand
TCAGTGCTTCCCCCGGGCCTTGAGACTCCATCCCTGAGGTGCCACTACTGCCACTGGGACTGTGGATCTGCTCCTGAGGCTCCAGGACTCCCATCAGTCCCCCAGGGTCCACCACTGAGGCTTTGCTGCAGCTGCTGGGACTGCAGTTCTGCTCCAAAGGCTCCAGTGCTAACCCCAGGCCGTGAGACTCCACACCCAAGGCTCCAGTGCTATTGCTGGGTGCTCAGCTCTATATCTTGAGGCTCTAGTGCCGCCCCTGGGCCCAATACTGGACTTCAGTGAGATTCTAGAACAAAGGTACCTAACAGACATTGACATTACATTCTATCTCTGGAATATTATATATACATTCTTCTTATCAGCACATGGGACATTCTTCAAGATTGATCATATCTTAGAGCACAAAACACATCTCAGCAAATTCAAAAAAATCTAAATCATACCATGTATCTTATCAGACCACAGTGGAATAAAACTAGAAACAAATTTTCAAAGTCATGTAAATTGAACAACTTGCTGCTGAACCATCTTTGTGTCAATTATGAAATTAAGATAGAAATCAAAAGAATCCTTGAACTGAAGAACAAAGAGGACACAAGCTATCAAAATCTGTGGGATTCATCAAAACCATTCTTAATGGAAAATTCATATCCCTAAATTCCCAAAGCAAAAAGTCAGAAAGTCAGGAGTTCGAGACCAGCCTGAGCAAGAGAGACACCCCGTCTCTACTGAAAAAAATAGAAAGAAAATAGCTGGACAACTAAAAATATACAGAAAAAATTAGTTGAGCATGGTAGCGCATGTCTGTAGTCCCAGCTACTC
>NW_012136693.1:4392-5083 GCF_000956105.1 Propithecus coquereli | reverse complement strand
TGGGTCAATAATGAAATTAAGATGGAAATAAAAAGATTCCTCAAACGGAATGACAAAGGGGACACAAGCTGTCAAAATCTGTGGGATTCAGCAAAACCAGTCCTAAGGAGAAAATTCATATCTTTAAATACCTTCATCAAAAAGACAGAAAGATCACAAATTAGCAATCTTATGGAACATCTCAACTAGAAAAATAAGAGCAAACCAAGCACAAAGCTAGCAGAAGAAAAGAAATAACTAAGATCAGAGCAGAACTAAGTGAAATGGAAAACAAAAACAATACAAAGGATCAATGAAACAAAAAGTTGGTTCTTTGAAAAGATAAACAAAATTAATAGACCTCTTGCTCAATTAACCAGGAAAAGAAGACAAAGGACCCAAATAAGCTCAATCAGAAATAAAAAAGGGAGCCTGGCACGGCAGTTCATGCCTATAATCTTAGAGCTATGGGAGGCCAAGGAGAGAGGATCACTTCAACTCTGGAGTTCAAAATCAGTCTGACAAGAATGAGATCAGGTCTCTACTACAAATAGAACAAATTAGCTGGGCCTGGTGGCACGTGCCTATAGTACCAGCTACTTGGGTGGCTGAGACAGGAGGATCACTTGAGCCCAGGAGTTCGAAGTTGCTGTGAGCTAGGCTGATGCCACGGCATTCTAGCCTGGTCAATAGAGTGAGCCTCTGTATCAAA
>NW_012136693.1:0-712 GCF_000956105.1 Propithecus coquereli | reverse complement strand
TTGGTGGGACTCTAAATTAGTACAATCTCAATGGAAAACAGTATGGAGATTTCTCAAGGAACTAAAAGTAGATCTTTTAGTTCTTCTTAAGTAAACCAAAGATATGGAATCTGTACAAGTGCCCATCAATTCAGGAGTGGATTAACAAAATATGGTGTATGTATACTATGGAATACTATGCAACCATGAAGAAGAATGAATTAAGGCCTTTCAAAATTTGCATGGAACTGGAGACCATTATCCTAAGTGAAGCAACTAAAGAGTGGAAAAACAAATACCACATGTATGTGCTATTAAATTGGAACTAACCGATGAACACACACGTTCACAGAGAGAAGTAAAAGCCAGTTGAAATCAAGCTGGGCGGGGGGCGGGGGAAGAGAGGAGAGGTGAAATTTACCTAATGGGTACAATGAACAGTATCTGGGTGATGGGCACACTTATAACCCTGACTTAATCATAACAAAATCGATACGTGTAAGCAAAAACATTTGAACCCTGGTAATATTTTGAAATAAAAAAGAAAAAGAAAAATGAGAAGTGTATACACCAAGATGTTATTAGTGATTTTCTTTAATCTGTATTATCTAAATTTTCTGAAGCAAAGACTTTGATTTAAAACAATCCAATTGGTTTTATATTGTGTATCTTTTCTGCATTATAGAAATTCAAAATATAATCTGTGAATATTATGAAAATCTCTGTGTACATA
>NW_012136692.1:17618-18035 GCF_000956105.1 Propithecus coquereli | reverse complement strand
CCATATACAGTATATATTTTTGAGTAATTGTCTATATCCTTCAATAATTTTTTATGACTTTTTAGGGGTTCCATATTAACTTAAGAAATTAGTTCTTTACCACTGAAAAGAGTTGATATACAACACTTCGGTTTATTAAAAGTCTTTTCCTAATTATAAAAGAGTTCACATCTTTTTTCTTCTAATACCTTCATTCTCTCTCTTTCCCTTTGTCTCTTTTTTTTTTCTCTTATAAATCTTTGATACATTCGGAATTTACTTTAGTATACTGTGATAGTGTGGATCCAGCTTTTTTTCCCTCAGCTGGCTATCCAAACACTATTTATTATATAATCTATCTTTTCTCTACTGATTTGAAATTCTTTCTTTTTTTAAAATCTAAATTCTTGAAGATAATTGGATGTATTTCTGGACTTT
>NW_012136692.1:13408-16038 GCF_000956105.1 Propithecus coquereli | reverse complement strand
TTCTTTCTTTTATTAATTCCCTCAATGAACCCTGTTTCAGAAACTTAATATGGCTACTCCTTTCTCATTTCTGCCTCTCTGTCTCTTTATGAGTTTGTTCTTGGAATCTTCTGAGCTTACCCTTATCCATCACCTCCTTAAACTGCTGTCTCAAAACCTCTCTTCCAAGAATTCACCTCAACTAATCTCACCTAACTCTAAAGACATTTTTATTTTTCTTCCCTTGAGGGTTATTATAATTATCTTGCCATTATTATAATGTTACTTTATGAATCTTTTTTCATTGTTCCAGATTTAATCACTTGTTTATATTTTTTCTTATTTTTCTAAGAGAGAAAGTAAACTTTTTGAGGGCACGCAATAAAACTCATGTTTTTAATATTGGTCCAATGCATATTTTACAGTACTCCACACTCAGTGAGTATCATTAAATGTCTCTGAGTGAGATAGACACAGTTATTTCTCATAGTTTTGGGGTTTATGCTGTCAATTAAAGCAAAGCAATAGTGACCATTCATTTCAATATACTTTTCATTTATGTATAATATTATACAAAAAGATATTGTATTACATTAAATTCTAATTTGATGCTTTTAAATTACTATAGTCCAAAACTTAAGTGCTCTAATACTTGGTTAATTTTTTTAATCTCCTTAATGGAAATTAGTATTCAGTCCCACTACTGAATTAAAATTTTATTTTTAAAGTTTTACATTGTTATAGCTTCATTTGAATAATAAAATCCACAGATAGAAGAAGGAGATTAACAGAAAATGAAGCTTAAAGAACAGTTAAATCAGGGGTTTAAGAAGAATGATCCACATTGCTGAACTTGGCATTTGTGTCTCCTGGATATACTTCTGTCTTTGGCATAGTGTTCTCATATCTTTGTTTTATCTTTATTATCTGCTTCACTGATTTGTCCTTTGTTGTCTCATTGGAACATCTCAAACTTCCCTATTACTGTAAATGGTTTTGAGTTGGTTGCATACAGAGAAAAAACAGGCCTGGACACAGTCATCAAAAGATGACCTCGTTCCCCTCACTCCATAAGGAACTACCAACCACAAGTACCCACCTGCCTGTTCCCATCTACACTTCATTTTCTTCTCTTATTGTGTATGGACTCTGTGTCCCAATCCTCTTGTGTTATAGATCTCAAGTTCTATCATTACTCAAGGACTTTGCACCAGAAATTCTCCCACTTTATTTTGTCTCATCAATGATGCTTCTCTATTCAATTTTTCTTATCAGTATATTTAAGAGGATATTTTTCTTTTCTTGTATGTGTGGTAAACTTTAATAGATTGTTTTCTTTTTATTTCAAAATATTATGTGGGTACAAATATTTTTGGTTACATGGATTGCTTTTGTAATGCTGGAGTCAGAGTTATAACTGTGTCCAAAACCAAATAGTATTCATTATGCCCATTAGGTAGACTTTTGCTCCTCCCCTTCTCTCCCCTCACCTCTCCTAGGTTTCCACTGAGTTTTACTTCCCTCTGTGCACATGTATGCTCATCAGTTAGTTCCAGTTTAATAGTGAGTACATGTGGTGTTTGTTTTTCCACTCTTGAGATACTTCACTTAGGATAATGCTCTCCAGTTCCACCCAAATTTTTGCAAAAGGCATTAATTCATCCTCCTTCATGGCTGAGTTAGTATTCCATAGTATACATATATCACACTTTGTTAAGCCACTTGTGAACTGATGGACATTCAGGTTGATCCCACATCTTTGTAATTATGAACTAGGCTGCAATAAACATTCAAGTGAAGGTGTCTTTTTGATAAAATGACTTCTTTTCCTTTGAGTAAATATCCAGTAGTGGGATTGCTGGATCAAATGGTAGATTTAATAGTAGTTCTTTAAGGAAATTCCATACTGTTTTCCATAGAGGTTATACTAATATGTAGTCCAATTAACAGTGTATAAGCATTCCTTTCTCTCTGCAACCATGCCAGCATCTATTGTTTTTGGACTTTTTAGTAAAAGCCATACTAACTGGGATAAGGTGACATCTCGTTGTGGCTGTAATTTGCATTTCCCTGATAATTAGTGACGGTGAGCATTTTTTCATACACTTACTGGTCATTTGTCTATCTTCTGTTGAAAAGCTTCTGTTCATGTCTTTTTCCCACTTCTTAATGGGGCTGTTTTTCTCTTGTTGATTTGCTTGAATTCTTTGTAGATTCTGGTTGTTAGCACTTTATCAGATGTATAGCTTGCAAATAGCTTATCCCATTCTGTAGGTTGTCTATTTCCTTAGCTGTGGAAGTTTTTAATTTAATTAATTTATTTTTGTTGTTGCTGTGATTGCCATTGGGATCTTCTTCATAAATTCTTTGCCTAGGCCAATATCTAGAAGAGTTTTTCCAACAATTTCTTCTAGAATTCTTATGATTTTATGCCTTAAATCAAAGTCTTTTATTCATCTCGAATTAATTTTTGTGAATGATGAGAGGTATGGATCCTGCTTCATTCTTCTGCATGTGGCTATCCAATTTTCCCAGCACCATTTATTGAATAGGGCTTGTTTTCCCCAGTGTATACTGTCTGTTTTGTCAAAGATCCATTGGCTGTATGTGGATGGTTTTATATCTGGGTACTCTGTTTTGTTCCATTGGTC
>NW_012136692.1:12922-13358 GCF_000956105.1 Propithecus coquereli | reverse complement strand
ATGTTTTCCCCAGTGTATACTGTCTGTTTTGTCAAAGATCCATTGGCTGTATGTGGATGGTTTTATATCTGGGTACTCTGTTTTGTTCCATTGGTTAATGTCTCTATTTTTGTGCCAATATCATGCTGTTTGGATTACTATAGCCTTGTAGCATGGTTTGAAGTCTGGTAATGTTATGACTCCAGATTTGTTCTTTTTTCTTAAGATTGCATTGGCTTTTCAGGCTCTTTCCTGGTTCCAAACGAAGCATAGAATTATTTTTTCTAGATCTGTGAAATATGGCATTGTTTTTTTTGATGGGGATTGCATTAAATCTGTAAATCACTTTGGGTAATATAGATAGTTTAACAATGTTGATTCTACTGATCCAGGAGCATGATATCATTTTCCATTTGCTTGTGCTGTCTGTAAATTCTTTCCTCAGTGTTTCATAGTT
>NW_012136692.1:11663-12872 GCF_000956105.1 Propithecus coquereli | reverse complement strand
CCCAGCACCATTTATTGAATAGGGCTTGTTTTCCCCAGTGTATACTGTCTGTTTTGTCAAAGATCCATTGGCTGTATGTGGATGGTTTTATATCTGGGTACTCTGTTTTGTTCCATTGGTCAATGTCTCTATTTTTGTGCCAATATCATGGTGTTTGGATTACTATAGCCTTGTAGCATAGTTTGAAGTCTGGCAATGTTATGACTCCAGATTTGTTCTTTTTTCTTAAGATTGCTTTGGCTTTTCAGGCTCTTTCCTGGTTCCAAACGAAGCATAGAATTATTTTTTCTAGATCTGTGAAATATGGCATTGGTTTTTTTGATGGGGATTGCATTAAATCTGTAAATCGCTTTGGGTAATATGGACAGTTTAACAATGTTGATTCTACTGATCCAGGAGCATGATATCATTTTCCATTTGCTTGTGCTGTCTGTAAATTCTTTCCTCAGTGTTTCATAGTTCTTTTTGTAGAGATCTTTCACCTCCTTGGTTAAGTATATTTCTAGGTATTTTATTTTCTTTGTAGCTATGGAGAATGGTATTGAATCTTTGATTTGACTCTCAGCTTGACTGTTATTGGTATATAGGAATGCTACTGATTTGCGTACATTGATTTTGTAACCTGAAACTTTGTTGAATTTATTTATTGATTCTAGGAGTCTCTTGGTAGGGTCTTTGGGGTTGTCTAGATATAAAATCATATTGTCAGCCAAAAGCAATAGTTTGACCTTCTCTTTCCCAATTTGGATGCCCTTTCTTTCTGTCTCTTGCCTGATTGCTCTGGCTAGGACTTTTAGCACTACGTTGAATAGAAGTGGTGACAGTGGGCACCCTTGTCTTGTTCCAGTTCTTATTAGGAATGCTTTCAAGTTTTCCCCATTCAGTATGATGTTGGCTGTGGGTTTGTCATATATGGTTTGTATAATCTTTAGATATATTCCTTGTACACCTAGTTTGTTGTGGTTTTTTAATCATGAAAGGGTGCTGAATTTTTTCAAATGCTTTTCCTACATCTATTGAGATTATCATATGATCTTTGTTTTTGCTTCTCTTTATGTGTTGAATCACATTTATAGATTTACATATGCTGAACCATTCTTGCATCCCTGGGATCAAGCCCACTTGGTCATGGTGGATTATTTTTTTGATGTTCTGTTGAATTCAGTTTGATAATATTTTATTGAGGATTTTTGCATCTATGTTCATAAG
>NW_012136692.1:10792-11613 GCF_000956105.1 Propithecus coquereli | reverse complement strand
GCTTTTGTAATGCTGGAGTCAGAGTTATAACTGTGTCCAAAACCAAATAGTATTCATTATGCCCATTAGGTAGACTTTTGCTCCTCCCCTTCTCTCCCCTCACCTCTCCTAGGTTTCCACTGAGTTTTACTTCCCTCTGTGCACATGTATGCTCATCAGTTAGTTCCAGTTTAATAGTGAGTACATGTGGTGTTTGTTTTTCCACTCTTGAGATACTTCACTTAGGATAATGCTCTCCAGTTCCACCCAAATTTTTGCAAAGGCATTAACTCATCCTCCTTCATGGCTGAGTTAGTATTCCATAGTATACATATATCACACTTTGTTAAGCCACTTGTGAACTGATGGACATTCAGGTTGATCCCACATCTTTGTAATTATGAACTAGGCTGCAATAAACATTCAAGTGAAGGTGTCTTTTTGATAAAATGACTTCTTTTCCTTTGAGTAAATATCCAGTAGTGGGATTGCTGGATCAAATGGTAGATTTAATAGTAGTTCTTTAAGGAAATTCCATACTGTTTTCCATAGAGGTTATACTAATATGTAGTCCAATTAACAGTGTATAAGCATTCCTTTCTCTCTGCAACCATGCCAGCATCTATTGTTTTTGGACTTTTTAGTAAAAGCCATACTAACTGGGATAAGGTGACATCTCGTTGTGGCTGTAATTTGCATTTCCCTGATAATTAGTGATGTTGAGCATTTTTTCATACACTTATTGGTCATTTGTCTATCTTCTGTTGAAAAGCTTCTGTTCATGTCTTTTTCCCACTTCTTAATGGGGCTGTTTTTCTCTTGTTGATTTGCTTGAATTCTTT
>NW_012136692.1:6732-9327 GCF_000956105.1 Propithecus coquereli | reverse complement strand
GTTTGATAATATTTTATTGAGGATTTTTGCATCTATGTTCATAAGGGATATTGGTCTGTAGTTTTTTTTTTTGTTATGTCCTTTCCTGGCTTTGATATTAAGGTGATACTGGCTTTGTAGAATGAGTTGGGGAGGATTTCCTCCATTTTGATGTTATGGAATAATTTTTGCAGTATGGGTATCAGCTCTTCTTCATAGGTCCGGTAAAATTCAGCTGTGATTCCATCTGGCCTGACATTGTTTTGTTGATGTTGTTGGAAGATTTTTTATCACTGCTTCAATCTCATTGCTCGTTATTGGTCTGTTCAGGAGTTCTGTTTCTTCCCAATTGAGTCTTGAGGGGTTGTGTGTTTCCAGGAATTTGTCCATTTCCTCTATGTTTTTAAGTTTATGTGCATAGAGATTTTCGTAGTATTCACAATGGGGTAAAACTAGTAATCAACTCTAAGGGAAACACTCAATTCTATACAAAGTCATGGAAATTAAACAACCTGCTGCTAAACAATTATTAGGCCAATAATGAAATTAAGATGGAAATCAAAAGATTCCTCAAGCTGAGTGAGAAAGTAGACACAAGCTACTAAAATCTACGGGATTCAGCAAAAGCAGTCCTAAGGGGAAAATTCATACCCTTAAATGCCTCCATCAGAAAGACAGAAAAGTCACAAATTAACAATCTAATGACATGTCTCAAGGGACTAGAAAAGGAAGAGCAAACCAAATCCAAAGCCAGCAGAAAAAAAGAAATAACTAAGGTCAGAGCAGAACTAAATGAAATGGAAAATAAAAAAAACAATAGAAATGATCAATGAAATAAAAAGTTGGCTCTTTGAAAAGATAAACAAAATTGATAAAATTCTTGCTAGATTAGCGAGGAACAGTATAGAAAGGACACAAACAATGTCAGTCAGAAATGAAGAAGGAGATATTATAATTGATATCACAGAAATACAAAATGTCATCTGTGAATACTGGGATATTTATCTGTTTTGTTTAATGCTATATCTCTGAAGACTACAACATGGCCTAACTCATAGAAGGTGCTCAATAAATATTTGTTTACTTAATATGTTCTTCCTATGGGATTGGATCACAACTCACACAACTATTGCAAAGATATCCTGTCTCGCTCCTGGTTGGATTCTCTGTATCACACTGCTGTCCAACTCTGTGGTCCCATACCACATTAATTCTCACAACAATCCTCTGCAGCTAAATGTTATTGTTTTTCTAATTTTTAATGCCTGAGAAAATGGGTTATAAAAATTAAGTATCTTGCCTAAAGTCAGACACTTAGTAAATAATAGAATCAGGTTTGTATCCTGGTACAGTGAAGTAGATCCCAAGCTATTAACTATTACCCTATCATCTAAGAGGATGACCACACTTTCATGTGTTAAAATCAAACTGATTGCTTTGAAACCAGTTAATAGTATAATAAAATTTATCTGTGAGTCATTATATACAAAGTAGGATTAATGAATTTGATCTTTGTTCTATAGACATTGCAGAATCATTGTTTAGTTTCAAGTGATATGGAAGATGAAGTGGCAGGAATAGAGATTTGAATTGGGAAGTAATAAACAGTAGTACTAGCAGTAAGGAAATCATAATGTCCTGAGCTAAGGGTTATGTAGAGGCAGAGAGGGAGGTACTATTTCATGAACAATTTTATGAATGACTTGTTAGTTACAAAAGGTGATAAAATAAATTAGCCCAGATACATAAATGAGTAGCTAGGAAAGTTGGTAGGAAAGTAATTCAAACTATGAGTGGTCTGATGAGCCTACAAATCAGGCAGAAGTCAGGGGTGGAGTTTCTGTTGACACTTAACTTTATAGTGAATAGCAAAGTCAGAATGTAAAAGCATGAATACATTAGATTTCTGAGTTTAAAACTTCAGTTGAGGAGCCATTTCTCGTGGTGATAAGGTTTAATATGTATCCATGGAAAGAGGTTGCTGAAGTAGGAAGGCACTAAAGTTTATCGCTATAAAAGGATGTTAAGGGCTTGTGAGTCTTGGGTTTCTATCTGAATCACCCATTTAGTAATGCAAATATTCATAATGGTGGCAAGATTGGGATGGCCAGAAACATTAGGAATGTTGACCTAGAAGTTTTTCCACTCACATGGCTTTGCCAGTTACACTTAGAGGCATGAAATGTACGTGAGTTAGATCAGAATTATAGATTTATGCCCATTTATTTGACAATATGCTTCAGTTGGGGAGAGCTAATCAAAATATTTCCAAACTATCCTCCAAAAAATGAAGTATCATCATTTGATTAAAAAATAAACAATAAGAAAGGTAAAGAAGGGAAAGCTGACAAAGAAGTGATGTTTGTTCAGACTAGAAGCTGTACAAGGTAAATTATTAATACATAATTTTCTGTTAGTTTGTCCTCAAAAATAACTCAATTCTTTCAATTATTGACTGTTGAACACGTATTTATTGAGTAACTACAGGTGTCAGGTGCAATGCTAGGTAGTTTGGGTAGGTATTATTATTAATATCATTCTCTTGCAAATTAGGAGTTGGAGGTTCAGAAAGTTTAAGCAAATTGCCCCAGACCAAAAAAGTTTGATGTGTCCTAG
>NW_012136692.1:5832-6246 GCF_000956105.1 Propithecus coquereli | reverse complement strand
TTTAGAATATCTAAGACACATTTTTATTTATGAATATTTATACAAAAAAGGAATTCTGTCAAGGTGACCACTCTATATCACCTGAAAATGGCATTATTTAATTAAAGAACAAATAGCATTTTTTGGTAGTACCTGCCCATACCTATTGTCAGTGTTTGCCTTGTAATCTGTTTTTTTTTTTTTAATTCACTTTGTGGTGATGGTTTTGTCCAGGGTTTCAGATGGCGAGCACTTTAAACAAACTGATTTGGTGGTTTTGATTAATCATGTGTTTAATAAAGACTTGGTTTTGCATTCAAAAAATATTTTAAAAATTTTTCAGAGAGTGGTATTTTGAAAAGCAAAGATAAAAAAGTAAAATAGAACCTAAAAAAAAGGGCTTGCTCATTAACCGATACAAAACACAAAGAACTC
>NW_012136692.1:4931-5782 GCF_000956105.1 Propithecus coquereli | reverse complement strand
AAGGTTTATTATAAACACTTTAGACCAAATGAAGAAATCATTCAAGATTTAAAATTATGGCTAAATAATGGAAAATCCAAGATAAGCACCAATCATGTTTTCTTCCTCATTTTATCAGATGTTTCAGTGATTTACTACCTTTCACAGATAGTCTGCTACAAGGCTTTCCTAGTATGGTTTAGCAACTTTAGTGATTTACTCTTTTGCTTTTGTGAGGAGTTCTTCAAGTTCTTTGCCTTTTAAGTTCCCCAATGTTTGAGTGAGTACAATTTTGCATTTGTAGTTCACAGTTATAACCCTTTCAAAGAACCAAGAAATTAATGAAAATTTTTACTCATATTTTCTTGTTCTGCATTGAGTAAGCAGGCAGATGAGTGATGTGAGATAGATGTTGGCAGTTGAAATGTAAAAACATGTACCAACAGGAAATCTGTGAATGTTGCTAGATTTCTGTCTGTTAAATTTCTCTGACAATAAATAACACATATATTCCCAATTTGTTCTGACACTTAGAGTGTTTCAAGTTACTTTTCTCAACAGGTCTGTAAACTACTTTGTTTATACAGTGATTTTTCTACTACCACTTTTATCCATTTCAAACTTTACTATTAAACTTTAATCATAAATTTACTATTAGAATAAGGCAAAAAAAGAGCCATGGTAGGAGGGAGGAGTCGGATATCAGGAATTCAAGGTCTGAATTCCGCATTATTATTAATTCATGACATGACTTTGAGGACTGGAACTTTGGTGATACTTCTTATCCTTTCTAAATGACTCATAAAATATATTCTTTGGATGCACTAAAAGTACATAACATAGACGTAACATATACATCTTTATATATTTTA
>NW_012136692.1:2407-2735 GCF_000956105.1 Propithecus coquereli | reverse complement strand
AGTGGTGATAAAATAACCCATTGGTAAATCTCTTGGAATTATTTATATAATTTTTGAACAAAAGCCAAAGACATTTTTAGAGGATATATATCAAAATGATCATTTTTTTTAAAGCGATGATTATTAATTGAGTATATAGTCATCTGTTAAGCACAATTTTTGTGTTTGAAAAGAAAGCTAATTAATAAATGTAAAGGTAGGTATTGGCTTTTCTTTCATAACCTCTTTCTCTACACCCAAGTTTCAAATGTCTTGAATCATCTATATTGCTTCACCTGTATGGCAGAAATTGCTATGGGTTTACCAAATCAATTGCATTTTGCTTTTC
>NW_012136692.1:2020-2357 GCF_000956105.1 Propithecus coquereli | reverse complement strand
TCTTAGCATTAAGTTTTTCATCTGAAAAATGGAGATAACAGAATTGTTATCTCAATTAATGAAATAATATTTGAGGTAACTAGTATAGTATCTAGAGTTAACTATACTATGTCTACTGTAAGGCAATATTGTCAGGACAAGAAAGAGTATTGAAAGCAGAAAGTTAGATGATTAGAATTCTTTGTAAGACTTTCCAAGTCAGAGCCATAGCAAAGTGGATAAACTTTAGAATTCCATTTTTTATAGTAGAGAAGGGATAATAAAATATTCCATCAGGTCACCAATTCAGTTCCTGAAATTCCTTGACCCTGGAAAGGGGTTCTCTAGACACTTGACA
>NW_012136692.1:0-1191 GCF_000956105.1 Propithecus coquereli | reverse complement strand
ATCTCGATTCTTTAACCAGCTAGACGATTTGCACAGGATAAATCACTTAACTTGTTGAAATGCCTTTCTGGGATAACAGATAATCCCTAAAGTCCCATTTGACTTCAAAATCCTGTAACTCTATAAATATCTGTTAGTGTATTCATTTTGGATGGAAAATTCAATTATTTATAGAAAAGAATAATTTCTAAACAGAATGTCTTTCTGTTGACCATATATTTTGTAGAATAGAGCAAAGCTAGTCTGACTGAGAAACAATGAATAATTAAGCACTATAATGCTGTTTTTCAAGGCCTTAACCCAAATCCCTCGCATAAACTATGACAGTGGGTGACTAACATTGTTATAGGGAAACCAGGTTACTATCTAAGGAAGCAGTGATGTAATTGCATGTGGCTATTATAATGAAAAATAGCTGGAAAGTGAATTAGGAAGCTCAATTCCCAAAGGTTAGACTAGGTCTGAGGTTCAAATCTGAGGTTAGTATGTGTATCCAAAATGTTCATTTTTATAATTCTTCACTTTTTTTTTAACAAAATAGAAGAAGTCGAAAGAAAAATAATTTAAACAAAAGATACATTTCAGGTGAAGCTCTGTTTTTGTATTTTGCATTGATTTGTGGGAGAACTTTGTATAAGATGCTATTTTATACATACGTAACAGCAGTAATAAGACTTAAATGACATTAGAAAATTCTTTTAAAAACTGTATGGTGTTTCAAAAAAATCTTTTTATTAAAGGAACTATAGAAAACCTCTATCACATAAAATAGAAATAAAACAGACAAAATCAACTGTTCCTGTGTTATGCCTTAAATAGAAAACTGGGCTAAATGGATTTTACAGATTATTATGTAGAAAGGAAACATTCTTACAATATCTGTCCCTTTTGTCCAGGTTGCTTGGAGTAGAGAGCAATTATTGTTAGGTTAAGTGAGTTGCTCAATGTAGGGATTCTCCCCTGGGTACACTTTTCTGAGAACAAAAGGGTGAAAGATGATTATAGCAGATCAATGTTAAATGACAAGGCCTCTGCGGTGGCTCACTCCTGTAAGCCTAGCACTTCGGGAAGTCGGGGTGGGAGGATGGCTTGAGGCCAAGAGTTCGAGACCAGTCTCTGTAAGACTTTGTCTGTAGAAAAAATAGAAAAAGTAGCTGGGTGTGGCTATGCTCTCCTGTAGTCTCAGCTACT
>NW_012136691.1:3008-4139 GCF_000956105.1 Propithecus coquereli | reverse complement strand
GGCACAGCAACAGTTCTCTTTATGAAGGAATTTGTGTCAGAGCATCTTCAAAAGCATCTCCCTTTATGCATTGCGGTATTAGTTACAGCTTACTAACTGGAAAAGTGCTGAGCGAATTGTCACCTGGAAGTAAAGTATCTCTCAAATGTTATAAAAAGTATCTCAAATGTTATATAAAAGTATCTTAAATGTTATATAAAGTATCTCTCAAATGTTATAAAAAGTAACGTTCACGTTACAGCCTCTGGTACTGAGCACTTACTGTGTTCCAGGGGTGTGTGTGCGCGCCAGTGCTCATGGGTTATCTAATCGAGTCTTCAAAATACCCTAATGAAGGAAGTATTATCCTCTTCATGCTACTAATGAGAAAACTAAGGCTCATAAAGTTTAGATAACATGCCAGTAAAAAAAAAATAAGTAAAATACCACGTCTCTGGCCTGTCTTTTTTTGACCTGAAACCAGTCCTCCACATGGAGAGCTCCGAATACCATGTTTACAACAGATGGTTATTTATACTGTCTTTCTCTTTCTTGGCAATTTAAATTAAAATGTCAACTTGAAGAAATGTTTCAGAAAGGCACCAGGAAGAATTGTAAGAAGAGCTGAATTAATCAAAGAAAGATGAATAAAGTACTCTTTTAACAGAGTACATCATTGTTGCCAAACAATGTCTTGGCAGGGTTAAGGGACGATCAAAGAGACGGATAGAGCAAATAGCAATCCCACTCCTTGAGGAAATACAGGGACGCGGCATCTGCAGCTTAACCTTGAGCGATGGCTTCTTCTATGAGTGGGGCAGCATCGCTAGGCAACGAGCCTCCAAACAGACAAATGTTACCCCGATCATTTCCCCTTTCCCCTTTGCTCCAAATCAAAACCAGCACTCCCCATTTGGATGGTATAAAAGGTATGAGAAAATAGAATGGCAAGTGAGAGACAAAAGACAGCATACTGTGTGCTTCTATTTCTATGAAATTCTAGAAAAAGCAACACTGTCATGACAGACAGCAGATGTGAGGGTGCCAGGACCCAGAGTGGGTGGAGGGGACTGACTTCCCAGAGACGCGAGGAAACTTTCTGGGGCCATGAAAAAGTTCTGTACCGTGGCATGGGAGTGGTAATATGACTCC
>NW_012136691.1:0-368 GCF_000956105.1 Propithecus coquereli | reverse complement strand
TGCTTTTGAAAAGAAAAGGAAAAGTGTTGCCTTCCGTGTGCTCTGGGTGAACGGTGGTGTCGGTGTGTAGATGAGCGATCTGTCATCTGGACAGAAGACGGGAGACCAGCCCGGGACTAACACGGCTGCGCCGACCCAAGTCTGACTTGTGGAAAAGCGCTAAGTGAAAGACAGTGACCGCTGCAATAAGTCAGCAGTGATACCTGTGTGGAGAAAAACTGCCCTCAAATGACAGGGTGGTTTTCATCCTGAATTGAAAGATCTTTACAATCTAAATTAGTTTAGTCAAGTCTTTTTCATAAAACAGTGTTTTAATTAAAGATTCAATTTTTGGTCAAGGGTATCTTTAAAAATATATAGAAGTGACC
>NW_012136690.1:3706-4063 GCF_000956105.1 Propithecus coquereli | reverse complement strand
AATAGAAATTTAAAGATGTTATCTTCCCAGAGTTTTGGATTGTTGCTATCCTATGAAAGCCAACATTTGAAAAGTAGCGGCATATAAAAAGCAAATTACCAGAGTGCCTGTCCTTGGGCAAGCCCAGGTCTTTGCCTTATTTTTAGTATCATTCACTTTTCTTTCTATTGAGTTTAATTATTGGGTCATTGGGAGTCCAAATTTTAAAACTTTCATCTAGAACACTACAGACGTGGAAAACATAATTTTCATGTTTACATCTCTTTATAACATTGTTTTTATACTGTCATGAAAAATGTTGGTTTAACAAGAATAACACAAAATTGCATTGCTTAGTAATAATTTAAAAATATTGTT
>NW_012136690.1:0-1316 GCF_000956105.1 Propithecus coquereli | reverse complement strand
ATAAGCTCCTCCTATCCAGTTAGTGTCTATTTCGTTCACAGCACTTAGGAAATCGAGAGCAATTTTGTCTCTTGTTTAATATCTTTTCCCCCTTTTTCATTTAAAGATTCTAGGAAGGTAGGGATCTTACAAGATTTTCTTAGTCCTCTATCTCTAATACCTAGCAGAATTCCTGATACATCGTAGGTGATCAATAACATTTTTGTAGAATAAATAAATGTAAGTGCTTTATATATTAATATAGTATCTCATTTAATTGTCACAATAGGTCCATATTAGTATTGTGATTTTACAGATGTGGAAACCAAGTCTTAGGCAGATTAACTAAGATTGTTGGAGATGTACTTAAAACACAGGTCTATCGGACTCCAGTGCCCAAGATGGTCAACAATTTCACAGTGTTATCAATTCAGAGAATTCATACTAGGTTTCTGTTGCCAAAAGATAGTCTTCAATAAATAATGCCAAATACTTATAATCAGAGATAGAGATGTACATAAATAAATCATAAATGACAGATGATGACAAATTGCTATAATAGAAATATAAATATCAATGAATGAGGAGAAGATTAATTTTAACTAAAGGATGAGAATTTAGAAAAGTTTTCCAGAAGAGCATAATTTTATATATTTTATAGATTAAAACCTTCCGTTTGCTTTTTTGTAATTTCTCTCTACTGAATTTTTTTACATTTTAATTCATTATAGACATATTTTTCTTTGTTATTGAACAGTGCTATGATAGCTGATTTAAAATCCTGTCTGCTAATTCCAGCATATGAATTGTCTCAGCATCAGTCTTCATTACATATCTTTTCTTTTGAGAATGGGTCATATTTTCTTACATTTTTGTATGCAAGCAATTTTGGATTATATCCTAGATACTGTGAAGAGTATGTTTAGGAAACTCTGGATTCGATTATATTCCTCTAAAGAGTATTGATTTTTTTCTTTTGACTATTTTTGCCTGCAGTGAACTTGGTTGGACACAAACTACAGATTTAATCTCTTGAGTTTCATCTCAAAAATCTCAGTTCTGTTTCTTCAGCCTTAGGTAGGCTGCTTTAGTCTGCCCAGTGCATAAATTATTTAGGATTCAGCCAGAGATTTGAGCAGAGTGTACACAGAGAATTTGGAGATCCTCTTCTCTGACTTTCTTCTTTCCTGGATTCCCCCTCACTTTTGAGTGGCTGTGGTTACGCTGAATCCCTGAATTCTGTATTGTGGTTCTTCATACCATTACTGACTTTATACTTTCTCTCAAATTTTTAGCACCTGCATGGTGGGTGCAGACTGGAGCCCACGCTCTGGTTG
>NW_012136689.1:2818-3350 GCF_000956105.1 Propithecus coquereli | reverse complement strand
GAGAATACATGGGAAAAATATCTACAAGCATATCTAAGAATCAGATACAATTTTGTGTGCTTTACACATTTCACTGAATCCTCAAAAATGTACTCCAAGGTAGATCTTAGTATTCACTTTAGGTAAGAGAAGATGGAGCTCAGAGGAATTTAGTAACAGTTAAGATGTAGAGTTTCAATCTGACTTATCTTTTATAAGGTTTTATGTCAGGTTTTTATTTTACCTTTCCTCTAGTTGCCATTAACTGGCATATTAAATTGGCTTCTTTCTTAACTAGTTGTTCTTCAATCAGAGAGAAGCAGAAAATTCACCTGGGAAGCTTTCAAAACTAGATGAGGCTGGTTCTAAGGTAATATGAATAATTCATTTCTTTTTAGAATTCAACTTGGCCCCTGAGTGATTCTGATCTTTACTATAAACATCACCTACTATAGCCCCACATGGCATTTTAGGAAAAAGAATTGACTTCAAGAAATGCCACATAGAGTCTTCAAATGTGCTTGTTTCAGAAATGAAAATGAAATCATTTCTA
>NW_012136689.1:0-699 GCF_000956105.1 Propithecus coquereli | reverse complement strand
ACACACACAAAACACTGAAAAAGTATAAAAATGTCCAAAATGGATCAAAATACATATAAGAATTCATTTTATGATAAATGTATGTTAAATCAGAGTGAGAATCATTTTACTAAATGATGAAAAAATTGAGTGGTCATCTGAAAAAAAAGTTTAAGCTCTTCATGGTATATCAGGATGAATTCAGTATTTATCTAAATATCATGAAAAATGTAAAAATGTATACGTAAAAAATAAGAATAGTAGTAAACAACAACAAAGACCATAGTATTTTTCCGTTCTATGTTTTACATGGGAAGACCTTTGTTATGCTTCAGTATTAAGAAAACTCAACACTGATGCATGTAAATACATAATGACATGAAAAATCTACATGGCATAACCATAATATCACAAGCAAGGTGGAAAAAAAGTGAAATTATGAAAAGTATTTGCAACACATTTGATACCGGGAGAAAATTCCTGATATAAAAGTGATTCTAAAAATACATAAGATTAAAAATTCAAAAGAAAAAGCAATTGATTGGGTCCCATTTATTTATTTTGGTTGTTGCTGTGATTGCCTTTGGGGTCTTCTTCATAAATTCTTTGCCTAGGCCAATGTCTAAAGAGTATTTCCAACATCTTCCTCTACAATTCTAATAGTTTCACTCCTTAGATTTAAATCTGTTACCCAGCGTGAGTTGATTTTTGTGAGAGGTG
>NW_012136688.1:6659-6958 GCF_000956105.1 Propithecus coquereli | reverse complement strand
GATCTTGAACTGCTGTCCTCAAGTGATCCTCCTACCTCAGCCTTCCAAAGGACTGGGTGTGAGCCATCTTGCTTGGCCCTTTGATGACATTTTAAATAACAGCCTGCTTTTACGCTACATGAGGATGTAGAGTGTAAATCTCTATTTGTCCAATATATCTTGCATATAAACCTAGTCTCTTTATATTAATAATTTCTAACATCAGCTTTAGTTTTGGTCCCTAGTTCAATGTAGGACAATTTTTCACATATTGAAAACACCACCAGAATGGATATTTCAAGTATCTTCAGTTGCTTTAA
>NW_012136688.1:0-1058 GCF_000956105.1 Propithecus coquereli | reverse complement strand
AAAATACAAATGAGTCTTTCTATTAGTAACAGTATAATGAAAGTGTTATATCTACCAATTATAAAATAATTAAATGGCTTGCTCAGGATCACACTGCTAATAAGTGGCAGATTTGGGTTTCACTCTGAATGCATGTGTTCTTTCCTTCTAATATTTGGAACATAATTATTCTCAAAAATAGAAAATAATTATTTGCTTGACTAGAGAATATTTTAGAGGTTTTGTATAACTTAGTACTAGTACTGTAAGGCAGGATTTAGTTGCCTGTAGATATGATTATCTTGAGGAAAGTTTGTGTGGTTTTCATAAATCATACACACAAATATTACGTGTGTGTGTATGCGTAGTCACAGAGAGAGCCATAAGTCTCACAGAGAGTCGTTACATTGAAGTATATTGTCAGAGGTCTAATGTGATGACGTAATCTTTTTAGCCACACATGAAATGCTGATGCCTGAAAGACTGCCGTGTGTAAGAGAGGACGTACGTGTCCTTACCACAGAGGGCAGAACTAGAAGTAATAGTTGGAAGTTTAAGGAAATAGACTGCAGCTCTACCTCAGGCACTGACTGTCTAAAATAAGAGTTTCCTTAAAACGGAACTAGTTGCCTGATAAAGTAGTAAGCAAAGAATTTTCAAGCCACGCGTTCTGGCTTTCTTTCGTGAAGGTGAGAGAAAGCATTGCTGTTTGGGGGAGTCTTGGATCTGTTCCCATATGGGGCATGACGATATAACTGGAAAACAGGAGTGCTGGGTGTCATACTCAGTAATTGTTAGTTCACAGCAAGTTCGTTCATTTTCTGCATTGCAAAGTTGCAGGATGTGAATTAGGGCAATTAAGGAGAGATTGTGACAAGAGTCTGAGAGCAAGTAAACTACATATTGAAATCGGTTAGCCAGAGGGAGAAAAGGATTTCAGGAATGAGGTAACCAGATGCAGACATCTGGATAATGTTGATTGGTAGTTTAATGGCTCTTGTCTTCCCCAAATTAGGTATCTAGTGGCTGTTTCTATTCTTTTTTTAACATGTTGGTATATATAATGTGGCAATTCTGAG
>NW_012136687.1:5271-5612 GCF_000956105.1 Propithecus coquereli | reverse complement strand
GAAAGGTAAATAAGTGTCATTTCATTACTTGATTTCGTTTTGGAAAATATAGTTATCTTTATAAAATATGTTCACATGTAGCAGGCTTTAAAAATTAATGCATATTTATTTATTTTTATTTTAGCATATTGTGGAGGTACACATTTAGGTTACATATATTGCCTTTGCCCTGCCCGAGTCAGAGCTTCAAGCGTGTCCGTCCCCCAGACGGTGTGCACTGAACCCATTAGATGTGAATATACCCATCCCCACTCCCACCTGCTGGACACTCAATGAATATTACTACCATATGTGCACATAAGTGTTGATCAGTTAATACCAATTTGATGGTGAGTCCATGT
>NW_012136687.1:0-1326 GCF_000956105.1 Propithecus coquereli | reverse complement strand
GTCTTGCTCTTGCTCAGGCTGGTCTCGAACTCCTGAGCTCAAACGATCCACCCGCCTCGGCCTCCCAGAGTGCTAGGATTACAGGCGTGAGCCACCGCGCCCAGCCTGTGTCTCTGTTTTTGTGTCAGTGCCATGCTGTTTTGGTTGCTATAGGCTTGTAGTATAGCTTGAATTCTGGTAAATTGATGGCTCCCAATCTGTTCCTTTTGCTTAAATTGGCTTTGACTATATGAAATGTAGAATGATTTCTAAGCAACACTTTATTGGAATTTGTTAGGGTTAGGGATAGCAGATTGAGGCAGAAAACATATATTACTTGCTAATTTAAAAGATGAAACATTCCTTTATTATGAGCAGTTCTTATGAAACTATAATCTATTCATACTTGTCCTCATAACTGAGGCTTTGTAAAAACTTAGCTTTTAATGAGTCATGATCTTAGTTGAAAAACTGAGATATTAATCTTACTTGGTAACTTTAAAGACTTTAATTTTCATTTGTTTATTATGGTAATTTGTCATTTGATCCTTTTACCTGGAAGAGAGAGAAGCATCGCCCTTGATTTACTATTAGAAAATAATTTGATCAGGTCCTGTTTATTTTTGTTGCTGCTGTGATTGCATTGGGAGTCTTCTTCATAAATTGTTTACCTAGGCTGATGTCTAAACGAGTCTTCCCAATATTTTCTTCCAGAATTCTTAAGTTTTCATGCCTTAGGTTTAAGTCTGTTATCCATGGTGAGTTGATTTTTGTGAGAGGTGAGAGGTGGGGATCTAATTTCAATCTTTTGCATGTGGATATGAGTTTTCCCAGCACCGCTTACTGAATAGAGATTCTTTTCCCCAATGTATACTTTTGTCTGCTTTGTTGAAGATTAGATGACAATATGAGGGTGGTTTTATATCTGGGATCTCCGTCCTATTCCAAAGGTCTATATCTCTGTTCTTGTGCCAGTACCATGGTGTTTTGGTTACTATAGCCTTGTAGTCAAATTTGAAGTCTGCTAGAGTGATGCCTCCCAATTTTTTAATTTTGCTTAAGATTTTTTTGGCTGTATGAGGTCTTGCCTTGTTCCAGACAAAGTGTAGAATTATTTTTTTCTAAATCTGTAAAGAATGATGGTGGTATTTTTATAGGGATTACATTAATTCTGTAGATCACTTTTGGTAGTATGGACATTTTAACAATATTGATTCTATCAATCTATGAGCATGATAGGGATTTCCATATGTTTACATCTTCTACAGTTTCTTTTCTCAGTGTTTCAATACCCACAAAGCAATCACAGCAGCAACAAAAATATACAAATGGGACCTGATCAAATTA
>NW_012136686.1:10523-12121 GCF_000956105.1 Propithecus coquereli | reverse complement strand
CCGTATATTAAAAAACATTTAATTGTTAAAAAAATAAAACATTTATATATCCGTAAATTAGCCAGCCTGTGAATTTTGGACCAGATTTGATGATTGGTGAGATTAAAACCTGGACTTAGTTTAAGTTACCTTACTTTGAGTTAGTATAGAATAAGCAAACAGAGGAAATAACATACACAAAATAAAATATGCAAGTGTATATGTTTCCCTCTCGTTCTCCTTATTCCCTACAGAGATGTAACCCAAATTCAATGGTTTTAGCAGCCTATATGGACTAAGAAATATACCGGTCCTAAGAATCCAGAACTTTTTATAGTGTTTTAGCCAAAAATGAGTGTATGTGAGATTACTATACGAGAGATATATTGCTGCACCACAGTTACTTAGCCTAATTATTAATATCTTAATATTTTCTTTTGCTGTGTCTTTGGACCTGATACAGATTTTCTTCCAGTGGGCCTGGTTAATGTATATTACACCCTGATATTGCCAAATATTTATCCTCAGGTTCAGATTCATATATCCAATTTCTTTCTTATAACTCCACTTGAGTGCCATCTGTTTCTGCGCCTGAATTGTTTATTTAAAAAGTTAATCATTAATTTTTGTGAGCGGTGAGAGGTGTGTATCCTATTTCGGTCTTCCACATGTGGCTATCCAATTTTCAAGTACCATTTATCGAATAGGGATTCTTTACCCCAGTGTATGTTTTTGTCTGCTTTGTCAAAGATCAGATGGCAATATGAGGATGGATTGATATCTGGGTTCTCTGTTCTAATCCATAGATCTGTGTCTCTGTTTTGGTACCAGTACCATGCTGTTTTGGTTAGTATAGCCTTGTAGTACAGCTTGAAGTCTAGTAAAGTAATGCCTCCCAACTTGTTCTTATTATGTAAGGTTTCATTTGCTATTTGGGGTCTTTTCTGGTTCCACATGAAGTGTTGAAATATTTTTTCTAGATATGAGAAAAATGACATTGGTATTTTAGTGGGGATTACATTGAATCTGTAAATCACTTTGGGTAATATAGATATTTTAACAATGTTGATTCTGCCAATCCATGAGCATGGTATGTTTTTCCATCTGTTTACATCCTCTGCAATTTTTTTCCTCAGTGTTTCATAGTTCTTCCTATAGAGGTCTTTCACCTCCTTAGTTAAATATATTCCTAGGTATTTTATTTTCTTTGTTGGTATTGTGAAAGGTATTGTGTCTTTGATTTGACTCTCAGCTTGACTGTTATTGGCATATATGAAAGCTACTGATTTGTGTACATTGATTTTGTAGCCTGAGACTTTGCTGAATTTATTTACAAATTCCAGGAGTCTCTTGTTTGAATCTTTGAGGTTTTCTAGATATAAGATATATCATCAGCAAAGAACAATAGTTTGACCTCTTCTTTCCCCATTTGGTTACCCTTGAGTTCCTTCTCTTTTCTGATTGCTCTGGGTAGGACTTCCAGCACTATGTTAAATAGAAATGGTGAAAGTGGGAAACCTTGTCTGGTTCCAGTTACAAACAGGAATGCTTTCAATTTTTCCCCATTCAGTATGATGCTAGCTATGGGTTTGTTTCATTAATTTTATATGGCTTTAATA
>NW_012136686.1:0-278 GCF_000956105.1 Propithecus coquereli | reverse complement strand
AAGAAACAGTAGAAAACTTTCTCAACTTGATTTTTTAAAAAAAAAGGCTACAGATAACATCATACTTAATATTATCTATAATGTTTTCCCCCTGCCATGGACTGAATGTTTGTGCCCCCCCCAAAATTTATATTTTGAAGGCCTAATCCCCAAGGCGATGGCATTTGGAGGTAGGGCCTTTGGAAGGTATTTAGGGTTAGCTTAGGTCATGAGAGTGGGCCTTCATGGTGACATTTATACCCTTACAAAAGAGGAAGAGACAGGAGATATCACTGTCT
>NW_012136685.1:1946-2948 GCF_000956105.1 Propithecus coquereli | reverse complement strand
AAGCCCCTAGTGGATGCCTGAACCCATGAATAGCACTGAACCCAACTGCTGTCAGTCGGAACATGTTTCTGTTTATGTCTTCCACACACAAATGTAGTGTCTTTTCCATCTTAACTAAACACTTATCACACACTGTGGCAATAATTCTGGCTGTTTGAGGTCCAACAGCAAAACTAGCATGAATTTCTTTTTCCTTCTTCACAAGTTCATGGATAGAAGATTCATTATTACTATAGATCTCAGCAACCCCAGCATACAAGTTTTATTCTTTATTAGGAAAGTTGAGAACTTTCATCTTTTTGCTTCAAGGAAGCACTTGAAGGCTTCTCATTGACAAATCCGAATTGCCAAGATCACTACTCTTGACCTTTGGCGCCACTGTTAAGGAAAATAATGGTGACTTAAAACACTAGCACTGGTGTACGATGATGGTGGATCTGATAACCAAGGTGGTTACCAAGTGACTCATGGGTGGAGAGTATAGACAACATGGAGATGCTGGCCAAAGGGATGATTTACCTCCAGGGTGGGAAGGAACAAGATGGCATGAGATTTCATCATGCTACTTAGAACAGTGTGCAATTTAAAACTTAGAAATAGTTTATTTCTGGAATTTTCCACTTAATATTTTTGCACCATGGTTGACTGCAGGTAACTGAAACTGTGAAAACTGAAACTGTGGAAAAGGGGGGGGACTACTGTACATAGTTAGTTATGTATCACACCATTTATCATTCAATATGATATTTCCTTATCCTGAATGGAAAAAATACCAATTATAACCAGTTTCTCAAAAATAAATATGGTGTGTCTACTAGGTGCAAAACCTTCTGCTCACTATTGCAGGGACACAAAGATTAATCAAGCATGGATCCCACTTTCAAAGAGCCTTTAATATAATAAGACAGATGGGACATTGGGACTATGATCGCATTACAGTGTAAAAACATAGATATTATAAAACCGCTGTATAAAAATAACAATGGGGGTTCAGAGGAAGTG
>NW_012136685.1:0-391 GCF_000956105.1 Propithecus coquereli | reverse complement strand
AAACTTGATACATTTTATGTGATGGTATTTCCATATACTCAAAGAAAATGGACCCTCAAGATATTGAATAAAACTTATGATAAATAAACTGAATATTACTTATTTCTATAATGAATGAAACTAATGAGAGGACATTCAAACAAGCCTTGGCATTTTACAAATAAATTGCTTAATTCCAAAATCTCCTTAATTATGCATAATTCTTATTATTCAAGAATCTTAGACTTTTGTATTATATTGACATAAGAGGTCAGTTTAGAAATGGCTCTGCAAGTTGGTATTACATGATCCTCAAGGAGCTGGAAGAAAACAACTTGATGTTTTAGTTTTGGGTTAAAGTAAATCAAAGTAGATATGTATTATATACAAATATACTAGGCAAATAAAATAT
>NW_012136684.1:1420-2243 GCF_000956105.1 Propithecus coquereli | reverse complement strand
TGGAGGCCCTAGAGTCAGACAAGTTTTTTGGTCTGGGGATAAAATGGTGAACCAAATAGACAAAAGTCCCTCTCCCAGCAGAGCTTACCTTTCAGTGGATGATGTAGACATTGGCAGACATTTTTATGTGTTTGTCAGATGTCATGTATGTTGAGTACCATACGTGCATGAAAGAGGCCCCAGGTGGAGGAAATACAGCTGGCCCCATAGTGTATAGGCTGATGCCAGAGGAGTTGGTAGGATTCAGTCAGATTCCCAGACAGAACGTGGGCAATGGGGGTGTTTGAAGCAAAGGAAAAGAGATTGGCAAAAGCTCAAAAGTGCTACTGAGTTTGATATTATACTTCTGAGGCTCTGGGGAATTCAGTTTTATTTGGAACATCGAGAGTAAGGCTGGAGAATGAGGCTGAAGAGCTAGGCAAGGGTTTGCTCATGCAGAGCCCAGTCGGCCGTGCTCACATCTTGGGAGCCATGAGTAAATGTTTGTAGGACAGGGAGCGGTTCAGGGTGCCAGGATCTTATTTTGAAAAGACCATAATGAATGTGAGGTTCAGACCAATTTGAGGGGAATGAGAGGAGATGGAGAATACATACCACACATGGTAGATTTCACTTTGAAACCCTGTAAATACTTTACTAAAACAGCATTTAAATAAATTAAAAATTAATTATATGGAATTGAAAGTAAAATCAAATCAATGACCTTAACTGTATATTCATTTGTTGATAAACCACACAGAGAGGAGTTATTACAAATGACCTTAATAAAAAGCAATAAATAAATTGTTTAACCCTAGTGGCATATACTCTAAGGAAAAAAAAA
>NW_012136684.1:0-1370 GCF_000956105.1 Propithecus coquereli | reverse complement strand
TATATATACTGTAATTGAAAGCATTAGACACATTGAGAAAGAGTTTTATTTATTTGTAAACAATATATTGAGTAGTTTAGACAGAGCCTACATTCTTTTCATCATAAAACTTACAACATGGAGACCGCATCTTTTTGATGTCTTGTGGAAATTTCATACTCCTTTCTAAGCTTGGATCAGCTTGCAAAATTGTATTTTCTATGCTTTCAATGCAATGCCCGGCAATATCTCTGAGAATTCCTTCAATGTGAAGTTGTTTTTGCCAGCTTCACTTCCTCTGGGACATCTCCATCTTTCTCTTCACAACCATTTTCCTCATTGACGTTTGTAAGTTCACCTTCGCTAAGTGCCTCTGGCTGCGTATGGAGTCTCAACATCAGCAGCATCAACGTCCCCATAGCCAGCTCTTGCATCTACAGCTCCATTGATGTTTGATCGGAGTTTCAAATCCAATGCTAACATTTTTCACTTCTTTGTTGGACAGATTTATTGGCCAATTCCCTCTCTTGATTATCTATTTTTGTAAAATGTCACATGGGAGACAAGGAAGCAACAAAACTACATGCCTTGTTGTCTGTGTGGAAACTGAACAAATAGCAAGTGCACAATCACCAGTACACTAAGAAAGAAGTGATTAGGTTGGTTACTGATCATTATGCGCGTTTGCTAGTCACAAAGTGATTTATGGAATGAAGGGCTTGCAGCAAAATTTGTACTTCGTGTAATTATTCACAGCTAAAGTACCATAGGAACTAAAATTTAAACTAGGTTACTGGGGAACTGGCATTATTTAACTAAACCACGATGACTGAAAATCTTGCATGTTGAAATCATGCACAACGAGGGCTACCAATATACGCATGATCAATCGCTTAAGAAAAAGTAACTGGGATATTCTGAGATGGACTCCACCTTTTTTGTCATATTGATTAATTTTCTTGGTTGTATCTCTCTTCAAAGGCAGTTGACTGTGATGATTCACCTGATCCTGGAGTTAAATTGCCTTGGTTCACAGACTGGTTTTGCCCTTTAGTGTCTGTGACTTGTGGCATGTCTGTTTTTCTCTGTTCCTCCAATTTCTCAACTGGTAAACTGTGGTGATAACCATCCCTATCCTGTAGAATTTTGTGAGCACTGTATAAGAGTCCGTCGAAAGCCCTCAGAACGTGCCAATCACAGCATATGAGCCCAGTTAACCCTTTCTATTTTGATGACATTATTGTTCATAGAAGGGAATTCTGAAAAGTTATTTATTTGACAAATATTTATTGATTTTCTGCTATGCATTAGGTGCTAAAAATACAGTGGTGAAAGGTTTTTTTCCCCACAGAGCTTATACTTTAGTGGGGCAAACAAGATAGAAACATAAT
>NW_012136683.1:1171-1410 GCF_000956105.1 Propithecus coquereli | reverse complement strand
CTTCATGACATTAGATTCGGCAATATTTTGGGGGGTAGGACTGACAAAGCATGAGCAATGAAAGAAAAAATTGACAAATAGGATTTTATAGAAATTTAAAACGTTTTTACGTCCAAAGACACGATCAAAAGACTGAAAGGCAACCCATGGAATGGGAGAAAATATTTACAAATCATATATCTGGTAAGGGGTTAATATTCAGAATATATAAAGAACACTTATAACTCAACAACAACAAC
>NW_012136683.1:0-803 GCF_000956105.1 Propithecus coquereli | reverse complement strand
GATACTTTGTTCACGGTGACATGCTTGTTTATGCTTCCATTTGCTAAGTGGCAATATTTTCTGATTAGTGTCCTTTGTACACTTTGTCTTTTTTCTGAGCCTTTGCTTAGTTTGTATCATCTTTGTGTAGATCTGTTTTTTCAAAGTCATCTTTGAATGAGAGGAGTTCTTATTAATATAGCTGGTAGAAATTTACACTAGTTCACACTGCACACTACTTTCCCTATGAAACACAAGAGAGAGAGGGAGAGAGAGAGAGAGAGAGAGAGAGAGAGAGAGAGTGTGAAAAAGAGGAGTCATTTTATTATAATTATTTTCCGTGCCACCTAAATTATCAGCATTTGCAGGGCTGCTTACAATTTAGTCTACCAACTGAAAATGACCTTATCAATGTGCTGTATCCTTAAAAGATTATGGCTTTGTGTTTACTTCCTCAGCCCCACCTTCCCTATTACTCAGAGGTGCCCAACAGGATTCAGGGAAGCATCTGCCTCCAGACTGCACGCTATGCTTGTTTTGACCCTCAGGATGTTCCACTACTTTGGGGGATTGTGCTCTGCCATCTGTAGCTGAAATCAGCTGCAATCATACTTTCTTGGCATCTCCCCACACTCATTTGATTTTCTCTGTATTTGGCAGCCTGTAAACATTTTGGTTTGGGACTACAGATGTAGCTTCTTCAAAGGTGAGTTTTTATTGTTTTTTGTTTTCCTGCTTCTTTGGGGATTATTTCTGAGAAGACAATGTGGCAAAGGCCACTAATTCTGACACTTTAAAAAAGAAGATCATCATGCTTTGCAAAA
>NW_012136682.1:12686-13378 GCF_000956105.1 Propithecus coquereli | reverse complement strand
ACCACTACCACCATCATCATCACCACTACCACCATCATCATCACTATCACCACCATCACCATCATCATCATCACTATCATCACCATCATCACCACCACCACCATCATCATCATCACCACCACCACCATCATCATCATCACCATCATCACCACTACCACCATCATCATCACCACCACTATCATCATCACTATCATCACCGTCACCATCACTATCATCACCATCATCACCACCACCACTATCATCATCACCATCATCATCATTATCTTCACCATCCTCGTCACCAGCATCACCAGTATCAACATCATCACCATCATCGGTATCAATTGTCTAGTCCAACTTCTTCATGGTCCGGATTAGAGCATTTAGATGTTCTTAGAGACATTTCTTTTCCCCCCCACACTTTACAAAAGAAACAGGCACACGCATGTGCACACACACACACACACACACGCACGCACACACCAGTGGGACCTAGAAATCCAGTGAAGGAAAGTTGATCAAAGAAGGAGGGAAACATGGAGGATGCACCGAGACTCAGAGGCACACACGGGAGACATTTGGAAGACGAGTCAGAAGCGGAGCAGGGTAGACGTTCACGTGCCGAGAGGCGGTAAGGATCTATCTGATCCTGGCCTGGGTGAAAGGAGCAGCCTCTGTCTGGCACCTTTTTAACAGGTCACAGCTCAGGGCTT
>NW_012136682.1:0-381 GCF_000956105.1 Propithecus coquereli | reverse complement strand
AGAGAGAGCGCGTTCCGGTGTCCACCACGGACGGGCAGTCCAGGGACCTGGGGCAAGTTTCTCCGCTACTCCCTGGCCCATGAGCTCGAGAAAGACTGATCCCTCCCGAGCCTCTCTGTCCTCGTCTGCAAAATGAGGGGTTCGATTAGATTCCACGAGGCTTGTAGGAGAGGGAGAGAGACAGCCCTCCCCTCCTGATCTGCACCTGTGCGGCCAGGCTCTGTATCTCCTTCAAACATAGGGTTCCGTGTAAGATTCCACGTGAGAGGGAGCGAACACGCACACACACGCATGGCTCTGCCGAGAAAGCCAACAGTTAAAGAGTCGTTGAGCTCAGTGATCCCTGCGGTTCCTTCCTGCTCCAAATTGCTGTGACACAGC
>NW_012136681.1:20328-20742 GCF_000956105.1 Propithecus coquereli | reverse complement strand
AATGAACCCATGCATGTCATAATGTGTCAGATTACGGTAAAACATGAACTTTCTGCTAAATTACGTTGTAAAAGATGCATTTACTGCAAAACTACGTTAGGGGGCTACCAAATGCAAGTCAGAATTAGGTAGCTGTCTTTTTCTTTAGTTATTTCTGAAGAAATCTAAACAAGAGGAGAAATCGAGAAAGGGAAATGTGATATAAAACTTGAGCTTTTTTGTTGCTGTTTTCATAGAAAGAAATATATGTAGAATGTTAAGCTAGTCAGTCATTTTTATACACATAGAATTGCATGGAATAAGAGAGGAGAAGCCTTTAGTAGAAGGACAATGAACCAGGAGTCAGGAGATTTGGTTCCATTTCTAACTTGCTACAGTCATGGGCAAACTTAGATCACCTGTCTTCACCCTGAG
>NW_012136681.1:19852-20278 GCF_000956105.1 Propithecus coquereli | reverse complement strand
AATGAACCCATGCATGTCATAATGTGTCAGATTACGGTAAAACATGAACTTTCTGCTAAATTACGTTGTAAAAGATGCATTTACTGCAAAACTACTTTAGGGGGCTACCAAATGCAAGTCAGAATTGGGTAGCTGTCTTTTTCTTTAGTTATTTCTGAAGAAATCTAAACAAGAGGAGAAATCGAGAAAGGGAAATGAGATATAAAACTTGAGCTTTTTCGTTGCTGTTTTCATAGAAAGAAATATATGTAGAATGTTAAGCTAGTCAGTCATTTTCAAACACATAGAATTGCATGGAATAAGAGAGGAGAAGCCTTTAGTAGAAGGACAGTGAACCAGGAGTCAGGAGATTTGGTTCCATTTCTAACTTGCTACAGTCATGGGCAAACTTAGATCACCTGTCTTCACCCTGAGGGATTCCATTGT
>NW_012136681.1:16772-18257 GCF_000956105.1 Propithecus coquereli | reverse complement strand
GTTTGGATAAATTTTTTCTCTAGAATATTTACTAAATAAATGTTAGCCGAGCCTAAATGTGGAGTTCACTATGGTCAGAGTTCTATTTACTATGACTGTGTAGCAAATTACACCAAAACTAAGTGGTGTAAAACAACAATTCGTTATGCTCGTGGAATCTGTGGGACAGGAATTTGGATAGGATATAGTGGGACCAGCATGTCTCCGCTCTAAGATATCTGGGGCTTTTTCTGGAATGCTCATTGGTTCTCTTGGGAAGTTCAAAGGCTGGAATCATATAAAGGTCTGTTCACTTACATATCTGGGGTTAATGCTGCTATTGGCTGGGAGTGTTAGTTCTTCTCCCCTTTGCTAACTTGAGCTTCCTCACCGTGTTCACAGCAAATGTCCCTGAAAGACATAGCCAGGCAGAGACTGTATCCTTTTTTGATGACTCAGCCTTGGAAGTAACATAGCATCACTTCTACCATACTCTATTGATTAGAGTAGTCAAAGCCTTAAGGATCAGGGAGAGGAGACAGACTCCACCTCTTGAACTGGAAATATTACTGTGGTCAGTTTTGGAAAATAAGGTCTGCCATTGTTAGCATGCTATGGTCAAGAGAATTTCATCTTTTGGGTTTCGTCTTTTGGGGTTAGTCTTATATGGCTATAGAGAAATCTTCGTTTATGTCTCCATTCGGTTGAAAGGTTGTTTTAAGAAAACTTACAAAAAATATGGATAGATAGATGAGTCTTATTTCCAGTGCCTGAAAAGTAATTCCAAATTCAGGTACCTCGGGAACATTCTTAAAAATAATGAAAAGAATATTCAGTCTGCCTTTAAAGAATATTGTTGTCAAGGTAATTAAATGTGAGATATTCAGAAATAAGCTGGATTCTGATGTTGTCCTAGACCTTCTGAATCTAAATTTCCACACCCTGAAAAGTAAAGCCTAAGAAATTAGCAAGACAGTGTTGTGTGGTAGAAAGATCATGATTTGGGCCATTGGAGGGTCTGGATTCAAGCCTTGTTTTCCTTCCCAAATCTCATCTTGAACAACCACATTATTCTTTAAAGCCTTGGTCCCTTGTCTAGAGTCTAGAAAAGGATCCTAACAGAACTTACCTCGTAAGGACACAAGATAAGGCGGGCAAAGTAAGCAATACAAGTAGAGTCTTAATGTTACAGTTATTTCATGGGCCAGCTGTGACGGTTGAGTAGGGAAACACATGTTAAGTTACTTTGCACACAATAAACCCTGTGCAAAATTTGGTATTGTTATTATTATACCCAATTTTCTAGCTCTCATCTAGCTTAGCAGTTCTGAAATCTGATATTTATGAGATTCATATAACAGTTAAAATATGGATTCTTGACATCCAGTTTGGAAGATTCTACTTAGTAGGTCTGAGGTTGGATCTGGGAGTGTGTAATTGTAATAGTCCCCAGCCCTTGCCGACCCCCACAGACACACTCAGGTGATTCTGATGCATCAGATGGAG
>NW_012136681.1:15815-16722 GCF_000956105.1 Propithecus coquereli | reverse complement strand
CTCCCCCTCCAAAGCCTACAGGCATCAGAGGGTGTCAGAGTGTCTGCACCCCTGAGAGGGGTCCTGGGAGAAGCAAGGGCAGACCACATAATGGAAGCTCTGTCTCTATGGCAGTTTTCCCATTGGCCTCATCGAGGTCCCGAGTTTTGTGGGTATGGGGATTTGTTTACGGTACAGACTAGGGAAGTTATTATTACCTAATAAGGTAGAAAAATTACCCAGGAATTGATTTTTGTTTGAAAGATCAAGTAATTAAGGAGCAAAGCACACTTTGTAGAGTATCAATTTACATGTCAAGCATCATTAAAACAAGCCTGTTTAACAACAATTGGCTACTGGTTCCTTTCAGCCAATGATGAATTTGATATTTCTGAAAGTGATCTATACACTAGACTGGCCACTGATACATCCAACCCACGGTGCACGCTGCCTTTCTGGAGGAAAGTGGTTAATGTCAAGTTACCACTGAGGGAGACACTGACAGGAAGTTAGAAATGATTTATTTCATTTTCTTTGGCAGCATATTCCCTCGGCAATCTTTGGTAACTCAGAAATAGCAGCATTTAAGGAATTGCTTCAATCTGTAACATAGTTTTGCCTGACCTCCATCCCTCCAGCATACTCTTACTTCTGTGAGTTTTTCAGACTTAACAATTTTTCTCTGGAACAGTTTTTGCCACTTGCACTGCTTAACAGAGAGAGCTGTACTGGTTGTGTAGTTTTTCCATCTCCCAGTTCTTTTCTTTACGCCTACATCATATGTTAGAATATGTAAGGATACTACTGATTACCTTTCCAACTCTAAAAATCCTCATAATTACTTTACATTTTTCCTCACTGCTAAACTTTCCAGCTTCATCAATATTTACATAATCAAATACATCAATTATTTACATTAATTATATAA
>NW_012136681.1:14874-15765 GCF_000956105.1 Propithecus coquereli | reverse complement strand
TAGGGAATTGTTTATAAAATTATGTATCTATCCTAAAATCACTGCAATATAGCCATTAAAAGTAGTGGTGTGGGAGATGACTTGGGAAGATACTTACAATATAGTGACAGGTAGAATAAGAAAACTAAAATACAAAACTATCCTATAAACTATCCATGTCTCTGTATCTCGCTATTGCTGTCTCTGTCTATTGCTGTCTCTAGTGTATGTACTTTCTCTTTCTGTGTCTCTCTGCCTGTTGCTCTCTATCTCTGTCTCTCTCTCTGTCTCTGTCTATTGCTCTCTTAGTGTGTGTGCTCTCTTTCTCTGTGTCTCTGCCTGTCTGCTGCTCTCTGTCTCTGTCTCTCAGCATTTAAATTATATACACATGCATAGCATTATAACTACAGTATTTCCTTTCCATGCCAGTCTCCTTCTTCAAAATCTAACGGAATTTTCTGTATTATTCTAGAGCTATTTCTTGCCTCTATTAGTATAATCAGAAATGGATTGTACTTAATTAAAGCATCTCCGCTGCTATTAGACAGAAATTGTCTAGTGTTCACATTTTCATTTTACCCTATTGCAGGCTGTCGAGCTGACTAAGGAAAAGATCTTGGCAACCAACAGCAGCAATTATAGCTCTGTGTTTGTTTCCAATGTGTAGTTAATATAGTAACATTATTCTTTCCTGTAATATTTTTTTAATCTGTTTCCCTAAAAATCCAGTTCTATACATGGCTTTAATCTGAACATTGTCATCTTAAAAAGAGCCAAATACTCCCTCAATAAGGTATTTCAGGCTCAGGGTCTCTTACGAGGATGCAATCAAGATGTTGGCTGGACTTGCAGATATCTCAAAGCTCAGTTCAGGGTAGGTCTGCTTGCAAATTTACTCATTTGCCTATTGCT
>NW_012136681.1:14345-14824 GCF_000956105.1 Propithecus coquereli | reverse complement strand
CTCTCTCTCTCTCTCTCTCTCTCTCTCTCTCTCTCTCCTCTCTCCTCTCTCTCTCTCTCTCTCTCTGTCTATTGCTCTCTTAGTGTGTGTGCTCTCTCTTTCTCTGTGTCTCTGCCTGTCTGCTGCTCTCTGTCTCTGTCTCTCAGCATTTAAATTATATATGTATGCATGACATTATAACTATAGTATTTCTTTTCCATGCCAGTCTCCTTCTTCAAAATCCAACGGAATTTTCTGTATTATTCTAGAGCTATTTCTTGCCTCTATTAGTATAATCAGAAATGGATTGTATTTAATTAAAGCATCTCCGCTGCTGTTAGACAGAAATTGTCTAGTGTTCACATTTTCATTTTACCCTATTACAGGCTGTCGAGCTGACTAAGGAAAAGATCTTGGCAACCAACAGCAGTATGAATGCAGCAATTATGGCTCTGTGTTTGTTTCCAATGTGTAGTTAATATAGTAACATTATTCTTTCC
>NW_012136681.1:12762-13116 GCF_000956105.1 Propithecus coquereli | reverse complement strand
TGAAATTTAGTCACTAAATTCTAGTTGATGTCAAATCACAGGAATTCAATGCTAATCTTGCTGACTAAAAGGCCTTTACCATGCTTGAAAAAGGAATTAACATCAAATGAAAATGTTTTCAATGAAGGAAACAAAATGGTGTGGGGTAGTTATGGAGGTGGTAAAAACTCTTTTCAAATGCTTCAAAAACTCAGGAAAAATAAATGGCACAATTTTAAAAATTCCACAGTGCTGGTAAGAATGTGGTGAGACAAGAGTTTTTATATAATGCCAATGAGTCTGTGAATTGGCACGGTGTCTTTTGGAAAGCAATTGTTAATTTGTAATAAGAGCTTAAAATGTTTATATACATTG
>NW_012136681.1:8619-9292 GCF_000956105.1 Propithecus coquereli | reverse complement strand
CTTCTGATTTAATTGGTCAAGGAGAAGATAGAGAATCAAGTCAAAAGCCTGCATTGCTGGGATCTTTCTTCCAGGATTGGTTTAGGCTGGGGCATTCTTATGACTACAGGGCTCAGGCTGACCACTGGGGCTACTTGATGTGCCCATGGAAAAGATCCTCAGAGATAAGTGTCTAATTTCATTCTTCTGCATGTGGATCTTCAGTTTTCCCAGCACCATTTACTGAAGAAACTGTCCTTTCCCATTTGCATACTTTTAATATCTTTGTTGAAAATCATGGACCATAAATGCATGAATTTATTTCTGGGCTACCGATTCTATTTCATTGGTCTATGTGTCTCTTTTTATGCTAGTTCAATGATGTTTTGGTTATTTTATCTTTGTAGTACCTATAGTCAGGTAGTGTGATGCCTCCAGCTTTACTCTTTTTGCTCGAGATTGTTTTGACTATTCTGGGTCTTTTGCAGTTCCATTCAAATTTCAGATTTCTTATTTCTGTGAAAAATTTCATTGGTATTTTGGTAGGGATTGCATTGAATCTGTAGATCACTTTGGGTAGTATAAGCATTTTAACAAAATTAATTTTTCTAATCCATAAACATGTGATATCTTTCCATTTATTTGTGTCTTCTTCAATTTCTTTCTTTTTTTTTTTTTTTTTGAGACAGAGTCT
>NW_012136681.1:6138-6863 GCF_000956105.1 Propithecus coquereli | reverse complement strand
CCTAGCTAAACTTTTTGTCTGAATTTGTTTTTAATGTTCTGTTTGCTTGAATTAAAAGAACGAGCACAATAGTTTCTGTAACTTATTACAGTACAGGGTTGTTATTACAGTATTACATTATTCTGTATTTGTCCACATATTTATCTTTACCAATAAGCTTTACACTTTCATATGTATTGTTATTACAGTATTACATTTATTATAATCATTACCACATATAAGCCATGGTGGTATTATTATTATTACTCTGTATGCGCGATTCATCAGGGATCTGAGTTACATATAAATCCGACCTAAAGATGTTCTCAGGAATATATTTCGTCCATAACTTGGGGAACACCTGTATGCCCTTTTCCCTTTTTTTTAAAAGAGGTTGAGAAAGATTGGTATGAATTCTTCTTTAAATGTTTGTTAGAATTCAACAATTAAACCATCAGGTTCTGGGCTTTTTTCTGTTGGGAGACTTTATTAGTGATTCAAATCTCATTATTGGTCTGTTAAGATTTCTATTTCTTTATGATTTAGTCATATTTGCTTGGGAATGTATCCATTTCTCCTAGGTTATCCAATTTGTTGGTGTATAATTGTTTATAGTGGTTTCTTGTGATGCTATGACTCCGTGGTATCAATTGTAACGTTTCCTCTTTCATTTTTGATTTTATTTGTCTTCTCTTTTCTCTTAGTCCAGCTAAAGGTTTGTCAATTTTGTTTATCTTTTCAAAAAC
>NW_012136681.1:5171-6088 GCF_000956105.1 Propithecus coquereli | reverse complement strand
AATGAAATTGTTTATTTGATTTCTTTTTCAGATAGTTCATTGTTAGTGTATAGAAACACTACTGATTTTTGTATGTTGATTTTGTATCTGTAACTTTACTGATTTAGTTTATTAGTTCTAATGGCATGGTAGAGTGTTTAGGATTTCAGGATTTTCTCTGTATAAGATTATGTCATCTGCAAACAAAGACAATTTAATTTCTTTTCTGATTTGGATGTCTTTTATTTCTTGCCTAATTGCTCCAGCTACTTTTAGTACTATGTTGAATAGAAATGATAAAAGTTCTTGTCTTGTTCTTGATCTTAGAGGAAAAGCTTTTATTTTTCACTATTGAGTATGATGTTAGCTGTCGAGTTGTCATCTATGGCCTTTATTGTGTTGAGGTACATTCCTCTTATATCTGATTTGTGGAGAGCTTTTATCATGAAAGGATGTAGAATTTCATCAAATGCTTTTTTCTCATCTATTGTAATGATCATATTGTTTTTGTCCTTAATTCTGTTAATGTGGCATTTGACATTTATAGATTTCCATATCCTTGCATCCCTGGGATAAATTCCACTTGATTATGGTGAATGATTCTTTAATATGCTATTGAATTTGATTTGCTAGTTCAGTCAGCCCTCTGTGTTTGTGGGGTCCACATTTGTAGATTCAACCAACCTCAGATGAAAAAACAATTCCACAAAGTTTCAAAAAACAAAACTTGAATTTGATGAGGACAGAGTACTATGTTGAGTCCATGCAAATGAAGTGATGTGTAGGCAATGAATTAGGTATTATAAATGATCTAGAGATGGTTTAAAGTGATATGGGAGAATGTGCATTGTTTATATGCAAATAGTATGCCTTTTTATATAAGGAATTTGAATATCCTAGGATTTTGGTATCTTCAGGGGATCCAGGAACCAATCCCC
>NW_012136681.1:2588-3469 GCF_000956105.1 Propithecus coquereli | reverse complement strand
TATTTTGTTGCCTGACATATGATCTATTCTGGAGAATCCTGTGCGCTTGAGAAGAATGTGTATTCTGCTGCTGTTGGATGAAATGTTCTGTGTACATCTCTGTTAGGTCCATTTAGTTTAAAGAGTAGTTCAAGTCCGCTGTTTCCTTATGGACTTTCTGTCTGGGAGATCTGTCCATTGTTGAAAGTGGAGTAGTCATGTCCTCTACTATTACTGTTATTGCAATCTGTCACTCTTTTCAGACCCACTATAGTTGCTTTATATATTTAGATGCTCTGATATTGGGTGCATACCTATTTACAACTGTTGTGTGTTCTTGATGAATTGATCCTTTTATCATTATATAATGGCCTTCTTTGTCTCATTTGATAGTTTTAACTGAAAGTCTATTTTACCTGATTTAAGTACAGCTACTTCCATTGTCTCTTGCTTTCTATTTGCATGGAATATATTTTTGCCTCCTTTTACTTTCAATCTATGTATGCCCCTAAAGGTGAAGTGACTCTCTTGTAGATAGCATATGCAGACCAGACAGGGCCTTGCTTTGTTTTTTAAATCCATTTAGCTACTCTATAAACTGTACTTGGTTCTAATAATCAAACCATGAAGTGACTTTAGGATAGTCTTGATATTGAACGATTTACATTTTAAATCCAAGGGCAGGTTCTTCAGGTTAAAATCATTGTATTTATGGGGCTAGCCTAGAGATCAAATGGAAATAATAAATCCCAAATAGTTGTTATTACATTTTTCTATATTACACTGCCCTTTGAAGAGTCTTTTGTCTTTTCTACTGATAATACTAAAAAACCTTCCAGATCCTTACTACTTATGGACAGACACATATTTAAAAGAAACATTAAAATATTTTTTACAGAGTT
>NW_012136681.1:0-1017 GCF_000956105.1 Propithecus coquereli | reverse complement strand
TTAGTATTCTTTTAAAAAAATGTATAACATTTCAAAGAATTTTTTTGAGCTTTTTTGAAATGAAATATTTTCAGTGTTCATTTCAAGTATTTATTAGACACATATGAGGGAATATTGAGTTTATCTACTGTGGTGATTTATTGATAATAACTTACACATTTTCCTCCATCACAATTGTTTGAATTCATTGAAGCTTAGGACTTTATCGTATGTATTTTCATGTATACGGAGAAACTGGCATACAGAAGGCATTTTGTAAATGTTTGTTTTGATAATATAACCGGAAGTTCCTTATTATTTTTCTTTATTTTTTTATTCCTTGACTATTACGTGCTTTGTCTACCCAGGTAGGTGACTCTCCTACCACTGAGTTCAGATAAGGAAGCTAATTTGACCCATGTAGGCTAATTTTCAGTGCAGAGTCCTGGAAATGACCCAGAGAGACATATTTGGAAGAAAGTTTGTAGCTTCTGGCACAAGTAGAATTCCAAGGCCTCTCAAAATTACTAGTGGGTCTGCTGTGATGCAAATAGATTGGTAGCTAGGTGCTTCACCATGCCCTGAGGGCCCTGGCCAGGGAGAGCCTGTGTAGAATCCTTGTCCTCACTGCTGTTAGATCCTGAGCCCAGAGGGAGACACATGATACCTCATGTGTAGCAAAATGCTGTTTATTTTGAACATCTGGGTGCAGACGGGTGGAGGCTGAAAAAGGCATCCATGAGAGAAAAGGGGAGAGTCTTGAGTTTTGTAGAGGGTTTTTCTGGGAGGAGTAAACAAATTCTTTTCAAACAACTGGGAGGGATAAGGAAAGTTCCCCTCTTGCATTCCATTCCTTGATCTCCTAGAGTACAACCTGGGAGGGATAAGCATCCTCCTCAACAGGAGGGATAAGGAAAGTAAGTTCCCCTCTTCTATTCTGTTCTTTTATCTCCCTAGGGATCTGGCAAAGGCTACATGCCTAATACACCCCTAGGAAGGGGAGAGCAGTGGGTTTTATAGGAAGTTTGGGGGAAGTGA
>NW_012136680.1:11312-12129 GCF_000956105.1 Propithecus coquereli | reverse complement strand
GAATCATATAGTGTACTGTGTGCATTATACTATTTTCACTCGGCATTTTATAATGAAAATTATCTCAGGTCATTATTCTTTGTATATAGCATTATCGAAGTGTGGTATGGGAACTGTTAGACACTTTGAGAGGACTTTGAGGTTAAAATTATGTTTGGAATAATAGGACATATTATTTGCCTTTTTCACTCTCATGCTTTCACAAGTATACGGTGGAGTTTTCTAAGGTTTATATGATAATGATGTCATCATTGTTTTGAGGGCTAATGGAATGCGTGCATATGCTTGCATTTGTTTTTAAAAAAGTTTCACTTGTAATTTGTAATACAATAAATATTGATAGATGAAACTAAAAAGCTCTTTGGGGTCCTAAATAATTTTTAAGTGTTCCGAAGAGGTGTCCTGGACAAAGGTTGAGAAATGCTAACCTATTACGTAAAGATCATTATTGCCTTATTAGGGAAGTGGAGACTAAGGTTTAGGCAACTTGCCTAGGGTCTCTTAGCAAGTTGTTGACAAGAGATAGGAAGAAACCTTCATCTCCTTGTCTGTAAAGCCCAAGCTTTAAAAATCCCAAATCAGAGCTAATCCACCCTCTTAGATTAGTAAGAAGGTGTAGTGAAAAGATAAACATTTTTAGAACACGAAGAGTATACATTTAAAATAAATATAGGTTTATAAGTTTTATGAAACTATTAGTGAGGTATAATATGCATTCAGAAATGCTCAAAGCATGAATTTTTACAAAGTGAGAGCACTCATGTAACCAGCACCCAGTTTGAGAGAAAGAACATTATTACCATTACCTAGAAGCCAG
>NW_012136680.1:0-675 GCF_000956105.1 Propithecus coquereli | reverse complement strand
GAAGCATATTGCTTAATTTAGAAACAGTTGGAGATTTTCCAATTATGTTTTTGTTATTTATTTGTAGCATAATTTTCACTTTCATTACAGAACATAATCTGAAGAATTTCAATCTTTTAAAAATCTCTGAGAATTGCTTTTTTGAGTTGGTTAATTTTGGAAATGTTTCATATGTGCTTAAAAAGAATGTGTATTCTGATGTTACTGGATATTAGTTAATGTTCTATATAAGTCCCTTAAGTAAATTTGTTAATTGCATTGTTCAAATATCATATACTCTTATTTTGCATTAAACTCTACTATGTTTGATATTACTAGCTTGTTTTTGGTTAGCACTTGTATGATATATCTATTTTCCTATCCTTTTATTTTAACCCATTCTACATTCTTAAATTTTAGGAATCTCTCTGATTAGAAGGATATCATTGTGGTTTCATTTATTTAATCTCCTCCTGGTAAATCATTGTTTTATAATTGTAGCAAGTAGTACAGCAAAATTTAATGTAATTACTAATGTATTTGGATTTATATCTACTATCTAAGTATTTGCTTTCTATTTGCCTTATCTTTTTTAAATTATTTTTTTCTCCTCTCTTGCTTTCTTTTCGGTTACTTTTATTATTCCACTTTTCCATCCTGTTAGCTTGGCAGTGATATGATCTTTTACTTTACTTT
>NW_012136679.1:2625-3206 GCF_000956105.1 Propithecus coquereli | reverse complement strand
CATAAAACTATCATAGGGTTGTTGAAGGAACTGCTTTTTGTCTGACATATATCAATATTCAAATTATGGATGTTTTCTTCATTAGAACATTCAGAGTATAGGCTAGTAAACTTGGAATTTTTTTTAGGCTGCTGAGAAACTAGGTGAAACTGAGAAACTTAGTATAATGATTGAAGAATGTGGAGGCTTGGACAAAATTGAAGCTTTACAAAACCATGAAAATGAGTCTGTGTACAAGGCTTCATTAAACTTGATAGAGAAGTATTTCTCTGTAGAGGTGAGTAATGGATGGTAATATTAACTTGGAAAATACACATGTAAGATCAAGCCCATAAGATTTTTACCCCCTCATACTTTTCTTTTTCTTTCTTTTTTTTTGTTTTTTTTCCTGAGACAGAGTCTCACTCTGTTGCCCATGCTAGAGTGCAGTGGCATCATCATAGCTCACTGCAACCTCGAACTCCTGGGCTCAAGTGATCTTCCTAGTTCAGCCTCCTGAGTAGCTGGGACTATGGGCATGTGTCACCACAGCTGGCTAATTTTTCTATTTTTTGTAGAGTTGAGGTTTCCCTGTATTGCCC
>NW_012136679.1:0-754 GCF_000956105.1 Propithecus coquereli | reverse complement strand
TCTTGGATACTGAATCCAAAAGTCTGCAGCAGGCTGGGCGCGGTGGCTCACGCCTGTAATCCTAGCTCTCTGGGAGGCCGAGGCGGGCTGATTGTTTGAGCTCAGGAGTTCAAAACCAGCCTGAGCAAGAGCGAGGCCCCGTCTCTACTAAAAATAGAAAGAAATTAATCGAACAACTAAAAATACATAGAAAAAATTAGCCGGGTATGGTGGCACATGCCTGTAGTCCCAGCTACTTGAGAGGCTGAGGCAGAAAGATTCCTCTGAGGCAGAAAGATTCCTTGAGCCCAGGAGTTTGAGGTTGCTGTGAGCTAGGATGACGCCACGGCACTCTAGCCCAGGCAATACAGTGAGACTCTGTCTCAAAAAAAAAAAAAAAAAAAAAAAAAAAAAAAAGACAAAAGTCTGCAGCTTGGGTAAAGATAGTGTTTAGAAGTAAACCTCAACACCCTAGGTTTTTGCTTTAGGCTAGGGGGAGCTTAATGGCTTCAGAGGGACTAGTAAAAAATACATTGATAAAAAGTGTAAAGTCTGGATTTGTTAAAGGCATGACTCAATAGTGAGGTAATGGACAGGAGATAGCTGATTTCCAAAAATTTTTTCATATTTTAGATAAAATTCTTGTTTCCTTGGAGATGTTAGAATCAATAGAGACATTTGGATGTTTTTATTTAACTTTGGGTAAAATTTTTTATCTCTGGAAATGACTTTTCATAACCAACTTGACTTTCAAAAGTCAAGATAAAAATACTAT
>NW_012136678.1:12872-13483 GCF_000956105.1 Propithecus coquereli | reverse complement strand
TCATACTTGACATATTTTCCTCACTGAGTGGTTTTAGTGATGTACCTCAATGTCTTCCCACAGCCCTTTTTCCTACTTTTGTCCCAGCCAATTAAAAGAACTCACAGCCTAGTTAAGCTTTCCAATTTTATCCAATGAATATGAAGTCCCTATAATAGCATTTACCAAAGTACGCTATATGCAACCCCAATTCCGTATGATGTTGATATTTATAATACGCAAAGAGTATTCTGTAGTCAAATAAGCATAGTAAACAAAAAGAGATTTCTCTCATCAAGACTTCTTAGAGCCTTAAATACATTGAAGTGTATTGGGAATCTCTAAGAAAGGCATAGATATATTATACAGGAATTTCTGTATATACGATCATGAAACATCTCCCCCAGGGTAACTCTACCAGTAGTCCATGAAAGACATTTTGAGAAATTCTGCTCTCTCCCTCCAAAGAGGGATGTAAGAAATGTAAGACATTTCAACAGAGTCATGGTAGTCTAGTCTCAATATGACCAGACAGACAAGGGAACTGGACCCTGCCACCAGAGTAGTATGTGCCCCCCAAATAAGAAAGATGTATATATGTGAATAGATAAGTATTTAGTATTATTATTTAT
>NW_012136678.1:0-827 GCF_000956105.1 Propithecus coquereli | reverse complement strand
ATTCAGTTCTTACATAGGTCAACAAAAAAGTGTGCCAAGAGATAAACAAGAAGAAAATGCTTAATAAAATCAATCCAGATCTTGCTTGACTTCAAGTATGCAGTTCACATACTACTTTGTGTTATTTGCACTAATAAGATAAAGCTATTATTGTCAATAAAATTGACAATCAAGTCAATTTTGTTTTCTGACAGCTGCAGCTTGCTTTACAATTAAGATACAAAAAATAGAATGAGGTGGATAAGTCCTTCTTATCTTCTCTACAATGTACTTGGGAAAGATCACTTCTTACCCTTTGCATTAAGGTCAATAACGACACCTAAGCAGATGCCATTAGCAGCATGATTACAGCATTTTCTGTGGCTTCTTCATGTCCCCCTCAGTGGCCAGTTCATAAGTGTGTATCACATGGCACCACCCACATTTCCTTCGTAAAGTCACCTTTTCTCACAAGTAAGGTGCTTTGGGGGTCTCTTAAAGTCTCTAACTAATGTTATCCTAGAAATCTTTTTCTATACCACTACATTGAAACAAAACAAACCAGAAACGTATTCAGCAAATCTGTACTTAATACACCGCTAGACTCATTTCATTTTAATCTGTACTACTCTGTGAGATATAGATTAATAGCCCTATTTTATAAATTATGAAGCTGAAGGGTTGTGACTTGCTGAAGGTTAGACAGCTAGACCAGCAGCTTGGCTGTATTGATCCCAGATCTTTAAGTCTAGAGCTTTTAATACTTTCCCCAGTAGTTTTCCTAATGAACTTCTCAGAGTTGTTCAGTTCCCAAAAATACACTTTTGCATTCTGTATCATTGTAATGA
>NW_012136677.1:1996-3183 GCF_000956105.1 Propithecus coquereli | reverse complement strand
CATACTGCTGGATTATAGTATATTAGTCTGTCTCAAATTTTGTTTTTAAGTTTTTTGTGCTAAGCAGGCTATGTTCCTTGACAAATCGGAGAAGTACTACAAAAAATTTTCAATTTCCCTTATAGGTGAATTACACATTCTGATGTCTGCTATCCCTAAGTGAGCCACTATTTAAGCATGATTGTTCAGAGACAAACAGGGCCATTGTTTTTCAGAGTAGCATAAGCTTTAGTTACTGTTGGCTTTGGAACTCCTTGGCCTGAAACAAAAAGTAGTGTAATTTCCTGTGGTTTTTTTACTTCAAAATGGAAGTTTCCCATGGCTCTACTGGAGGCACTGTGAGCTGTTCTATGTCAGTTTCGAGTAAGAGCCTGCTCTATCCTGAGCTTACTGGCCATCACACAGAAGCCCTTGTCTCCACCCAGGGTCTGCTGGGAGGGCTGCAGTCTTCAGGCCATTATCAGACAAACTTTAGATGCTAGTAACATGCAAAATATATAAATGGAAATCTAAGAAGAAATCAACAGTAATGTTTTGAAGTTAATTACCAAGGTAATTCTAAATAATCCTTGGGTCAAAGAAGACACCTCAATGGCAATTAGAACATGTTTTGAACAAATACAATTTAAAATAACATATTTTAAATTAGTGGGGTATACCCCAAACTGTGCTTAGAAGGACACTTACAGCATTAATATATTAGAAAGAAGAAAGATTGAAAATTTATGTTTCAAGTATCTATACTAATAAGTTAGAGAAATAATATCAGATTAAGTTCAGGGAAAGTGGAAGAAAGAAAATGGTCAAAATAATATGGAAATTAACAAAATAAGAAACAAATATAGAAATAAAATTGACAAATTGAAGAGTGACTTTGAAAAGACCAAAATATTATGAAATTCCTGTCAACATTTATAAAGTAAAAAAGTAATGACACCTGTAGTGGTTAATTTTTTGTGTCGACTTTGTTGGGTCATGGTACCTAGATATCTGGTCAAACACCAGTTTTGATGTGAAGATATTTTTTAGATAAGATTAATATTTAAATCAGTAGTCTTTAAGTAAAGCACATTACCATTCAGAATGTGGGTAGGGCTCATTCAAGAAAAAGAATGAGGTCCCCGAGAGAAGAGGCAATTCTGCCTCCAGACAGCCTTCAGGACACCTGCAACATCAGCTCTGCCCCT
>NW_012136677.1:0-266 GCF_000956105.1 Propithecus coquereli | reverse complement strand
AAAAAGAAATATTCTTTAATTCAAAGTGGCTACACAAACACTATAGCAAATATCATAGGTAAATAATGAAATATTGAACTATGTATCTGGAATTTGGGAACAAGACAAAGATATCTTATAATCTCAAATTCTTTTCATCATCATACTGAACATCTCAACCAGTGCAATACAGAAAGAAAAGGAAATATGATGGATAAGGATTTAAAAGGAAAAAAATAAAATTGTGATATTCTAAGACAATATGATTGTATATATAAACAAAGTTA
>NW_012136676.1:2723-3010 GCF_000956105.1 Propithecus coquereli | reverse complement strand
CAGTTGGCCCACATTAATTCACCCTGTTTTGGCTTTCTTTCTTTCTCTTTCTCACATCCCCATTCCCTCACCCGTGCTTAGTGGGATCCAAAGTATAATACTTACACTCCAATTTTAGACACCACAAAAATAATATAATCAAGCAGTACTGATTTCTAAAATCAGTAGAGGAGAAATGGGATGACAAAATACTATCAATTCAGAAGGCAAGAATGGAGAAAAAAAAAACAGACCTTTTTTTTTTTGAAACAGAGTCTCACTCTTTTGCCCGGGCTAGAGTGAGTGCC
>NW_012136676.1:0-1077 GCF_000956105.1 Propithecus coquereli | reverse complement strand
ATCATCCCATTTACATATAAAGGAAGAAATACCTTCTGATCCATTCAAATAGATACAGAAAAACAAAAGCTCGAATTCAGTGTCTATTCACAATAAAAGTAGCTCTTGCCAAACTGAGAATAGAATATGACTTCTTTAATCTGATAAAGATTATCTACAAGACTAGGCTTGGTGGCTCATGACTGTAATCTTAGCACTCTAGGAGACTGAGCCTGGAGGATCACTTGAGCTCAGGTATTTGAGACCAGCGTGAGCAAGAGTGAGACTCCGTGTCCACTGAAAATAGAAAATTAGCTGGGCATCATGGTGTGCACTTGTACTCTACTCAGGGCAACGGAGTGAGACTCTGTCTGGGGGATTGGGGAAGATTATCTACAAAAACCTCAACGCACATCATACTTAATGAAAAGTGACCCACCGAAAAGCTTTCCCTTCAACTTGAGGGAAGCCAGTACTTACCGATTTTATTCAACATTCTACTGGAGATAGTGGACAGTATGGTAGGTAAGAGGGAAAAGAAAAATAGCTCAGAGCAAAATATCAGGCCCAGAGAGACGTGAGTATGGAACTTCAGTCACACTCCAGCAACCCACACCCATGCTCAGGGCACTTGTTTAAAGTCATTTTATTCTTAACTAGTTGTCTCAGCCATTATCTTCACATTCCTGGAATTTGTGATACAAAGAACAATGTATAGCCAATCAACAGCTTATGTTATTTTAATGTAAATTCTTGCTAAACAGTTTAGAAAGGACCTCTTCTTTTTCTTTAAAAACCTGTTTGCAACTGCTGCTAATCAGAGTGTATATTCAGTGCAACTTGAATCTATATTCCTGGGTTGCAGTCCTCAAACTTGGCTCAAATAAACTCTCTACTCATATTAAATTTGCCTCAGTTTTTTTTCCTTTAGGTCTGCAAAAATAAGAAAAAAAAATTAAAAAATGTAAGTATTGACAAGGAAAAAGACAAAACTGTTATTACTAGCAGATAATATGATAATATACATAGAAAATGAAAAATAATCTACAAATAAACTACTAGAATGAATACACAAGTTTAGCAAAATTCCCAAATACA
>NW_012136675.1:0-1185 GCF_000956105.1 Propithecus coquereli | reverse complement strand
TTTAGTAAAAGTCCCAGGTTATTAAGAAAACTTTGAAAAATGTTTTGTAAATGAAGGAGAGAATTAACAGTCTGTATTTGCTTTAAAATACTTAGTACTGCTTCTTCACTCAACTCCTTCACAATGCTCAGTTGAGTAATTTAAGAGCTACTCAAGTCACTGCTATTTTAGAAGGCTAAACATCTTATAATATGAATGACTTCTCTTCTGGCTAACTGGAACTAAAGGCAATTTGTGAAGTGTCTTTGTATTCCAACCCACAGAGCAGCAGACACCGCTAGGGATCTGAGGGTAACATCTCACCCGACCAGTCCGCATGGCCCGTGAGCAGGTACGGAGAGGACCATAGTTCAGCCGTCAGGGCACCATGGAATCAACTGTCAAGCTTTCTGCCATTAATTTACAATCACAGATATGTCCTTTTTCCTGGTATTCTACTCCCACTGGAGACTTTTTACTAAGACCTTGTTCCTGTGAACACACGTGGGACACAACATGTTGTCTTCAAGATGTGGGGGTGGAAAACTGCAGGCAGGAAGCAAGAAGAGTGCACTCACTCTCCCTCCCTGCTTTTCAGGAACCCAGGCCTGTCCAGCATGAAACTGGAGGTGAACCCAACCATCTGTGTCTGCAGGGAGACTTCTCCCATGGACCACACACCACCTGACATCACAGTTCTCCTGGGGAGATTCCACTGTCTCCGTGGATGACCCGGCCCTTGCTGCAGTTCTGGCCCAGGAAGCCAACAAAGCCTCCGGGGCAGAAGTTGTCACCACAACCGTATTAACTCCCTCAAGAAGAGAGGCAGACTCTAGGACAGGCAAGCCCTCCTTGGGGGGAGGACCTACTGCAGGAAGATCAGTCCCCTCACAACACATCCTTTGCTCTGAAATTTTCAGGGACATTTTCTTCTTGTCCACATTTGATTTTCTTTGTAATGATACCCGGATCTTGGCCTCCTTGGCTGTGCAAGGAATATCCTTTTGATTTGGATACACATACTCACACAATCGCCTATATGTGTCCAATTTCTGGCCTTTGCTACTTAGCTTTAATTGCTGGCACCAGGCCCGTACAATGTCCCGGTGAAGCAGATTGACCGGTGGTAGTTTAGACGGTAAGGGAGGAATTGGTATCTTCTTCCGGGGTTTGGGGTTGTCACTGTGTTCTGCTGCCTTCTTTGGG
>NW_012136674.1:672-1438 GCF_000956105.1 Propithecus coquereli | reverse complement strand
ATATTTTCTTACATGTAAAAAAGCTATGATAATCTGTGGTTTACACAATTTAAGAAATAAGCTAAATATTTCTTCCCCATGTAAAGAGAGATATGATCCAATGGTGGTGCAGGCTGATTCTGGCATATTGTGTCACTAAAGAAGAAAACCCTTTTATATGTGATGTATGTGATGCTGAGAATGGGCTTTGCACACAATGTCAAGAGTATACGAGTGTAACCTAAGGCTGAAGACTTATGATCACAAGCACAGAGTAACCTCGATTGAATGTGAAATTGAGAAAATAGGTTCAGATTTACACTAACACTGGTGGTGGCGGGGCAGGAGACTTAGTCCCAGTCACATAAATTGTATAACTACTTCCATCAAGGATGACACTTTCAAAACAGCTATAAAAATGAGCTTAGAGTCCCTGAGGTTTTCCCTTCTGGTAGCTGTAAAATCAGCAGCCAGTTCTAAAGCAGCTGTTTCAAAGGCAGTCATGGGGTTTTCAACCTTAATAAAAGAGTAACTCTGAGCTCTGAAATATCTGCACCAACATAAAAGGAGCAAAGTCCTCTATAAAAATTTAGCAAGCATCCATAATTCTTGATTAATTCTTAGAGGCTCCAAATTAGAAATACTGGATTACCTGTGAACCTGGACAAATAGTGGCTTGAGACATTAATTTCAATATAAAAGAGGTATAAATTAATATTTTCATTATCAAGTCATTCAATCAATAGATCTACCAATGTGTCTGCTTAGTATGAATCACAGAATACCT
>NW_012136674.1:0-622 GCF_000956105.1 Propithecus coquereli | reverse complement strand
TCATTCAATCAATAGATCTACCAATGTGTCTGCTTAGTATGAATCACAGAATACCTACACTATTTTCAAGTAAGAGAATGAAATATACTGTTTTGTAACTTTTCTCCCATATATTTGTGCTGAATTAGAAAAGAATGAACTTAAATACACCATTAAGGAAGACCCAGCTCCCTAATTCCTGAAGATCCTTTTGGGGAACAGAGCCCAAAGAAGAAAGGGTTTTTTTGTTTTTTTTTTGGAGAATGTTGCTTATAACTTATTAAAAACTACTTGACGAATGACTCTCAGTTTGGAAGAACTGAGCGGTGGCAGTGGAACTAGAGGTCTACAGAGATGTTCCATCACGCGAAACTCAGCGGTAGGGACAGAGGCACACTGGACCATCCATACTCCACCTTAAGGCATTTATGCTCAAATTTTTATAACAGTACAGTGGTCCTGGGCTTCTCTAATATTGATTAGTGCCACTAAACCTATCTAGGATGTGGGCTGGAAGTTGTGTTAGGTAGCAAAAGATAGGCTTCAGGTACAGAAAAGCTATGGAAAAATGTTTTGTCAGAAGGTAGAAGAAATAGAGGATTTTTATTTTTTACAGTGGGTACCAGAAAAAGTTAATAAAGGG
>NW_012136673.1:2233-3453 GCF_000956105.1 Propithecus coquereli | reverse complement strand
TGCCAATGCCTCAGAGATAAGAGAATATTTGTAAGAAAAGTAATTGCCTTTTAAAAATTGCTCATGCAAAGTTAACAAAATGAAATAAAAGAAAATAAGAGTTCTATGGAAGCCTCTGGTTTTATAATATATTACATAGTGTTTAGTTTTCTTTTTTCTTCTCAATCCATTAACTAGGTACAATAGTGCCAATGCCTCAGAGATAAGAGAATATTTGTAAGCTTTGTAATATACATGGAGTTCTTATGAAATAGGTGCTCTATTATGTAAATGATTAAATTTTAAGAAATGTACATCATTCTTATATTATTATTTTTAAAAAGATAAGGATTGGTCAGCATGAGGAGAAATTGGAGCCCTTGTACACTGTTGGTGGGAATGTCAAATGATGCAATCACTACGGAAAACAATATGGAGGTTCCTCAAAAAATTAAAAATGGAATTATTACCACAGGATCCAGCAATCCCATTTCTGAGTATATATCCAAAAGGATCGAAATCAGAATCTTGAAGAGATATCAGTACTCCCACACTCATTGTGGCATAATTCACAATTGCCAAGGTAAAGAAACAACCTAATGTTCATCAACAGATAATGAAAATGTACATACATACAATGAAATATTATTCAGCCTTAAAAAAGGAAGTAAATCCTACTATTTGCAACAACATGGATAAACCTGAAGGACATTATGCTAAATGAAATAAGGCAATCAGGGAAGTACAAATACTGTGTGATTCCACTTATAGCATGTATCTAAAATAGTTAAATTCCTGGAAACAGAGAATAGGTGGTTACCAGGGGCATGGTGCAGGAGGAAACAGAGTTGCTGTCTCAAGATTATAAAGTTTCAGTTAAGCAGGATGAATAAATTCTAGAAATCTGCTATACAACATTGTGCCTATAGTTAACTATACTATATTGTGTACTTAAAAATTTGTTGAGTGGATAAATTTCATGTTGAATGTACTTACCACGATAAAAAAAATAGAAAAGAAAAGAAATTTTAGGAAACGTAAAACTATAGGGACAGATAGTAGATCAGTAGTTGCCATTGACTAGGGGAGGGGTGAGGGATTGAACACAGGGGCATGAAGGAATATTTTGGGTGATAGAAACGTTCTATGGGGCCGGGAGTCGTGGCTCACGCCTGTAATCCTAGCACTCTGGGAGGCCGGGCCGGGTGGATCGTTTGAGCTCAGGAGTTCAAGACCAGCCT
>NW_012136673.1:0-373 GCF_000956105.1 Propithecus coquereli | reverse complement strand
TTTCAATCTGTTCTAATTACTATCCTTATTGGAGCTTAAATTGTCTCAATTATTTTGTTGGTACCTCTTTAAGTTGGCTCCTAAGTCATTTTGACATCACCTTAGTAAACTTGGGTAACTTTCTTTTCTATCTGATATGACAAGATGGTCTTAGCTCATTTTCTATATTACTATAGAATATTATTAATTACTACAGAATTACTAATAGAATTATTAATTACTATATAATATTATTATATTATATTATATTTCTATATTTTCACTTTCCTATCTCATCAATTTTTGTGCTTACATTTATTTTTTCCTTCCTGCTACTTACTTTGAATTAAATTTGTTTATCTTCTTCTAATTTTTTAGTTAGATCATTGATTAG
>NW_012136672.1:11870-12201 GCF_000956105.1 Propithecus coquereli | reverse complement strand
CCTTTTTCTTTAAGGACAAAGTGTCATCTCACTTAATATGAGGAGACTTTACTCCTTGGCCCTCAAAACCTGTAACAGGGAATTCTAAAGACTAAGGCACTTTCAGTGCCAAAATTCATCTAACATTCTTATTTTAATCACCACCTCTAAGCTAGGTGCTGTATAATATGGAATAAAAGGTTTTGCTGGTGACTTGATTTTTCAAGAAAGATAAAGTTATCAACATTTTTTTAGTATGTGTACTTCAGCATTGTACCATGAAACATTGTCATAAGATGTATAGAATTTTCTCAGAAAATGCAATTCAAACTTACCTTTCCAGTAGATCCTA
>NW_012136672.1:0-880 GCF_000956105.1 Propithecus coquereli | reverse complement strand
ATCTTATATTGTAATCAATTATATTAGTCTTGAGAAAAGATTTTGAAGTAACAGCATGCCAAGATTTAACTTGGACACTTGGTGAAAATGTAGATCCTGCGTCTCTGCTATCAGAATTGGTATTTCAGGAATGGGATCCAAGAATCTACATATTCAAGTGATTCTGATATACATACCCTAGAGATTTTAGAGTACGTGATGGTCATCTGCCATTACTATATCTGACATGTAGTGTAACTATAACAATCTCTTAAGAACTTAATAATTCCTAGAGAAGAGTGGACAGTGAAAGCCATAATATTATGTGAATACCTCTGGACAAATGACCTTCCATTGAGCGGAATGATTTGTTTAATTTGTAAAAAATGGATATAGCCTGGGACTTTGTAAACACATAAAATGAGCTCAGTTCACAGTTTTGTGCATAAAGCAAATGATATTTCTTTTCTCCCTTGCCTTTTTAATTTAATGTCAGCTCCAGGGTTTCTGTCTCTTCCATTTTACCTTTTAAATTTATTTGACTGTTCTCCACATAGGCTATTTGGTTAGGGGGATAAAAGCAAGTTTTGACAAATTAAAATCTACTCTATGAATTTTAATGTACTTAGTAATTATTTTCTATTAGCCTTTTCACTCAAGAGCATTTCACTTGAAAAGAAAATGTGTCTTGCTGGTTAAAAATGAAGGCTTTTTGCTTTAATTTATTTTCCAAATTGTTATCAGCCCTTATGCTGAATCAACTAGAGTTTTGTAATTATTTATTTCTTCTTGTAGAAATCAGAAATGTACATTTCTTGAAAGAAAATTTCCATCATCAAACAAGTATGTGTTATGCCAAATAACTTGCAGCATATTTTTTTACATACATGTTAAATAATAT
>NW_012136671.1:3710-4039 GCF_000956105.1 Propithecus coquereli | reverse complement strand
GGTAACATTTTATCCATTTTTTTAGGGAGAAGATGAAATTTTGCTACAATGGCTAAGTAGAGAAATTTGGTAAATGTGTGCCAAAGTTTCAGGAGGCATCACAATTTCATTTATTCAATCCCTATTGTAAGACTAAGTCCCACTTTTTGTTTTTAAATACATAAGAAGGAAATTAGACTTAGGGCATAAAGTCTAGGGAGGTGAACAGAGACTGCATTTCTAGTAAGTTTCCAATTGGTGCTGGTTCTGCTAGTTCTTGGACCACGCTTTGTGAACACTGCTCTAAGTCATTTTGTTTGTCTTTCTCTCTTGTTCATTTGTTTATTTTG
>NW_012136671.1:0-865 GCF_000956105.1 Propithecus coquereli | reverse complement strand
TACAAACCAATGTGATAGAGAAGTTGACCCAGGTTGATGTCAATTGTCCAGCCCTTGATCAATGAGCCATTTCCAAGAGAAAGTGGCATGCAGTACCATGATGCCTATTGAGGGCAAGCCCTGGGGGTGACGACAGTTCTGAGATGAATGTGGATTTCTCAGTCATGGCACAAGTTGATATTAAGGTTATATTTATAAATATGTCTATATGAGCTTTAAAATTATGAAAATAAAACTTTCACAATGATGAAACACATTCAGGTAGTCATCATAATCCCAAATAAAAATAAAATATACCATCCCATCCCATCCCTGTAACCACTTTTTAATTTTATTTTTAGTTTGAGTGATTGTTTTCTTTTTAAAGTTACATACAGAAAAAAAAGACAATGTGCAGCTTAACAAATTTTCACAAACTTAACATACCCATGATATCAGTAACCAGATCAAAAATTAAAATGTTACCAGCACTACAAAAACCTCCTTATATCTTTTCTTTGTCATCACTCCTATCCACAACAGTAAGTACTATCTTGTCTTCTAATACCTGAGATTAGTTTTACTTGTTTTTAAATTATTTAAAAAATGCAATTACATGTATTTAACTTTTTTGTGTGGTTCTTTTGCTCAGCATTAAGTCTTAGGAGGTTATCTGTGTTATTTTTATGTCACTGTAATTCTTTGTTTATTCTTGTTGCTGTATATGCAATTGTTTGACAATACTATAGTTTATCCATTTTAATGTGGATGGACACTTGCATTATGTCCAATATTTGGTAATTTCAAATAATGCTGCTATGGACATTCATGTACATGTCCTCAGCTATACATATTGTTGTATGTACACCAAAACAAGGTATTGCAG
>NW_012136670.1:40752-42477 GCF_000956105.1 Propithecus coquereli | reverse complement strand
TGTTACGTCACATGGAAAAGGGAATTGGTTGCAGATGGAAGCTGATAGGCTGACCTTAAAATAAGGACATTACCCTGAATTTCCCAGGTGAATCCAACGTGATCATCTTAAAATGGGCAGATGGCATCGGAAGAATCAGCCTGACTTTGTTGCCTTTGAAGGTATCGGAATGGGCCATCACGTGCGGCAAGGTACCAACCTCTGGAAGCTGGAAAATGCCAGGGAACAGCAGAAGCAAGAATTCCAAATGATGTTGATTTTCTATATCTTTCCAAATTTTACAAAGGTGTGTCTCTGCCTGGTAGAAGTTGGGTCACGTTTGACCTCAAGTTGTAAAATGAAAAAATCATGTTTATGTTAGCATTTAAAATAATGTGACAAAATTTACACAGGTTTTGAAAGGGGCTAGTCTTTAATATCTGAGAGAATTTATTCTTTAACTTTCTCAAAGAATTCTACAGGGAATTTGATCCCACCAATGTGGAGGTAATGGACCCCTCTCTCATAACAAAAGGGATAAATTGTATCTTTTTAAAGTTACACATTTTATTGTTGTATAGGAATGCTTCATTTTTATTTTGTAATACACAGCTATTCTAACTAAATAAAAACTGTTTTGACAGGCTCACAAAAATATGCCCCAACAGTAAAATCCCCTGGGAAATTGTTAAGCAATCAGAAGGCAGAGAAGATGCTAACATTAGGATGCTAAAAGACATATTTCCCTGCTGTGGGCAGCGAATGCAGAATGGAATGGTTTGTCACAGCACTGCCAGAAAATTAATGGCTGGATTGCGATCATTCCTTGGAAAAATAAAATGATTGGAGAAAGAAGCTCAACCTTCCTTTGACTATGTAAAGTCCAACAAGTTCTGTTATAAAGCATGAAGGTTGAACTTGGACAACATTCAGAGGTGTTTTCCTTTTCTCATCAACATGCATTCACGTTCTACATTAATCTTTAGTTGGGCTACACATGAGTGAACACAATACACCAAAAAACTAACATAACTTCTCCTCCTATACAACCGAGTAATTTAGACTAGCAGTTCTTAAAATCATTTTGTTCTGAGGGCTATTTTTATGAACCTTCTCAAGGTTACTTAATTAACTTATTCCTCATCTTTAGTTCAAAATGGATGGAAAGGAAACAGAACATTACTAAAATGGAGAAGAACAATGGTGATCCTTTGGTTAGGGATGAAAATAAAAGTATAAGCACTTTAATTTCATGGATATTGTAATAGTTCTGCAAAGGCAAATACTCGTTTTGAGCATGTGGAAGCCACGTTCTATGTACCTAATTTTGAAAACCACTTATTTAGACTTGCATTTTATTTTTAAAACAATACAACAGTGAATTGTTTAGTTTCCTTTTTCTTTCTCTTTCTTTCTTTTTTTTTTTTCTTTGTATATCATTTGACTGAGAATCTGTGCATTCCTGTGGAAGGGTTTTTTTTTTTTACATGATTCATTTCAAATTTTCAACTTTACTGAAACACCTATAGAAACACTCTCTTAAATTCAATACTTAGGTGCCTAATTCTTGTCCTGGAAATATTTTCCTTTTCAAAAAAGCATATTTATACTTATATGCACATTTTATAACAATTTTATGTCATTTTATAAATCTCCTGCTGTTTATCTCCATAGCCTTGAGGCATTTGAACAGTTGTAGCATTTTGGATAATTTCAACTGGAACTTTCTCTCAATATGAAAATTAT
>NW_012136670.1:29255-30447 GCF_000956105.1 Propithecus coquereli | reverse complement strand
AAAGATAGAATGTATGTACAGTCCAGCATCACCACAAACACACGAGTAATGCCTTGCACTATAGTGTTAAGATGGCTAGGATGTCACCAGGCGATAGGATTTTTTCACCTCCATCATACTCTTACAGATTCACCATAACATATGCAATCCATTGTTGACTGAAACATCGTTATATGGAGTATGACTGTGTGTATATATATAAATATCATGCACATATATACAATCTCTAAAAGATAAGTAGAAAAGAATGCTGCTCAAATTGCCTTGAGCAGTCTACTTCTGTAAGTTGTCTAAATAGTCCAAGTTGTTTATGAAATGGAGACAAGTAGATATTTACATCTAAGCATTCACTAAATTCTATATCGAATTGTGCTTTATTTTTGACTTTCAGTGAGATGTGGCTTCATTGGGATTCAGCCAACAGCCACATGACAACTGCAATTATCATATTTAAAGGACATATGTTAGTGTATCTCTTAAATTCTGTTTGAGTCAGGAGGGTTTTGAATCCATTCAACATTTCATCTTCCTTTGAGGCTGATAGGTAGAATAGAATGAGTAATATTTACAGCATGCAATTTATTTCAAGGAAAATTGAATCAAGTTTAGTTTTTGTTTTCCTTTTGATTTTAGACAAGTCTTTCTTTTAACCATAGTTTACACTAATTTGTTTCTTTTTTTGTTGCATTTTTTTTAAAAAAAATATTATGCCTTTACTAAAACAGACCCCTGAAAGCTGGTTATCTGACTAAATTATACACTGGCAGAACACACATATGCATAGTAACACACTTTGGAACATTTTTGAAAAATATTTTCTATTTTCTATAATCATAACCTTGTTGACAGGTTCTAAATTTTGGAAACAGATCTTGAAGTTTTAGTTAACAGAATACAGACGAAATGTCAGTGGTTCCCAAGGACATAACTTGTCTATTCGTTTTTCCTTGGAGAAAAAAAGAAGAAACACATAAGCAAGTGTTAATCAAACTAAACTCCCCTAATTCTGAATAGTTCTGACACATAGTTATCTTTTATTTTCCATTGAAAATGCATTAAAAGTACCATCTGCATATAAATGTATAAATGATAATTTCGGTTAATCTTTTGAATAAATTTTCTTTTCTTTTCTTTGGTTGTGTCTGTTTCATTGACATTGACAGTCTCACCTAAGATGCTGTTTTCAAAGATA
>NW_012136670.1:26159-27085 GCF_000956105.1 Propithecus coquereli | reverse complement strand
TGCATGGTTCCACATACATGTGTTATCTAAAATAGTCAAACTCATAGAAGTGGAGAATATGATAGTAGCTGTCAGAGGATGCAGGGAGGGTAAGGTGGGGAGATGTTATCTAATGGTATAAAGCTTCAGTTATGCGAGATGGGTAAGTTCTAGAGATCTGTTGCACAATGTGGTGCCTGTAGTGAACACTATAGTGTCTCACACTTCAAAATTTGTTCAGTGGGAAGATCTCATGGTAAGGGTTTCTACCACGAAACAAACAAACAATTAAACAAAAATTAAAGCAATATAAGGAAACTTTGGGTGATGCTGGATATGTTTATTACCTTGATGGTAGTGATGGTATCATGGGTGTTTTCATATGTCCAAACTCATCAAATAGTACACATTAAACACATTTAATATTTCTATATCAGTTATACCGTAATGAAGCTCTTAAAAATAAAAAGACAACTGAATACATAATGAGTATTCAGGAGAAATTTTCTTGCCTGGAAATAATGTGCTCCTATTTCAAAGGTGCATTGTGTCAAGGGTCCCCGAGACCACCTCCAGGTTTGGTGATTCGCTGTCAAGACTCAATGTACAGTTCTACTTATAGCTATGACTTATCACAACAAATGACACAAAACAAAATCAACAAAAAGAAAAGCCACATGCATCCAAGTCAGAGAAATTTAGGTGCAAGCTTCTTAGAGTCCTGTACTAGTAAACATGCTAATTCCATATGTTTTGACAACATATACAAAATGTTGCCTATCAGAGAAGCTCATAAAAGATCAGTGCCCGATTTGTTTTGGAGAGCTGGTCATGTAGGCGTCCTTTTCCTAGAATATACCAAAATATTAATACCACTCCCAGAAGGAAATCAGGTTGTCAGCATAAACCTCATTGTTTGTACAAACACTTGAAACTCAGTGAGCTGC
>NW_012136670.1:22418-23264 GCF_000956105.1 Propithecus coquereli | reverse complement strand
CAAGTGCACACATTTGGAAATAGTAAAAAATGTTCCCCATTTTCTTGGAGCACAGGTCAAGACTTCATGATCTTCTAAGTCACAGTTTTATTTTTTTAATTTTTGAATTAGTTTATTTTTAAAACTGTTTAAATTGAAATATAGTAATTGTACACATTTATGGGATACACAATAGTGTTACAATACATAAAATGATCAAATCAGGGTAATTAGCCTATCCCTTAACTCAGACACTTATCATTTCTTTGTGTTGACAACATTCAGTGTCTTCCTTCTAGCTATTTGAAACTATGTAATTTATGATCGTTAACTGTAGTCATTCTACACTGCCATAGAACACTAGAACTTATTTCTCCTTCCTACTGTAATTTTGTTGTTGCTTGTTTGAATGGGTATGTTTGAGATTTAGACCACTTTTTTCCTGCCTTCCTTGTATTGTTTCTTTTTGTTGCTATTATTATTAACTTTTGCTATTTTGTTGTGTTTAACTGTAATTTTGTATCCTTTAACAAATCTCTCTGAAGCCAAAGTTCTGTCTTGCTCATTTTTTCAGTTCTCTTAACCCATCCACTGCCACAAAGCTTGGCTCAGTAATTGTTGACTTATAAGTTCATAAGGTTATAATGCTGAGAAATCATCTCACGTCTCCACATACCTGTAGGTAGGGAGTGGCACGTAATGAGATTAAAGAAAATGAGAAGTACTACCACTCACTCCTTCTAACATGTTCAATTTAGTACAAAAGTTTAATATACATTTATATTACCCTCAACCAAATCATTGTTGATGTGAATCTCATTTTACTTTCATTTGAGCTAAATTACTTGATTACATGCAGTTTCCATC
>NW_012136670.1:19775-21010 GCF_000956105.1 Propithecus coquereli | reverse complement strand
GATGTCTCAGCCTTGGCCCCATTGACACCTGGAACCTGAATGTTCTAGTCTTGGGGACTGTCCTGTGCTTTGTAGAAGGTTTAGCAGAATCTCAACCACCTACCAGCTAGGTGTCAATAGCTCTCCCGCCTCCTTCCCCCCGACAATGACAATGAAAAATGTCTCCAGACATCGCCAAATGACCTGGGCAAAGGCGCAGAATTGCTTCCAGTTGATAAGCACAGCTTGAATCCGATCATTGTTATGCTTTAAAATAAAGCATTTTGAAAATCTATGTTTCCACAGTGGACATAATACTACTGGGTGAGATTCCTTCTCTTCTCACTATCTGGGATGCATCTATTCTTTTTTCTGTCTTTCATCTTATCTCCTTTTCTCTTTTCTTCTCCCTCCTTCCTTCTCTCTTTTCTTCCTTCTCTGAACTAATGTCGTTTTGCCGACTGCAAAGCAAACACTGTGCAAGTTCAGGGAGGTGATAATGACCAAATTACACACCAGGACTGTACATCAAATATTCAGGGGAGAGTCCTGGAAACATCAACATTAATGCCAATCTAATCAATGAAATTTTCATTTTAAATTTTCATTATACTCCACCACTGTAAGGGACTTTATCTTGTTCTCCCAGATGCTTTCATTCTTAGCAGCATCAAAATAATCAAAATAAGAGAAGCACATTTTGCTTACCCTATGGAATAAATTGCCAATGTCCAACACATGTAGGAACTTCCCCAACTGTTTTTTCTTGTTTTTTAACTTTCAAATCATGCTGGACCTCAGATCTCAAGTGTCTATGAGGGTAGGCAAGAGAAAAACAGCCCCTCATACATAACAACTAATTTGACATAGCACAAGAGAGATGTTCTGATATGTTTTAACACCTTTCTCCAGGCAGGCTAAATGGGTCCAGTTGGTATCCAGTTTTAATTATCTTACTTACCTCCCTTGGGACATCGAGGGTAAAGTTTCTTTCTACATATTCCGTGGCAGAAATATAAAAATGCTCAACATCTCTAACCATCAGGGAAATGCAAATCAAAACCACAATGAAATATCACTTAGCTCCAGTGAGAATGGCTTTTATAAAAAAGTCCCAAAACAACAAATGTTGGCATGGATGCGGAGAGATAGGAACACTCGTACACTGCTGGTGGGACTGCAAACTAGTACAACCTCTGTGGAAAGCAATATGGAGATACCTCAAAGAGATAAAAGTAGAACTACCATTTGATCCA
>NW_012136670.1:11850-13666 GCF_000956105.1 Propithecus coquereli | reverse complement strand
GCTTTTGATTCTCCTAGAATGTTTGGAAGTTACCAATAAAGAAAAGAAACTTCCCCGTAGGGCCAGCTTGATAAAATGTTCTTATCAAATCATCCAGGTCTGGTGTTCTTTTGTGGACCATAATTTTTAAAAAGGGGAATTTTTAAGCATTTTCGAACTTAGAGAGACCAGCATAATGAATCTGCAAATACTCCCCTCCCACCTTCAATGATGGTCAATTTAAGACCTGCCTGTTTCAACTACACCTACTGCCAAAACTCCAGGTGATGCCATGAGTTTTAGCTAATTATTGAAACTTATGCTCATTTATGCTTCTTCCCCACTTGATCAATCTTTCAATGCTTTTCTATAATATTATTTTGCATCATTAGCTAGCGCTTTACATTTTATTTGCTATATTGATTTTTGTTACTCATCTATTGTGAACAACACAATTACTTAATTCTCTTTTCTTCTTCCTTTTGCTGTCTTTGCTTTTAATATGCTTTTTTTCTAATTTTCAATTACTGTCATATATCATACTCCCCTTAGTATGCTTACATGACTTATGGTAGGATGCTGTCAATGTCTTTCAATTCTAAATATGTTCACATTTCAGTGATTTTTTTTTCTTTGAGACCCCTGAATTATTAAGCAGCATGCGAGTATTTTCCCATTCAAGTATATGTTGTGCTTTTCATTGATTTTTGTAATCAATTTCTAATTTTACTACAGCATTGCCAGAGAACCACAACACTATTATTTTGCTGGTATACGTTAGGGCTTACTGGTTAAAACAATACATTTGCAATAGTTCCCCTATGAAATGTTCTATAAAGGTCTTCGGTGCAATCATTTTAATATTCTAGTTTGTATCTGCATACTTTCTAAATTATTTTCTTCTTATGAAACTATTTCTGAGAAAAATGTCCTCAAAGGTAGTACCAATTTTCCATGGCATGGTGTGTGTGTGTGTGTGTGCATACTTGCTCGTTGGTTAGTGCAAACAAGGTCAGAATTTCGGTGACTTTTACTTTGCCTTTTATTATAAATTTCTGGAAGTTTTCCTTCTCCCCAGCTCTGCTACCCTAATAGGCCTTGCAACACACAGCTGGCGAAATGGCAGCCCTCAGGCCCAAGGCTTCCTATAAGGAGGTTACAGTTACATTATTTAAAATAATGAGACTTCTCTGTCCAGAAGGCTTGCTACATGGCATCATAAATAACATATAGAGCAATGTGTTCTTACAAAATAAGTGATTCCTGCTGGCTGCGGAGTCTGAGGCACTACTGTGTCTCCAGACAGCCTCCCGGGTAATTGAGAAGCTGACAAAACTATCAGTGCAAATAGGTTATCAATGCTTTAAAAAGATGAAGTATAAGCCTGTGCAAGTGGGTAAGTAAAAATTACCATGGTTTCTATATGCACACTGATCACTAAACATACAAGAGAATGCATTGACGCACGCACACATACTCATCATAAATATGGTCTTAATTGTGAATACAGGCTGCATACACCATCCGATACACACACATACACATGCATGTACACACAATTTTCTATCACACAATTTCTATTAAAAATTTGTAAATGTGGAGGTTTAATATCTTAATGTGTTTCTGCTTCAATGAACAGCAGTTACACATAAATTATTATAGAAGTAGGCAATGGTAACAGTCACAAGTTTCTCTGGCTTAGGAGAATAGGAGGAAACACAGGCAGTGCGGTCTCCCTGTGAAAATCATTGCGGCTGATGCATTAATGTATTGAACGTGTAAACCACACCATGCTCGGTGCCAGTTATTTTATACTCATGTCACAGTTGGTCATCAC
>NW_012136670.1:9043-10101 GCF_000956105.1 Propithecus coquereli | reverse complement strand
TCTACGGGCTATTTTTTTGTTATTTATGAAGCTTACACTTACTTAGCAAAGCTTTTTCATTTTGCAAAAGTAAGTCTTTAATAAAATCTCATGCATGTATTCTAGGTTTTGGGTTTTCTAGGGTTGACTATTCTACATTTTGATTTTATTGAAAATTAAATACAGTCTCCAGATGGATTCATTATGCTTTCTGTTAAAACAGCCTATTATAACTTCTGCTGAAATATGTGGTTAAATATGGTTATTGCCAACATTTGGCATAATTGTGCATTAACAATTCAGGTCACATGAGAAAAGTGTTTATGCAAAGAATATGGGAAAGCATAGGTCCTTGTATGAAGTGATGGTATCAAGAAATAACTCTGGATGAAGACTACACAAAGAGTCAGAAATAATTCGTGATAATCTATCTAAAACATACAGTACCATTGTACTGGATATATGCATAAATACAAGTCTGATTAACTTAATGCATCTCCTTTTTATGTTCGCTTATAAGACAGTAAATTATTAGATTGTCTTCAGATGTTCTACGATAATACACAGTGTTGCTGCTATTCCTGCTGTCACAATAAATTATCTAGTGTTCTCAAGATAATGTAACCAGCTTTGTCCTGCCAATCTTTATAATGTAGTTTTGCTTAGTGAAAACGCCACACGTTGAGGAATAAACATATGATGATAGAGTTTCTAGTTGGACCAACACAAAAACATAAAGCACATGCACACATTTTAATGGCACACAAGCATATGCAAAGTGAGTATTTCTAACAGAATATTATATAGCTTGCTTCTTTCTTTTAATTCTGCGTAGACAATTGATAAATGGATTGAAAGGTGACTCATACCTGAAAGGGAAGTCAAATAATTTCCTTATGACAACTCTACAATTTTCGGATTGGTTTATTACAACCTGCAGCCGTAAAAGCGCCAAATGCTTCATTGTATACTGGCAGCTCTGCCTTCTTGCCCTTTCCTAGATGTTATCATTACGTTCTTATGTGTTGGTTTTATTAAACATTTTCAAGGCAATTAATACATAATAACATTTATGATTT
>NW_012136670.1:7351-7657 GCF_000956105.1 Propithecus coquereli | reverse complement strand
TAACCACTTTAGAATAATTCTTGGTCCTTGGTAAGCACCATCAATCTCTGTCTTCTTTTATTAGTATTAAGGTGTATCTATGGGAAGAGGATTATCGTATCTAATAAAAAGTTTATACTTTGAAAGAATCCTAGCTCAAAACATGTGTATTTTATTTAATTTTTCCTTTGTAATTTAATGAACAATTTATTTTTTTAATATGTTTTTTTTTAATTTCAGAAAATTACAGGGATACGAATGTTTAGGTTACATATGTTGCCTGTGCCCCGCCCAAGTCAGAGCTTCCAGCATGCCCATCCCCCAGAC
>NW_012136670.1:6046-7201 GCF_000956105.1 Propithecus coquereli | reverse complement strand
CTGCTATACTTATGAAACCCAATAAAAGATCCTCCAATTAATTTCTTCTAGATTTTCCCATAAACTCAGGCAGAAAATCTTTAACTGAAAAACAATCACACTATTACACTGTAAAAAAAAATTAATAAATGACTTTGAGGTCCTTAGTATAGCAAGAATCTGGTTTGTACTGCTCTCATTATAGCATTTGCAGCACCACTGAATTATTTTTGTTGCCATGTGCTTTTTATCCTAGGATCCCCTAAATTTCTAATGTTTTATTGTCATGTCTATTTTGTTTCAACTAGCATACAGTCAGATTGGTCTTTGTCCTGTAATGTTCTGTGATTCTCACGATTGTATCCTATCTTATATCCACCATTACAAGACCATACACAACACAATAAGCCAGCTCTCCATATCCCTAGGTTTTCCATCTGTGGATTCGACTAACTGAAGATGAAAAATACTTTTAAAAAATGGACGATTGCCTCTGTACTGAACACGTATAGACATTTTTCCTCGTCATTATTCCCTAAACAATACAGTATAACAACGATTTACATAGCATTCACATCATATGAAGTACTATAAGCAATCCAGAGATGATGTAGTGTATACAGGAGGATGCGTGGATGTCATATGTTCATATAATGTCATTTTTTGTAAGCAACTTGAGCTTGCGTGGATTTTGGTATCCCTTGGAGGTCCTGGAACTAATTTCCTGCAGATATCAATGGACCACTGTAGTTTCATTACTCTAAGAGTGTCCCACATGCTTCACCTGTTCAAAACTTCCCTCTCTCCCAACACCTAACAACACCAATCTGTTTACTGTCTCCATAGCTTTTCCAATTCCAGATTATCACATCAAAAAATCAAACATTGAGGAATCTTTTAAAATTGCCTTCTTTTTCTTAGCAATATGCATTCCACCACCTGTTTCCATGACTTGATGACTCATTCATTTTTATTGTTGAATAGTGTCTTAGTCCATTTGTGCTGCGCTCATAAAATAGCTTAGGCTGGGTAATTCGTAAAGAACAGAAATTCATTTCTTACAGGCTAGAGGCTGGGGGAGCCAAGATCAAGGCACTGGCATTTGGAGTCTGGTGAGAGCCTTCTCACTGCACCCTCACACGGCAGCAGAGACCAAACCCACTTCTCTAAGCCCTT
>NW_012136670.1:2417-3006 GCF_000956105.1 Propithecus coquereli | reverse complement strand
TGTCAGTTAGTTCTCCCAAATGCAGAATCAGAGAGATATCTCAAAGACCTGTCTTAGGGTTTACAATAGCAATGTTATCTACAGAAGTGATTGGGATAGTCACAAGTCATGCACCTGTGAAGGGTATGTGACATTTAGGCAGTAAGCAATTATAGGAGTTACAGGAAGGCAAGTTAGGAAACAATAGCTGGTTCACTTTTAGCTAGGCCTATACTTCTATAGAAATCAGACTTTTATCACAGTTCTTGCCTTATGACAAGATGCCTCTTACATCATTTTAATATAGGTGGTTTCAGTACACTTATAAATATACAAAATAAAAAAGAGACCTTAGAAAGTTTTATTCAGATTTTTTTTTTTGAGACAGAGTCTCACTGGGTCACCCTGGATAGAGTGCAGTGGCATCATCATAGCTCACTGCAACCTCAAACTCCTGGGCTCAATTGATCCTCCTGCCTCCGCCTCCCCAGTAGCTGGGACTACAGGTGTGTGCCGGGATCCCGGCTAATTTTTCTATTTTTAGTAGAGACGGGGTCTTGCTCTTGCTAAGCCTGGTCTCGAACTCCTGACCTCAAGCAATCCTCCTGCC
>NW_012136670.1:0-280 GCF_000956105.1 Propithecus coquereli | reverse complement strand
TCACTAACATATATTTAGTGTTTACTGTTGGTTGAAACTGAGCTTTATTTTTCCTGGGGAAATAATGTATCCTTTTGTATCTGTACTTTGTTTTTTGTTTTTTTGTTTTTTTTTTGAGACAAAGTCTCACTCTGTTGCCCTGGCTAAAGTGAGTGCCGTGGCATCAGCCTAGCTCACAGCAACCTCAAACTCCTGGGCTCAAGCAATCCTACTGCCTCAGCTTCCCGAGTAGCTGGGACTACAGGCATGCACCAGCATGCTTGGCTAATTTTTTCTATAT
>NW_012136669.1:11881-12724 GCF_000956105.1 Propithecus coquereli | reverse complement strand
ATTTTATGTATTTATTTTTTTCTTTTTTATTTCAGCATATTATGGGGGTACAAATGTTTAGGTTACGTATATTGCCTTTGCCCCACCTGAGTCAGAGATTCAAATGTGTCCGTCCCCCAGATGGTGCTCACCGCACCCATTAGATGTATATATATCCATCCTCCTTCCTTCCTCCCCTCCCATCTGCTCGACACCTGATGAATGTTACTACTATATGTGCACTTAAGTGTTGATCAGTTAATACCAATTTGATGGTGAGTACATATGGTGCTTGTTTCTAGATATTTTAAAGGAAACAGCATGATTTGACCAAAAAAAAACCCCAAATTTATATCATTGCCATGCATTTCATAGTTGAGATTTTTAGCGTGTTTAATCAAAGCAATCAAAGTATATAGAAAAAAGAATACAGATTGAGAGAAAACTGGAGCTCTTGTCCTGGATTTATCATACCTCAGCTGTTTGATTTTGGCAAGATTATTTAAATTCTTTGAGTCTTAACCCTTCAGTTGGAAAATGAGTATTTTTTTTTCTTGGTTTTGGTGTGAAGATTATGTGATAGTATGTAGCAAAGCACTGTACGATGCCAAGTGTTATCATTATATAATAGAGCATAGTAGCTAGAACAACTCTTGAATTACACTATGTTGTAATACTGTTTCTGCTTCTTATTGGCAAGTTACCTCTTTAGGCCTCAGTTTCCTCATCTATAAAATGGATAAATTAACAGCATTACTTCAGAGTTATTGTGAGTATGAAGTTGGCTAATTTACATGAATAGCACCACTATATTTTTCAACACTGTTAATAACATTAAAATGTTTTATATCATAAAATCAATGT
>NW_012136669.1:0-365 GCF_000956105.1 Propithecus coquereli | reverse complement strand
TAATGAATAAATAATTGTAAAAGTCATTCACAGAAATAAGTGTGTTAATAAAACCATTAATGAAATATGGAGTTTCTTCGTTTTTTTTTAAATTACATAACTCATTTTTGATATATTCTGCTTGAAACTAATTCATGCCATTTTATTCTCTCCATGTACTATGCATCTGTAAATTGGATAAGTAATGTTTTCTTCGAACTAGGCTGTCAGTGTAAATAAGTTATTAGTAAAATCGAGCCACCCACAATTCTAGTAATTTGCTTAATTTACTCATAAAATGCACAAGGTCTTTGAGTTTATATGTAAAGTTTCAGAGACTTGAATGATAGACAATTCTCCAGGATACAAATTGTTCCTTTTTCTGC
>NW_012136668.1:2952-5125 GCF_000956105.1 Propithecus coquereli | reverse complement strand
CAACTTGGATTGAAAGGAGGGAATTCTGTACCGTGAACTTAAGTACACCTACATCAGGGTCAGCCTTGAGAGCAAACATTCCAAGGTCTGGATGGCTTATTCAAACTAAACTAAGCAACAAACTCTTAGAGACGTGGACAGAAAACCAGCACTGATGTGCTCCCATGTCCCGGATTTGCCATTGTCATTCAGTGCCGTGACTATGGCATGGTGGCAAATGTGGGGGTGGGGTACTGAGGAAGAGAATAAAGATACATACAAAGAAAGTGATAAAAAGAGATCTGTGAGCAGAGGGAAATGATTGTATTCACACCTTGGAGTATATTAAAGAAACAGTTTGGTTCCTAAGTACTACTGATGGTCAGAGATTGTCTCTTCTCCACTGAGTGAGAGAAAAAGGCATCACTTCAACTTCTTGGTTTATGCCATGATGGAAACCATAATCATTGCAGATTGAACGGTGAAGACTGTAACTAGTTGAGCAGAGTGTCAGGGGCCTATGGAATCCACCGCTTATCTGCTCCGCATGGGTACTGCGAAGCGTCCAGTTGTACTACGGCCTCAGAGAGCACATCAGAATACAAGGAGTCTCGGTTTCACAGGCAGAAGACCTGGGTTTTTCAGACTCTCATTCTGCCACTCACGACCTGTGGGACCTCTGGCATATCACTTAAACCGTCTAAACCTCTTCTTTCCTTGGCTCATGTCTGTGGGAAAAATAAACCTGACTTCTCATGCTGTTCTGAAGAATTCAATGATGAAATATAAAGGACAGCTCTTTGTAAATGGTAAAGCATCCTACAGCTCTCAGATGATATTACTCTGATTGTCTCCATTCCTGTCATTAACCACTTCAGACAGCAGCATTAAAGAAGCAAGGGCTGGAAGGAGGAAGGTGTGAAATAAAGCGAGTTCTGCCCAGGTATGACTTTGACTTACATCAACAACATTTTTGTAGATGAATAACTAAAACGGCACTCACTTGATGTGCCAGGCAATTGCAAGGTGCTTTGAATGCTTTATCTCATTTCATCCTTTCAACTATACAACACCCATGTTACATATAAAGAAATGGAGACTTAAAGGGGTTAAATTATTCACCTGTAGCTGCACATCCCTTAGGAGAGAGCTGGAATTTAAACCCAGACATCTGACTGCAGAGACGTCTCCCTGAGGTGCTACAGGGTATGCACCTATGGCATTAGGTTGCATAAATCAGTGGACTGGTGGTAACATTTTAAGCCTTTCTTATGGTGAAATATAACATATATACCAAAAATACATTAAAATGCAGAGCTTAATGAATTATTATAAGAGAAAAACTCATCAGGAAATAGAACATTGCCACCACCCCAGAAGCACGTTGCTTTCCCATTCTTATTCTCCCCAAAGGTAATCGCTATCCTGGCTTCTGTAGTGATTGTCTTGATGATTTCCCCATGCAAGCTTGCATCCACTCAACACTGTAGTTTAGGTTTACCTGTTTTTTAACTTCATGTAAATGGAGTCATATAGTATACAATTTTTTTGTCTGGCTTCTTTTGATAATGTTTATGAGCTTTCATTCATCTTTTCATGTAACTATTTTGTTCCTTTTCTCTGCTGTATATTCATTCTGGGACTATATCACCATTTATTCTGTTGTTAATGAATATTTGGGTCATTTATAGTTAAGGGCTATTATTAAAATATGCTACCATGAATATCCTTGTCTCTGTCACTTATTATATATATGCATGACTTTCTGTTGAGTATAGGCTTAGAAATGGAATTGCTGGGTCTGTGGATATGCACAGTTTTTTTTATTTCAGAATATTACAGGAGTACAAATGCTTTGGTTATATAAATTGCCTTTGCACCGCCCAAGTCAAAGCTACAAGCATGCCCATCCCCCAGACAATGTGCACCGCACCCATTAGGCGTGAGTTTACCCTTCTCCTCTCCCCTCTCCGCCTGACACCTGATAAATGTTACTTCCGTATGTGCACATAAGTTTTGATCGATTAGTACCAATTTAATGGTGAATACATGTGGTGTTTGTTTTTCCATTCTTGTGATACTTCATTTAGAAGAATGTTTATATTAATAGCAGCAAAATTCACAATTGCAAGGATATGCATAGTTTATTTTGTTAGATACCAACAAATTGTTTCCAGAGTGGCAGTACCAATTC
>NW_012136668.1:0-342 GCF_000956105.1 Propithecus coquereli | reverse complement strand
GCTTAGTGTATTTCCCTTAATTTTTCCTTCTTGAGTTTTTCTTCTATCTGTGAAGTGATGAATTTTGTAAGTTTGATGATATTCTTATCTCTGTCTTATCAAATGTTGCTGCTGCCTCCTTTTTATCTCTACTGTATTTTTGAACACCATTTAAATATATGTTAGACTTTTGGACTGTATCTTCTTTCTCTCACTCTGTCTTCTATATTTTGCATCTTTTCGTGTCCCCATGCTTCATACTATTTCTTTCTGACTTTTATTTCACTAATTTTCTCTTTAACAGTGTCTATTAAATCTTCATAAGATTTCTTAATTTCAATAGTTTTCAATTCTATAATTTCT
>NW_012136667.1:1864-3075 GCF_000956105.1 Propithecus coquereli | reverse complement strand
ATAAACCTTGGCACATATGGAATAATGATAATCACAATGTGGAATTGTAAAATGCTCAATTTAAGGATTCTGAGAAATTAATCCATAATAATATTTGTTGAAAATTGAAGAAATTTTTAGTACTTATACTCTCAGGCACTTTTCTTCCTTTACTTTTTTGTCTTTGCTAAAACTTAGCACTTCTGGTTAATAATTTCTTAAATTTTCCATACTTGAATGAAGACATAAATCCTAGCATTTCTATAGATTTCAAGTTTTCTCCTACCATTGGCTGCTGGGCACTCCACGTTCTTTGCCTGGAATCTTCTGGACACTCTCACCCTGGTACACTCACTTTCATCTTTCAGGTTTCAACTTTCATGTCACATCCCATAAAGGTCTTTCCTTGTTACCCAGTATAAAAGCAAGACCCCTTTCGTGTTCTCTGTATTATTTTGCTGGGGTTGCGGTAACAGATACTGGGTGCTTTAAACAACAGGTATTTATTGTTTTCACAGTTCTCTCTTCTTTTCCTCTCAGGCCTCCTCCTGGGTTTGCAGATGGTAGCTGTCTTGCCATCTCTTCACATGGCGGTGCCTCTGTGGGTGCATGCTCCTGATGTCTCTCTGGGTATCCAAATGTCCTCTGCCTTTTAGGATGCCAGTCACATTGGATTAAGTCCCACCCATATGACCCCATTTAGCCTGAATTACCTCCTTAAAGGCCATATCTCCAAATGCAGTCACATTCTGAGGTACTGGGGGTTGGGACTCCAACACATGCATTTTGCAGAAAACACAATTCAACCTATAACACACTCTCTCATCATTCTCTGTAATTTTTTGCTATGACTCAGTCTTAATTTTTTTTTTCTTTTTGCTTTTTTTTTTTTTTATACTTTTCTCCCTCCCTAGAACTTAAGTTTTATGATGGCAGGGAATTTGTGTTTGCTTTCCGTCTGCAGATCACACAGTTTCCAAGTTGTGTCGACAGCACGAAGTAGGAAATCATGAAACATGGTGAATGAGTAACTCATTGAGATGGCCAATATATTTCATTAAGGGTGATTTCTGTCATGGCAAAATGGCAATTAGTTCTACTTTTACTTTTCGACTATTACCCTCTTAAGAAAGGAAAAGTAGAAAACCTTCTCCAAAGAATTAGCTTGACTGGTATACACACTCTGTGGGAATGAGCACCCACTTTCTACACAATTTCAGTGCTTGTCTTTC
>NW_012136667.1:0-309 GCF_000956105.1 Propithecus coquereli | reverse complement strand
GGGAGGCTGAGGCAGGAGGATTGCTTGAGCCCAGGAGATTGAGATTGCTTTGAGCTAGGATGAAGCCACGGCACTCTAGCCCGGGCAACAGAGTGAGACTTTGTCTCAAAAAAAAGAAAAAAAAGTAATACTTATGAGCATCTCAGCATGTAATACATTTTTAAAAGGAAAACAGTGTTCCAGAATCATGATTTCTGTATCATTTGCATTTCTACATAACTTCTCAGGGTCCCACCTTTAATGTGAATCTCTACAATACAGTGACAGGTCTTTAAACTTTAATCTGAACAATAACATGCTTTATTCACT
>NW_012136666.1:15864-16600 GCF_000956105.1 Propithecus coquereli | reverse complement strand
TGAGAATTTAATTCCAAGGGTAGTTTAGACAATTAGGCTTAGCACCCAGGGACCTACTGAAAGCAAAGATTAAAATGGTGGATTTACTTTGAGAGGAAAGGTGCCTTCTTAGTACTTTTATCATCTTTATGGCACCATGGCCCAATGTCAGCATGGGAAAGGACAGTGGACTCCATGCATAGCAAAGGAAGCAGTGGCAGCATAATCATCATTATCACCATCATCAATTAATATTATAGATTACTATGATTAAATAATAGCTAACACGTGTTGAGTTTTTAACTAAGTTCTGTGCCAAATGCTTTCATGAATCATCTCATTTAATCCTACAAACAATTCTATGAGGAAGTTTTATCCCCATATGACAGTTGAGGAAACCAACTCAACTGTACGATGACAAGGAAAGAAGTTAGTCCCCTAATTCAACCACTATTTTTTGAGAGTCTATTAATGAAAACTATTATGAGACAGGCCATGTTTAGATGTAGACCCTGATTCTCAGGACTTAAGTTGTACCTGGGAAGATTAGATCACACATTAAAACATTAAATGCCATGTGAGTTGTATTTAACTCATGCTAGTTTTGAGCTCGGGGCCTCGTGAAGCATATGTAACTCACACATCTCTTCACCTTGGGAGCCACGTGAATTATTTTTCAAGTTGCATATAACTCATGCACAGAAAACAATAAAAATAACAAAATTTTTAGAAATTAGAAAGGAAATAATCAGAAATG
>NW_012136666.1:0-3034 GCF_000956105.1 Propithecus coquereli | reverse complement strand
TCTTTATTTTATGAGTTTGTGTTGGTATTATTTTCTCCTTCAAATATTTAATGGAATTTGCCAGTGACACCAGCAGGCATGAAGATCTCTTTGTGGAAATGTTTTAAAGTCCACATATTATTTCTTTAAAAGGAATACAACTATTCATATTTTCTGAATTTTATTTTGTCAACTAAATACGTTTGCTTTTATATGGAATTTATTTGTATCATTTTATTATCAAGTTAATGTCTGTAGGACCAATAGATATCTTCTTTTTAACTGCTGATATTGATAATTTGTTTTCTTTCTTTCTCTTGCTCAGTCTTGCTAGTACCTTTGTAGATTTCTCTCTGTTATACATTTGCTTTTTATTTTATCGATTTTTACTCTTATAATTTTCTTCCCCTTATGTCTCTTGGCTTGATTTGCTATCCTTTTGTAACTTCTAGAAATAGAAGTTTACGGCATTGATTTTCAAATTTGTTCTTTTCCAAAAAATGTATTTAAAACTAGAAATTCAGCCCTCTGCTTTAACTCTCCCATAATTTTGATACCATATTTTTATCATTATTCAGTTTAAAATATTTTCTAATTTTCTATATGATTTCTTCTCTGATCGCTTTAAGCATACAATCACATTGCTATATGAATATTCTTTCCCACATTCCTCCACACGCAAAACCATTCCTAGTCACCCTTTTAAAAGTTAGCAGTGATTGTTTCGCAAAGCAATGTAGTACACATCCTTGGCTTTGTAGCTAGATTCTAAATGTCACGTCCCCTCCTCTAAAGCTTTTTTACTCTTAAAAGACAAATGCTCTCTAACATCCACTCACTGAGTGCTATCTCTACTGAGTTAATTTTCTTACTAGCTCACACCACATATATGCAGGCATGCAACAGTGGCCAAATTCTTTCCATAAACCCTGAAGTAATCATATTTTACCCATAAAGAAATCAGTTCAATATTTAGTTCAATATTTTGAGCCCCACATGACAAAGAATACATTAAAATTTACCTAGGTAATGAGAACATTTTATCATATTTTTGGCAAAAAAAAAAAATCTTCAACCATCCTAAGAAGAACTACAAAGAATATATTCATTCAAATTCAAAACTAATTGTTGTAATTCAACTAATGCTAAAAGATTAAACATTAGAAAAAAGTATTCTCATTACCTAAATAAGTCTATTCATATTTTATCGGTGTTCTTACCTATGGTAGTTCTTAAAATAATTGACACTTTGTTTTCTAATGGACTCCTGCAAAACTTCAGACTTGCTACCACAAAATTCTTCTCCAACTTGCATCAACCTAGTTGGATAGAAAGGTTTATGCAAATTTCAGCAACATCCTTAAAGAGAAAAAGAAGTCCAGGTTCTCTTTCTTCAAGGATAACAAATCATAAAAATGTGGATATTTGAAAAAATTTTAAAGATCACAAAATCCATTATGGTTTACAAATATCCAAAGGGCAGAAATATTTAAACAGACAAACCCAGCAGCAATTAGCTTATGAATGTATAATTATCTCTTTTCTATGGTTACACATAACTCACTCATGACTTCTTCGATTACAATGGTTGAATGAATCAAATTAAAAAATAAGATCTCAAACACTACCTGCTTATTATATCCAAAACAAAGATGAAATCATCATATTTGAATATAGACAAATCAGTTCCAAGCAAGTAGGTTTTTACTTTTAGCTGAACATCCTGTAACACAAAGAAAAAAACATTTCAAGTAAACCAAAATATAGAAAACAAGTTTTCAGAACCATTTATTCTATAGTTACAGATTAAAATGAGACAGGAATATATTCTTAACTTGTTAAAGAATATCTATTTAGGCCAACAGCCAACATCTTCAAGGGTGATATAATATATAAAAATACAATCCCACAAATACCAGATACAAAACAGTAATGGTCATAATTATCACTATAATTTAACAGTCCTATAAATTTCTAGCCAATGTAAAACAGACACACACACATACTCACACACATAAGATAAGTAAAATTATATCCTCATACTGGATATGAGGCTAAAACTCATTATTATTTATGCATGGCTTGGTTGGTTAGAAATAATAATCAACTGGTTGAATAATCAATTCAAAAAAAATCAGAAGATAATTACGTGAAGTGATTATGTACAATATATAAAAATTGATAGCTTTCATGTATACCTACCACAGCACCTTAAAATGGAGAGATTCCATTTAAAATAGATTAAAAATATAACATACTGGGAATAATGTTAAAAAGAAATGTCAGACCTATAAGAAAAAGCTAACAACTCTAATGAGATACAAAAAGAAAGCTGAAAATAAATTTCACTAAACTGAGAGTTATGGGACTGGATGGGTGACTAAATAGTGTAAAGATGTCAGTTTTCCCAAATTAATCTATAGGTTCTGTGAAATTTGAACCAAAATCATAAAAAAATCCTTTCTTCTGAACAATCACTCTAAAGTTCACCTAAAAGAATAAGAGGCAATAACAGCTTTTTAAAAAATAAAGTTTTGAAGAGATGAAGTAAAACTTATGAGTAATGTTGGAAGACTTGTACTATCTGTATTAAATATATTAAAAACTATTTTTAAAAATGCTAGCAATATGTTAATAACAATATACAGAGAAATTAATAGATTAGGACAAATAACACAGAAATAGAGAGAGAGAGAGAGAGTGTGTGTGAGTGTAAAATGGCTTAATAAACAATAGTAAAAACTCCTATTTTCTGATTATTTACTCTGTGTCAAGCATTATGCCAAGAACTTTACATATTATCTTTAATCCTACAACAGCCCTATTAAGCAAGCATCTATTATCTCCCCAGAAGAAGAGAGACTAAAGAGAGGTGACAGAGAAGCTCACATGCCCAATGAAGGACAAAGCTAGGCACTGAATCCAGGTCTGTCTTCCCTCAGTCTTCTATTTTCACTGTACCTTACAATGAGGAGGTATCACAAATGAAAAGGGGGGTAAAAAGGCTTATCCAGTAAGCGGTGGAGGGAAAACTGACTAGATTTTGGAAAAAAAA
>NW_012136665.1:1331-3267 GCF_000956105.1 Propithecus coquereli | reverse complement strand
AGACCCCATCTCTACTAAAAATAGAAAGAAATTAATTGGACAACTAAAAATATATAGAAAAAATTATCCGGGCATGGTGGTGCATGCCTGTAGTCCCAGGTACTTGGGAGGCTGAGGTAGAAGGATTGCTTTGAGCCCAGGAGTTTGAGGCTGCTGTGAGCTAGGCTGATGGCACGGCACTCTACCCCGGGCAACACAGTGAGACTCTGTCTCAAAAAAAAAAAAGAGGTTGAAGGAGCTCCTTGGTCACTTCCACCATGTGAGACACAGCAACAAGGTGCCATCTACAGAGCAGTGATTGATCTCTTACCAGACACTGAATCTGCTAGCACCTTGACCTTGGACTTCCCAGCCTCCAGAACCGTGAGGAATACATTTCTATTATTTATAAATTATCCAGACAATGGTATTTTCTTATAGCAGCAGGAAAAATTAAGACAGAAACATTATCCCTTTTATATAGTGCTAAGCTTATTTTGTGTTTATGTTAAAAAAGGACACTGGTCTCTTGTTTCTTTCCCCACCATCCCTGTATTGGCTTAGTCTGGTTTCAGTATCATGGTAATTCGAATAAAAATTAAAATGATGGCCAGCCACGATAGCTCACACATGTAATCCCAGCACTTTGGGAGGCCAAGGCAGGAGGATCACTTGAGGCCAGGAGTTCAAGACCAGCCTAGGCAATATAGAGAGACCCCATCTCTTCAAAAAATGCAAAAAATAGCCAGGTGTGGTAGCTCTCACCTGTAGTCCCAGCTACTCAGGAGGCTGAGCTAGGAGGATAGCTTGAGTCTGGGAGTTGGAGGTTGCAGTCAGCTATAATCGCACCATTGCACTCCAGTTGGGGCAACAGAGCAAGACTGTCTCAAAAAAAAAAAAATTAAAATAATTTTTAAAAAAAATCTTCTCTCTTTCTTGGTCAGTCTAGGTAAAGTTGTATCAATTTTATTGATCTTTTCAAAGAAACAGATTTTTATTTCATTAATTCTAATTTCTATTGCTTGATTTTTCAATTTCAGTGATTTCTTCTCTTTATTTTTTCCTTCCTTTAATAGTTTTGGTTTTAACTTATTTTCCCTTTTATACTTTCTTAACTTGAGTGCTTAGATTATTGATTTGAAACATTCATTCTTTCCTAACATAAGCCCTTAATGTTAATATTAAATTAAAATGTATTTTTTCGAGACGGGATCATGCCCTATTGCCCAGTCTGGCCTTGAACTCCTGACCCTCACCCTTGTGGGTACTGGGACTACAGGCATACACCACCATTCCTGGCTTAACGTGCAATTTAAAAATTTTCAGGCTTACTTAGATTTCCCAAGTATTTATTAACTTCTTTTCTTCTTATATTCTACTCCTGCAATCTGGATTTAATCTTGTTGCTGAAGTACATGGTGGAGTAGTTCTTTCAGTAAGAATCTTTGAATGATTAACTCTCTTGGTTTTTTTCTCCTCCTTCATTATTTTTACTCTCTTTTTCTAGAACTTCTATTCTGTGCATAACGGACCTTCTCATTTAATTCTCCATGTCTCCCTAGCTGCTAACTCTATTCTATATCTCTCTATACTACATTCTAGGTAATTTGTTCAAATCTCTTTGAATTCGCTAATTTTTTTTGGCTATATTTAATCTGTTTAACTCATTCAATGAACTTCTATTTCAATGATTAAATCTTTTCACTTCCGTTTCTGCAGTTGACCCTTGAACAACACGGGTTTAAACTGCATGAGTCCAATTACATGTGTATTTTCTTCAGCCTCTGCCACCCCTGACACAGCAAGAACAACCCCTCCTCTTCCTCCTCTTCCTCGGCCTACTCAGTGTGAAGAAGATGAACATAAAGACTTTTATGATGATCCACTTCCACTTAATAATAGTAAATATATTTTCTCTTTCTGATGATTTTATTAATAACATTTTCTTTTTTCTAGC
>NW_012136665.1:0-1281 GCF_000956105.1 Propithecus coquereli | reverse complement strand
AAATAGAAAGAAATTAATTGGACAACTAAAAATATATAGAAAAAATTATCCGGGCATGGTGGTGCATGCCTGTAGTCCCAGCTACTTGGGAGGCTGAGGTAGAAGGATTGCTTGAGCCCAGGAGTTTGAGGCTGCTGTGAGCTAGGCTGATGCCACGGCACTCTACCCCGGGCAACACAGTGAGACTCTGTCTCAAAAAAAAAAAAGAAGTTGAAGGAGCTCCTTGGTCACTTCCACCATGTGAGACACAGCAATAAGGTGCCATCTACAGAGCAGTGATTGATCTCTTACCAGACACTGAATCTGCTAGCACCTTGGCCTTGGACTTCCCAGCCTCCAGAACCGTGAGGAATACATTTCTATTATTTATAAATTATCCAGACAATGGTATTTTCTTATAGCAGCAGAAAAAATTAAGACAGAAACATTATCCCTTTTATATAGTGCTAAGCTTATTTTGTGTTTATGTTAAAAAAGGACACTGGTCTCTTGTTTCTTTCCCCACCATCCCTGTATTGGCTTAGTCTGGTTTCAGTATCATGGTAATTCGAATAAAAATTAAAATGATGGCCAGCCACGATAGCTCACACATGTAATCCCAGCACTTTGGGAGGCCAAGGCAGGAGGATCACTTGAGGCCAGGAGTTCAAGACCAGCCTAGGCAATATAGAGAGACCCCATCTCTTCAAAAAATGTAAAAAATAGCCAGGTGTGGTAGCTCTCACCTGTAGTCCCAGCTACTCAGGAGGCTGAGCTAGGAGGATAGCTTGAGTCTGGGAGTTGGAGGTTGCAGTCAGCTATAATCGCACCATTGCACTCCAGTTGGGGCAACAGAGCAAGATCCTGTCTCAAAATAAACAAACGAACAAACAAATTAAAATGAGTTGGGAAGTGTCCCTCCTCTTTTATTTTCTGGGAGAGTTTGTGTAGAATTAAAGTTATTTCTTCCTTAAATATCTGGAAGAAGTTGGCATTGAAGCTGTCTGGGCCTGCAGTTTACTTTGCTGGAAGACTATACACTATGAATCCAATTTCTTTTACAGATACAGGGCTATTCAGGTTACCTATTTATTCTTAAGTGAGCTTTGGTAGTTTGTATTTTTTAAGGGATTTGTCCATTGTTTTGAAATTTGTAGCCATACATTTCTTGGTAACATTCCCTTATGTTTGTAGATTTTTAGAAGTAACCCCTCATTTGTTTTTTATGTTTTTTTGTTTGTAGGATTTGAAGAGGTAACCCCTCTTTTGTTTTTTATCTTTTTTAAAAAATTGAGGCCGGGC
>NW_012136664.1:483-1326 GCF_000956105.1 Propithecus coquereli | reverse complement strand
TCGAGTCAAAATAACAGGGATTTTGTTAATGGTGATAGAGATATAAATACTCAAATAAATGTGACTCTGCTCATTTTTAAGTCCTAATTCTTGCTTCTTATAATCTTAAGTAATAATACAATAAATGGATAGCTAATATTTATTGAATATCCAGCAAATGCTGAGTGTTATACTGAGTACCTTATAGGTAGAGTTGCCATATTTAGTGAATAAAAATACAAAACACTTAGTTACATTTGAATTTCAGATAATAATAGATCCTTTTTTATTATAACTTTGTCTCAATATTTGAGTCATACTTATATTGAAATATTATTCATTGTTCATTTGAGATGTAAACTTAACTGGATGTCCTACATTTTATCTGGCAACCCTAATGGGAATTACACCATTTATTTTATACAGTATGTTTATGAGGTAGTTGTTGTAATTAACAACACTTTACAGGGGAGACTGAGGCTTACTTAGAGTTTAAAAACTTTCCCCCAAGGTCATAGAGCTTGTAAGTGAAACAAGTATTTGTGTCAAAGTCTGTTTAACTCCATAGCTGAATCTCTTAATCTTATTATTCACACTACATTCTTACAGCTGGAATTTCTGTGTGGGAAGTTAAATATTTCAAAAGCATTTGATTATCAAATTGCCATCTATAGTGTGAACAAATTTATACTCCCACCAATTGTATATTTCCCTGAACCCTGATCAACACTGGCATTATGATTTTTAAAAAATCTTTGCTACTCAATGCTGGTGAGGATGTGGAGAGACAGGAACACTCTTACACTGCTGTTGGGACTGCAAATTAGTGCGGTGATTTAAAAATCCAGACATCACTATTCTCTT
>NW_012136664.1:0-433 GCF_000956105.1 Propithecus coquereli | reverse complement strand
GAAAACAAAAATGTAAGATATGACAGACCAAAAGCCAAAATAACCACTATATTATCTATTAATACAATTTTGAGGTAACTGGCATCATGTCTGTCTTCCTAGATAGCGATATTATTATTTCATCTGTTATTATAAATTTAAGAGTAAACATTAATAGTTTATGCCATTTGATTAAAATGGAAATCACCTCAAATCTTCAGAGATTGTCACCCATTCCTTGTTTACAGATGCATGAAACTAGAACATTTTCCTTTGAATATAAAAACAGTGGCTTTTCTTAGAAATCACATCACTGACCCATAGAGAACTTCTGCATAGTTGTCAGGGAGGGATAGATCTAAAAGATTTACCATGAAAAAATGCCTTTCTGTCAATTACTGGTGTCGATAAATACTTTTTTATTATACAGAGACAAAGATAATAAAGGTGGGAG
>NW_012136663.1:7173-8490 GCF_000956105.1 Propithecus coquereli | reverse complement strand
AGACAAGCGCTTCCCTGGCGCCGCCCCAGGGTGGGTTCAGCAGAACTCTGAGGCCCATTGCCTAACAGGCCGTGGACCAGTACCGTGGCTAGGGACCGCTGTACTAGACTACTTAGGGCTTTCTTTTTTTCCTTACAGCATTCTAATGCATACAGCATTCTGATTCTATATTATGATAGGAATAGCCAAGCTTCAATCATCCAAGATACTCTTACTTTGAGGAAAAAAAAAAAAAGTGTCCTCTTTTTCTCCGTTCTTAGGATATAGTCTTTCCTTAACAGTCTTTAAATCCATAAATTAATGGCAAGCCAAGAAGACATTGGCATAAATAACAAAATGTAGGCCCATTATATGGTTAATTCACAACCAGATATTTTCTATAATAGTCAAGGTCTGTTTCAAATAAATGTGAATATCTAGATTATTTCGTTTCTGGATGATAGCAAATTAGACCTTTGTCTGTATTATCCTTAATCACTATCATCACTGCATCTACCATCCTTGGTCACTCTATTTCCACTAGTTTTTAATTAAAAGAAGAGAACCTACAAAACAGTGGTGATTCTCTTTTGTTTCATACACCACATATATATAATATGTATTATGGGGCTTTTGTAAGAAAGTGTTGACACTTGAAGTAACTGAAGTAATGACTTCTGCCAATCTGCCAATGAACATACAGTAAATACATGAGAGGGGCCTTTTGTGGGGTCTGGGGGAGGAGGGAGGGCAGGAAGGATCATAAGGATAGTTGTCATAAAGCAAAATAAAAACATGCAAGCAAAAGGAATCTTTAAGCTTAGAACCAACTTAAATTCTCACATTCCTCACCCCCACACATTAAGCTAGCTGATGTCAGGACTGACAGGCAAGGAAACTTTGTGTAACTTACGATGTGTAATGTACAAGGCTCCCAGAAAATAGATCCTGTTACCTTAAGGCATACCTTCTTCAGTGTGGTTCTTCAGCACCATCGCATTTGTGGAATAAAGCCCAAAGGAAGAGGGGTGCAAGCATACGGGGGTGGCACGAGGAAGTTCCCTATGGTGATGGAAGAGTTCTGTATTTTGACCGTGATAGGGATTACACGAATTTATCCGTGGAATAACATCACACAGAACTACACACACGCACACGCACAAATACCTGTAAAAACGGTGAAAACTAAATAAAACATGCAGTCTGGTTAACAGCAATGTACCAATGTCAATTTCCATATTTTGATGTTGTACTACCATGGTAATAAGATGTTACCCTTGGCGGAAGCTGGGTGAACGGCACAAGGGTCCCTGTGTATTATTTTGTGCAACATTCTCT
>NW_012136663.1:0-1221 GCF_000956105.1 Propithecus coquereli | reverse complement strand
CTGCTGCTGTTCACACCCTTGTGCAGTCACCCCCACATTTTACCAGATTTGGTCTGTGTGAAAGATAGAACATGCCAGAAGTGATAAGTATGTCACTTATAACATCAGGTTATAAAAGACATTGCAGCTTCTGACGTGGTGTTTTGATTACAGCTTCGAGGACAGCTAGCTGCCACACCGTGTGCAGCTCTATGGAAAGGCCCGTGTGGTGGAGACACTTGCCACCAGCCATGGGAGGGCGCCATCTTGGACACGGGTTCTCCAGCCCAGTCCACTTTCAGATGCCCACAGCCCTGGCCAACATCTCAATAACTTGACCCAAGGTCATGAGAGACCCTGAGCCAGAACCACTCAGCTAAGCTGCTCTGGGCTTCCTGACTCTCAGAAATTCTGAGATGATAAATGTTGTATTAAGATGCTAAGTTTTGAGGTAATTTATTATGCAGCAACAGATAACTAATAGAATTGCCATGAATATAATATGATATTAAGATCACTGTACCAGAATGACTTTCCTTTCCCTCCACTTTTATTTATTTGACCATTCATTCATTCATTCATTTATCCAGTCTTCTCTTAAATAAATATTTAATAAACCCTTACCATATGCCATATATTATGTTTTGTCTGGGACTACAAACGATGTTAAACAGAATGTTAACACAATGTTAAATAGGATTTTCCTTTTCTCTCAGCCCTAAATTCAGGGAGAACACATGAGATTGTCCCTATGTTCTAAGGGAAATATCTGGGAATTACCACATCTACCTTCCAAGTGTTCTCTTGGTCTTCTCTGACATTATGGGTTGTCCAGCAGACAGAATTAAAAAATACTGTTGAGCTGTGCAACTATTCACAAATTCTACTTCAAACAGAAACATGGTGCACCATTGTCAAAAGCTGGTAACAGACTGGCATACTCAACCCCATAAACTCTTGCTGGCCACCCTTGTGCAGCAGCGGTGCCAGTCAGGTGGGGGAACTTAGAACTAAATCATGAGCGTAGCAGCCATCGATTTAGCCCTTATGGCTTAGTAATGTTCTAATTGTGCCGGTAAACCTCAGAGGATTATTTCATTGAAACTTATTTAAACTTATTTTATAAGTTTATAAAATAAGTTTATAAGTTTATAAAATAAGTTTAAATAAGTTCATTTTAAAAATATAAAAGACAAACAAAAATGTATTAATAAAAATAGAGGATTTGTTCTGTAAAATTAC
>NW_012136662.1:2448-4391 GCF_000956105.1 Propithecus coquereli | reverse complement strand
TTGACGACTACATCCTGGGCTGCTGTACACTAGCTTCAGCTTATCATTTTGGTTTACAGCTTCCTTTTTGTTTTTGCTAGTGGGAAGATGCCTCAGTTTTTCTAGTGAGTTCAGCTATGCTTGTAAAAAGAATTTTGTTTTATTTTATTCATTAATCCTGAGTATTTTGTGTTAGAAATCATATCAGAATAGTTAATTGACCATATTATCTGAAAGTGTATCTTTAATATGCTGTTCTCCTGTATTACCAGCTTCATCTGTGGTGATGCAGTGTGTGATAATACACAGTAAATTTCATAGTAATCTATTCCTTATTTTCTTTTTGCTTAAAAGCTAGCTTTCATTTCACAAAAACAAAAGCTTGGGTTATATGCCACAGGGATACATGATGTACCTTTTTATAGCAATTTACGGTTTTGGTAGAAGTTTTAATTAAGAAGAACAAGTTGAAATTTAGACTTTGAGTAAAAATAAAACATCCCTGCCTTCATGAAGAAAGGGGCTACCGATGTATAAGCTGCTATTTTCTGATCATCTATCTATCTATCTATCTATCTATCTGTATATATATAAATACATAATGCTATATGAAAATGATCAGGACTGATCATGGCTGTTGAAATTAGGCAATTTGCAGTAACAGCAACCACATTATTTTGCATGAGGTAAAATTCATATTGCTTAACCCATGATTTGCCTCTATAATACCACTTTAGTCATAAATTTTATGATTACATCAACCTACTCCTTCCAATGGTTGTGGCATAATCTGACTGACATGCACAAAATGAATCATTTTTTTCATCTGATTATTCAATATCTTTCCACAGTATTAGACTTTTGGTGAGCATTTTTATGAAAATCAAATATCTTCTGAATCTGGGCAAATTCAAGAGGTCTATCCATTCATATACTTTTTCTAAAATCTTCCTACCACTTATATTTTAACTTTCCTTCTTCTATGTCTTGGGTAGCTTGCGAAAAAATAGTTTGTATAGATTCATAACTCAGGCTTACTTGCTTTTAAAGATGTTGTGAAAAATAAAATGTATTTCTCAAAGCTTTGCCTATGTGAAATCTTTCTTTCTCCTTTCTGTTTCAAGAAGGACACCTGTATTCTATAGCAAATTTCTATGTGGCTGGTGCAAAATCTTTGGGCAGTTAAAAATTTAGCAAATATTGGCATTCTGAGAATATGAATATCCTACTAATTCAACTTACGTGTATGTTAAAAATTTATTTGGTATTTTCTGGTAGATACTAAGTCCAATTAATGACAAAGTGTTACCATAAATGAATGATTTTATGACTAGATGATAAGGTAACTCCCAGATCATCATGAGTTTGACTATCATCTAGTGTCCTGTGGTTTTATTCTCTACCAATACCCAGTAGAAATCCAAAATATTTTTCTCAAAGAGAATTGACATTTTACAAAGAAAAAAATGTCTTTGTTCTAAAGCCTTAAGACTATTCATTTCCTATTAGAGAGTTTCATAATCTCCTCATTTCCTATGAATATTCAAATATCATTGGTTCCAGAAATCTAAAATAGTCGAGTGACAGAACTATTAATACTATTAAGACCAGAGAAGCAGAAATATATTTTTCTTTCTTTTGCCTGGATCCATTGAATGTCAGCAGATTTTATATCACCCAGTGGATAAATCAGAGTAGCACAAACAACTATGATAAATTCACTAAGGATTGTGCTACTTTCTAAGTGGTAGAGGATACAGTTTCTATAACCTTCACTTTGAAGGAATATATTGACACGTTCCAAATCACTGGAATGCATAATCATTATTGTGATGGCAGGACACTGAATTTTCATGGAATTTATTTCACATACTGTGAGATATGAATGAATGTATCTCGCCAAGATGTATAGTTACATAATATTTCTTTTCTTTCAGTCCAATGAATATGATACCATTAATATA
>NW_012136662.1:0-408 GCF_000956105.1 Propithecus coquereli | reverse complement strand
CCCAACATGACTTAAAAAATTGTGTTTTTCCAAATAAGTGTGTCACATGTATTTCTATTTCCATCTTCATAAAGATAGGTCTCATGCTGTGAATTCAATTCAAATATAAGTGGTATGTTGGACATTTCAGCATAGTCACATTATTAAGCACCAATTTCACAGTTTTAATTAAATGTTTTTCAATGGTAATGAAATATATACATAATGACTATTATTTTGAAAGTAAAATGTAGGTTTTCAGCAGACAGGAGAAAAGATACAGTTCATAAAAAATTAGTAGTGCTTTTGCACAAAATGAATTTATAATTATATATTAGATTCAGATAAACTCCATTAGCTTTAACTACACTAACCTAATGTTGTTAGCATCCCGTTCATTATTTAATATATGTCAACCATGTAACTATA
>NW_012136661.1:11054-12688 GCF_000956105.1 Propithecus coquereli | reverse complement strand
GGCCCTAACCACTGCCTCCCACCCAGGGGCAAACCCTCAGGGCGTCACTTGATGTCCTCTCTTGGCAGGCCACCTGCAGGGAGTGGCAGGGAAGGGATTTGGGTGCCACTGACTGGGGTGTTGGGTGGAAAAGCTCCGCTGTACTGACTGGATTTCTAGTCATTTCGCTTTCCTGTGTTTTTCTCCAGTCTTGCTTTGGAACCGAAAAGGTGTTCTTTTTAACTGCCCTCTTTTTAGGGAAGAGAAAGCAAGTATCTTCTTAAGACAATCTTGTATAATTTCACTCCTTAGAGAAAACCCTACTAGTTTTCTCCATTGTAGCCAGTTTTCAGGAAACTTCTTTGCTATTAATAGTATCTTTTATTTTGCTCATAGAAGTAATTGTGTGATCTTATTTAAAAGTCATACTGTATAGACGGTCCCCAGTTTAAGATTTTTCGATTTTTGATAGAGTGAAAGGTAAGCGCTTTTAGTATGCTCTTTAACTTATGTCCTGATAAACCCATCATAAGTTTTGACTTGATATTTTCAATTTATGATGGGTTTATTGGGAGGTAACTCCATTGTTAAGTTGAGGAGCACCTCTACTGTGAAAAAGGGGGAAATGTTATGTCCATTTCTGAATTTGTGGCAATTACTGTTATTCTCTCTGATAAATATGCTATCATGAGAAATGGGATGATACATAGATACATACATATAATCTAGTGTAGCTAATGGATATGTATACACCCTATTTTAATGCTTAATAAGGGCAGGTAAGTAAATGAGCAAGAGGTAAGAAGATCACCTTTTTCCTTTTTCTGTTTGTTGCATCCTTTATAAGAAGTGAAGATTGTCTATTTTAGTTCTCTGTCCTCATCCCTGACCTCTTCCAATTCTGGAAATGGCACTTACATCTTCGGTATTTGAGTACTTTTGTAAAATTATTCCTGTTACAACGAAGAAATATCTAATACCAGTATATGTCATAAAAAGGGGAAACTTTTATATGTGGTTAGATTGATCAAAATAATTATTCAGATATTAAAAGAGAAACAACAATGGGACATGTTTTATATTGTTTTGAGAGTGAAATTGTCACTGGTATTGTAATGGGTAATTTAATATGTTCGGCATGTTGATTTAGCTAATAAATAGTGAAGGGTTTAAGACTGAGGGCACCTTTACTTAAACTGACGTCAAGGTTTTCCCTGATCCACACAAACATTAGATTTTACTTCGTTGGGACAATTGTTTTTAGGTGGCTATTGGTCTTGTTGATGTTTCAAGAGTAGACATACTGAGGTACAGTCATTGAAAAGTTCACTTCCCACATTGCACCCAGGACATTTTGGAGGCATTGGAGCATGCATTTACTAGCTCTGTGACCCTGAATGGGTTTTATAACCCCTCTGAGTCTTATTGCTCATATGGAGCTAAAGTGGAGATAATAATCCATCTCATAGAGTTGTAGGGAGTATATATTTTATTTAAAGTATAATCCAAACTCTTTACCATCAACCACAAGATTTCTGCCTAGTTCTGAAATGCTGTTTCATTTCAGCCTAGTTCTGCACCTCATCTTGAACAACCTGCTTGGCCTTACTGCAGAGTTATGGCCTAGCCTTTTTCTTTTCTTTTTTTTTTTTTTT
>NW_012136661.1:0-344 GCF_000956105.1 Propithecus coquereli | reverse complement strand
TAATTTAATTGAAAGCTCATACTCTCTAATGCAAACTGAATGAAAAAATCTTATATGTTCTATGCAAAAGCACTTGAATAATTGACAAATTGGTATTTAAATGGAACCTTTTGTGTTAAGATCTAAAGGCTCAGAGCAGTCAAAGCAATTGTGTTACTTTTCAATTATTTTTATATGCAAGTTGCCTTTCAGAAGTTAAAAATTTTTGCTTTAGTTCAATACATTTGAGTTTTTATATATAAACAAATGACTTTAAATCTTGAAGAGAATGAAAAGTGATGAAGGAACTTCATCAAAGCACTATTTATTACAGTACCCCTGCCCCGGAACAAAAACAGCAAACA
>NW_012136660.1:2865-3689 GCF_000956105.1 Propithecus coquereli | reverse complement strand
AATTACTCCCAAACTATTTTAAAAAATTGAAGAGGAAAGAATATCTCTAACTTATTCTGCAAGGCCACCATTACCCTGCTACCAAAACCAGACAAAAAAATAAAGAATCAAGATCAATTACTCCCAAACTATTTTAAAAAACTGAAGAGAAAAGAATATCTCTAACTTATTCTGCAAGGCCACCATTATCCTGCTACCAAAACTAGACAAAAAAAAGAAAACTATAGGCCAATATCCCTGATGAACATAGATATAAAAATTCTCCGCAAAATGCTAGCAAAGAAAATCCTATAACACTTCAAAAAGATAATATACAATGATCAAATGAGATTTATCCCAAGGAAGAAAGGATACTTCAACATATACAAATCAATAATTTGATACAACATATGAATAGAACGAAGGATAAAAACTATATGATCATCTCAATGTGCACATACAAAGCATTTTGATAACATTCATGATAAAAACTTTCCACAATTAGGCAGACAAGGAGCGTACTTCAACATAATAAAGAGCTAACATCATACTAAATGGTGAAAAGCTGAAAGTCTTTCCTCCAGGAACTGGAACAAACTAATTATGCCCACTTTCACCACTCCTATTCAACATAGTACTGGGAAATTTTAGCCAGAACAATCAGAAAAGGGACAAAAATAAGAGGCACTGATATTGGAAAAAAGAAAGTGAAATTGTCCTTCTTTGAGATGTCATTATCTTATATATAGGAAAGTCTAAAGACTTAACCAATAAACTCTTATAACTAATAAATAAATTCAATAAAGTGAAAGATACAATATCAATGTACAAAATCCATAGCATTT
>NW_012136660.1:0-350 GCF_000956105.1 Propithecus coquereli | reverse complement strand
TCATAAATATATGCAATTAATATGTATCAATAAAAAATTTTAAAAAGGAAGAACAAAACATAAGAAAGAAAAGAATATACACTTTTTTTTTGGTAATCCTAGATGATTTGCATGTTCAACATTTTCTTTACTAGGTTATCAGATAAAAACATATGCAAACATTAAAGCTAGTCAGTGAGTCAGAGTGATACAAGCAGCTACTTTAAGTTTATTGGGATTAATTACTACAAGTTTATGTATTATATATTTGTCTCCTTTCTTTTTATACCATATTAGAGGTATTGGTTTTCATTTATCTAATTTGTTTGCTCATATGCTTTGTATATAACTAAATTTGTTCTTTATAGTAA
>NW_012136659.1:29386-29965 GCF_000956105.1 Propithecus coquereli | reverse complement strand
TTTCTAAAAGTTTATCTTCAATATTTTAAAGCTAAACTGTTTTGTAAAATATGTTGAATGTTATTTCTTCTTTATAGATTAGATGTTATATTGACATCAGGATAAATATTCATTTCTGAGTGTTCACAAAAATATTTTCTTTTGTAGTCTGGTAATTCTGATATATAGTAGCAGCTAAATTTGTCATTTGTCTTACATCTTATACCCTGAACTGACTATATAATAATATCCAATATTTTTTTCTTAAACCATTTCTAAATTATAATCAGAGAATGGTTACAGGAAAATCAAGGTATCCCATACTTACATTTTAAATTAAAATGCACAGTACAAAAAACTATGAAGAATTTCCATCACATGGAGAAAAGTTAGCTTGAAAATGAGGCTAACACAGAAGAAAGCAGAGTCAAGAAATGAAAGGGGAGACAGACACAGCAAGACAAAGAGATTTAGAATCATCCCCCTCAATTTGAGCCCGTTGGTTAAGCCACATATCAAGCAGATGCCATTCATTTTCTTGATAGTAACGTAAGCCAATAGCGTCTTTCATTGACCTCTAAATTAGTGAACTCACTTAAA
>NW_012136659.1:26173-26549 GCF_000956105.1 Propithecus coquereli | reverse complement strand
TATAGCATGTAGGAAGAACAAACTCTGAATGAGCCTTTGCCCCATCCATGGTACGTGACCCTCCTTTCCAGTATTTGCAAACCTTTGCCTTTCTAGTGGTTTTCTACAGTGTTTATATTAGACTCAGTTCCTTCTGCTCTTTATTAACTAATTGACATATCCAGCAGATTGAGAAGACAAAGCCAGCATCCAACGTTAGTTTGTTCTTTTCCCAGGACTTTACTCTGTATATGAAAAGTTATGAAGAATTGTTTAAAAATTAAAATAAATAGATTTTAGGGTCTTTTTTGTTGATATTTAGTTTTACTGCATTATAAGCAGAAAGTATAGCTTATGGATATCTGTATGTATTTGAATATTTTCCAACTTTTAAAAT
>NW_012136659.1:23817-24210 GCF_000956105.1 Propithecus coquereli | reverse complement strand
GACAAAGAAAGTAGTTTTGCTTTCCAGTTGTCTCTCATAAGAGTGAGAGGGAAACTTTCTGAGACATCTGCAATAAACTTGTCCTTGAAATCATCAACCCAAATTGAGTCACATAGGCATTTTTAAACAATCCATGGTACCATTTATTTGATAATTCTTAGAAAAATAAATTCTTGCTTTTCAGGTAAGGTCATTTCTCTGTTGCTCAGTGGTGTGGAGTGAATAGATTTTGGAAAGTTAGCCACAGTGCCCAACATAGTGTATTCTGGGAAACATAAGTAGGTGGCTTTGACTAGAACAACATAAAACTTATTTTCTCACTGAATTCCCCTTTTACATATATTAGGTAAATTTATGCTATTATATGTGTTATTCTTAGTGATCTAATACATG
>NW_012136659.1:23398-23767 GCF_000956105.1 Propithecus coquereli | reverse complement strand
AGAATGTTTAATTTTTTTAAATTTAAGTAATTTAAATGTAAAGACCCACAAGTGTATAGTTGCTACCATCTTAAACCAGCACATTCTTAGATTAGAGAGTAGATTTTTTGAATGCATGCCAAGTAGGGTACAATCAAGAATGCCTAACTACCAATATGTTGTAAATTATGTATATAATAATATTAATACTCTACTTATCATGGAAAAAACTATAGGAATAACCTGAATGAGAACAGGATTATAGTATGTTTTTCATTATAGGAAATATTTTCTCAACATATCATAAACATAAAGTCAATAAGTTATGTCTTACAATAGCAACATGTAACCAGAAACAATAATTGAATCCACAATGCTTGCTACAAGTAC
>NW_012136659.1:20525-20838 GCF_000956105.1 Propithecus coquereli | reverse complement strand
GTGTGACTATAGCATCTAGCTTTCAAATATTTCATATATGCAGATAACAAATATTTATGTATTACATTTAATGCTATGGGTTTTTGGTCCCACACCCTTGAATCTGAGTTGATTTCTTTTTTTAAAATTTTAAAATATTAAGGGATACAAGTGTTTTTGTTTGTTTGTTTGTTTTTCCATGGGTGAGCTGCATAATGCTGAAGTCAGGGTTTTTAGTCTGTCTGGGTTTTTTTTTATTGCTTTTAACACTGGTTAATGGAGAAGAGGTGCTCTATGACTTCTATAGCTGCCTCACAAGTGGCATGTAGCTTTC
>NW_012136659.1:19441-19958 GCF_000956105.1 Propithecus coquereli | reverse complement strand
TACGTATCCCCTCCTCCCCCCTCCCACCTGCTCGACTAAAAAGAGGTGGAAAATCATGAAAACATTTTTTATTGTTCAGAGGATGACTAATAATCTTGGAATGTTACAAAGTAACATTCATCGGGTGACCGGCAGGTGTGGGGGGAGGAGGGGGTGGGTCTATTCACACCTAATGGGTGCGGTGCGCGCCGTCTGCGGGATGGACGTGCTTAATGTTCTGACTCAGGGGGGGAAAAGGCAATATACGTAACCTAAACATTTGTACCCCGGTAATATGCTGAAATTAAAAAAAGTATTTTGAAGTTTAAAATAGGGCATGCATTTTTTTTTATTTCACAAATATATAAACTATTTCAAATGCGTTGACCATTACTTTGTAGGCAAATAGCTCTCATTATTGCAGTAACATGCAAGGACTTTTGGAAATGGAAACACACCTGATCTGTCTCTTCAAGATAAAAGTATCATTTTTTAAAATAATGGGTGATAAAATACATACCTAATTATTTTTTTTTTG
>NW_012136659.1:16537-16913 GCF_000956105.1 Propithecus coquereli | reverse complement strand
AAAGTACTATGAATAATAGTTATAATAGGTAAACAAAAAAAAGGAAAAGAAAATTGGAGTACAGCAAACAGCAAACTTTCTTCATATTGATTAAGAATGTTTACTTTTTTACCAAAAATACATACAGTGCAGTGACATAGTTTAATTACTATACAATTTAAAATCATATATTTTCCATAATAATAGAACGGGCCACCAAATGATTCATGTGCAATTCAGGTTTAATTGAATGCTAGCTAGATATAATGTGGCAGAATCCCAGAGGCTGGGCCTATTACACGTTTGTTTCCTGTTCACACAAAGTTCACCAAGAGCCTGATTCCTGTGACTCTCCAGGGTAACTGCCTTTCATGTCGTCACTCTATAGTCAAAGTAT
>NW_012136659.1:13091-13947 GCF_000956105.1 Propithecus coquereli | reverse complement strand
GTCCTGGGACTTGAACTACGTCAATGCAATTTTTTGCATTATTAACTATAGCACAATGGGTGCCATTTAAATATTGTTTTGAGATTAGTTGACAAAAAGGAGTCAGAAGGAACCAAATAAGGACTATAAGGTGAACACCTAATAATTTCCCATCAAAACTCTTGCAAAATTGTCCTTGTTTGTTGAGAAGAATGAGCAGGAGCATTTTCTTGGTGGAAAAGGACTCTCTGGCGAAGCATTCCTGGGTGTTTTTCTGCTAAAGCTTGGACTAACTTTCTCAAAACACTCTGACAATAAGCAGATATTATCCTTCTTTGGCCTTCCAGAAACTCAACAAGCAAAATGCTTTGAGCATTTCACAAAACCGTAGCCATGACCTTTGCTCTTGACCAGTCTGCTTTTGCTTTGATTGGACCACTGCCACCTCTTGGTAGCCATTGCTTTGAATGTGCTTTGTCTTCAGTATCACACTAGTAAAGCCACCTTTCATCTCCTGATGTCCTGTATGGGATCCTGGAGGAGAAATATGACATTAGGTAAAAACTAAGGAAATCTGGATAACATATGTGTTTTAATTAATGATAATGTATCAATATCTGTTCATTAATTGTAGGAAATGTGCCATACTAATGTACAATGTTAAGAATACAGAAAACTAGCTGTGCAGTACATGGGACCATTCTTTACTACCTTTGCAATTTTTCTGTAAGTCTAAAACTGTACTTAAACTAAAAGTTTATTTAAACACATACACACACAATCAGACAAAACCAAAAATAAAAACAAAATCCCATTTATCATGAGCTTATATTCTATGTGGGAAGATAGATTATAAACATCTCCACTTGATATCTTA
>NW_012136659.1:10337-10655 GCF_000956105.1 Propithecus coquereli | reverse complement strand
AAAAAAAAAAAAAAAAAATGCTGTTCCTATTCCTGTGATTTAGAAATTTTTAGAAATTTAGGTTTGTAAGATCTTTGATGTCTTTAGAGTGAGCGTGCTGAGAAGTAAATTTAGTCTATCTACCTATCCATCCATCCTTATGTCTATCTTCCTCTACCAGTTGGATTAAAAATTTAAAATTTCCTTAAGAGTAAACATTACATCTCTACACTGTCGATATCCACCCCCTCCCCACAGCATCTTACACATAATTGAGGTTCACAGCTGTGGCCTAGTTTTATTACTATGTACAGAAAGCTTAAAGACAGCAAAAAGTGA
>NW_012136659.1:7095-7849 GCF_000956105.1 Propithecus coquereli | reverse complement strand
TTACTATTTTTCCATGTGTTTTAGATCTTTAACAAAATAAAACATGAAAGACATTGCTAAGTCTCATTCCCATCTTTCGTTTTGATCTGTATATCATTTTTTGATGTGTGAATCTTCTTTATTCATTGTAACTGCTGTGTGGTATTCCTTTAAAGGATGGAACCAGCTTTCCGTTCCCCTACTGAGTGAGGCTCACTTTATTTACAATAACAGTCCTTCAGTCAACATTATAGAACGTGTTTCCTTGTTTACCTGTGCAAGGGTTTCTTCAGGGTAGACACCTAGTGGTGAAATTGTTGATGGGATACAGTTTTACTTCAGTTTTTGCAAATATTGCCAAAGTGAATGTGCCAATTCACATTGCAAGCAGTAACCATTAAGACTGATTTTACCACATTGCCATTAGCACTTCTTGTTATTAGACTTATTAATTTTGATGGTATGTGAAATCACATTGGTATTTTAATTTACATTTACTCGATCACTGTCAACTTTCACTAGGTTATGCTGCAGAAACAACCTCCAAATCTTCTTGACTTAAAATAACAATGGTTTATTTCTTGCTCATGTTGCACGTACTAGTGAATTGGCTGTGGTTCGGTTCCATGTGGTCTTTATTTTTGGACAAGACTGAAAGAGTTGCAGCCTCTACCTGGAACATGCTGGTCTCACAATAAAGGTAAAAGAAAACATGGCAGAACCACACTATGATTCTTGAATCTTTGCTTGGAAGTGGTGTATATCATGTTAACTT
>NW_012136659.1:1519-2315 GCF_000956105.1 Propithecus coquereli | reverse complement strand
GTAAATAAATGTATTTGATAGATTTACAAAGAAGTAGCAAGGCATTTAAATATTGTAATTAAGCCAGATATCAACCACTTTTACCTGTATAGTTATTTATGCCACTACACTTACCATTAACAATTCTTACAGCAGCTCAGTATTCTAAATGCTTTCTGTTACTCCCCCCGACCCACTACACTAAAGAAAAACTATAGAAGATAAATGAGAAATAAGTTTAAATTCAGGTTGTTTATGGCATTTGGATCAATAACTAGCCCTCTTAAGATAGAAAAATAAAATTTACAAAGCAGTCTTTCTGACAAGATTGCATGTTGTTCCTGAAGATATATAGTTTCTGATACATTAGGGATGCAATTAATAAAAGCTGAAGGTTTAGTATTTCAGAAAACCTCTGCGGAATAACAACAAAATTCTATAACTTATGTGTGGCAAAGAGGACAGGTGAATTTAAGGAAGGCTATCAATCAGTTATGATTTATTTTAGTAGCTTTGAATAACACTGTAGCTATCTTTATTTAAGAGAGAACTGTTGGCAGTGTTTTCATCCATGTAACTGGATGAGGTTGTAAAAGCTTATAGGACTCCAGTAGTCACAGTAACAGACAGAGGTAAAAAACTAATATTGTTAAATAAAATTTTTCTTAATGCTTACATTTTTCTCTGGTCAGACCATTTTCATTCCCATCATAGTTTTATTTTTTTTATTTCAACAAACTTGGGAAATTAGTACAATTTCTCACGTTCCATGTTCTTAAACAAAACGGTTTTTCTATCAATCATTTATATAACAGAC
>NW_012136659.1:0-1469 GCF_000956105.1 Propithecus coquereli | reverse complement strand
CACACACACACACACACACACACACACACACACACACACACACACATCTCCATGTCAGTTATGTATTTCCTTTAATTTATAGTGCCATAAGATTCTTAAACTTTATGATAACTTGATTACACATGAAGGTATCACATCTTGGGTATTGCTGTTATTCAAAATTGCTGCACCTATCAAATGCCCTCTTTAATCATGGACTTTGTCTTTCTTGTGACAACTCCCTATCCCTTTTCACAAATGCTCACTGTTTCTGTGCTTCAGCCTAGTCTCTGTGATTATACAATCTCCTACTCAATCAACATAACATAGTTAAACATAATGCACTTGCCTTTTTAATCCTTTATCTCTTCACAAATTCTCTGCTATTTTTACATTGATGATTGTTAACCATACTCTAATATTGTTAGCTAGTGAGAATTTTAGGAGAAAATAGAGAAAGGAGGCTGGTAGGGTCTACTATCATCCAAATGTTTCATAAAGTTATTCCTTTCTGTCTTATGCAACACTGTCTTTTCTTTCTCTTTGAAGGAGAAAGTGATACAAAGCAAAGGATGACCCCAAATGCCCAACAGCTCTGTGATCCAGAGAGATGTTTAAATATTGGGAATGGGGAGGCTTTGTCAGTGCTAACAGTTCTTTCTAAGTAAAACATGAAGGAATAAATTGAAAGCATTCCCACTTAGAACTGGAACCAGACAAGGTTGCCCTCTGTCACCACTTCTATTCAACATAGTGTTGGAAGTCCTAGCCTGAGCAATCAAACAAGAGAAGGAAATCAAGGGCATCCAAATTGAGCAGAAAAGGTCCAACTATCACTCTTTGCTAGAACATGGCAAAGATAGTGCCATGAGATTACTAGAATTGATAAACAAATTCAGGAAAATCTCAGGTTACAAAATCAATGTACAGAAATCAGTAGCATTCCTATACGCCAACAACAGTCAAACTGAGAACCAAATCAAAGACTCAACACACTTCACAATAGCAAGAAAGACAATAAAATACCTAGCAATATATTTGACTAAGGAGGTAAAAGACCTCTGCAGGGAGAACTATGAAACCCTGAGGAAGGAAATAACAGAAGTTGTAAACAGGTGGAAAACCATACGATGCTCATGGGTCAGCAGAATCAACATTGTTAAAATGTTGATACTACCCAAAGTGATCTACAGATTCAATGCAATCCCTATTAAAATACCAATATCATTGTTCACAGATCTAAAAAAAAATAATTCTATGCTTCATATGGAACTGGAAAGACCCTAAATAGCAAAAGCAATCTTAAGCAATAAGAACAAATTGGGAGGCATCAATTTACCAGACTTTAAGTTATACTATAAAGTTATAGTAACTAAAACAGCATGGTCCTGGCATAAAACCAGAGACATAGACCAATGGAACAGAACTGAGAACCCAGATATAAAGCCATGCTCATATAGCCATCTAATCTTTGACAAAGCAGACAAAAA
>NW_012136658.1:3523-4451 GCF_000956105.1 Propithecus coquereli | reverse complement strand
ACAAATCACAGACTGGGGGAAAAAAATCTTTGCAAAATACCTAATAGATAAAGGACTGCTACCTAAAATATACAAAGAGCTCTTAAAACTCAACAATAAGAAAAAACCTAATCCAATTAAAAAGTGGGCAAACGATCTGAACAGATGATATCTCACCAAAGAAGATATACGCATGGCAAATCAGCATATGAAAAGATGCTCAACATCATATGTCATTAGAGAATTGCAAATTAACATGATGAGATATCACTACGCACCTTTTAGAATGGTCAAAGTTCAAAACACTGACAACAGCAAATGTTGGCAAGGATGTGGAGCGACAGAAGCCCTTACTCATTGCTGGTAGGGATGCGAAATGACAGGCCACTTTGAAAGACAGTTTGGCCGACTCTTATAAAAATAAATATATTTTATCATATGATCCAGCAATAGCATTCCTTGGTATTTACTCAAATGAGTAGAAAACTTAGGTTCACACAAAAACCTGCACACAAATGTTTACAGCAGCTTTACTCATAACCGGCAAAACTTGGAAGCAACTAACTAACATCTCCTTGAATAGGTGAACAGATAAACAAACTGTGGTATATCCATAAAATGAAATATGATTCAGAGATAAAAAGAACTGGGCTATGATGCCATAAAACACATGGAAGAAACTTAAATGCATCTTGCTAAGCAAAAGAAGCCAATCTGAATAGGCAACGTACTGTATGATTCCAGCTATATGACATTCTGGAAAAGGCCAAACGTTTGAGGGAGGGAAGGATGAATAAGACGAGCACAGGGGATTTTTATGGTACTGAAACTATTATTCTGCATGATGCTGTAATGGCAGACACATTCCTGATATACTTGTCAAGACCCATAGCATATAGAAAACAAAGAGTGATTCCTAATATAAACTATAGACTTTAGTTATTAATAA
>NW_012136658.1:0-413 GCF_000956105.1 Propithecus coquereli | reverse complement strand
CTAATTTCAGTGATCTAAAAATCCTCATCAGCAATACTAGGTGACAGAAACAACATTTATTTATGAAGGGAGTACTAATTAGCTGGCTACCCCTCTCAAGATGACCAAGACTCCAAGGAAGTTTCCCCCATCACAGGCAGGAATCTCTTTTAGTGTAAGGGTCATAATGGGGACATTATATACTTCCAAATAAACGATACATACTGCATGTATGTATGTATGATAAAATCTCCTTGACCCAACAAACAAGTAACATTTGTAGACAAAAAAAAAAGTTGAAGCCTATAAACCTTGACTTATGACTGCCAGACTCAAAGTAACATAATTTCATGTTGTAGGGAGCAGTATTGCCCTAGTTCTCTTAAAATAAACTGGAATAAACAAGAGAATTATAGGTGATTTCTAGAATTCTT
>NW_012136657.1:14184-15481 GCF_000956105.1 Propithecus coquereli | reverse complement strand
TAATTATTTTACAATAATTTCTTATATGGTCAATCTTTACCTCAAAGTTACTTTATGCCATTTAGGTTTATTTTCATTATTTGATTATCTAATTGCTATAATGAATTTTTATACTCTCACCTTACTTAAATAGGTATAACCATTTTTACATCTTTGATGCTCAAATTGTAACAACTTGACCAGTAGCAGGTTCTGTCAGCTGATCCTTTCCCCTTTCAAAATCATTTTAAAGATTTTTAAAAGATTTTTAGCAACAAGCACATATTCCACATGCACCTTGATTTTTCTTGCTTCAAAAATAGAATGAGCTATTCTCCAAGTAATGGAGGCTTATTTTAGAGAAAACATTATTTCAGACCCAACTCTTGGTGATAGGAATACACACATAATAGGTTTCTTTCATTTATTATTTATTGAATATACATTATACATAAATAGAGTTGTTTTATGCAGAGTACAAACAAAATTCCTCTTCTCTTGATTTTATTATACATTAAAATAGCTTTCAAGTAGAATTATTTTATAACTTGTTTTCATTACTATTGTTGCTGTTGTGGCATTTATTATTTTATCAGAACACTATATTCATTCTTATTTGTAGCTCTTAATACATGAAGGATTTAGGATTATTACTTAATTTTAATATTTGCATAATACTTTAATTTTTTAAGAAAGAATACAAATCTTAGGGCTGAAGGTCATAATTTTAATTTGTTATTTTTTGTAATCTAGAACTTTACCCCAGAGAAAAATGGATTATCACTAAGGAATCAAGCAATTACTTAGCTTGCTAAGGCATGATGCTTCAAATTTCAGAGAATTTCTGCAATATCTGTAAGAATCATAAACTAATGACATGCTTTCTGGTGCAGCAATTAGCACATTGATAAGTTAGATATTTCCAACTAAACACCACTGTAATTATAATCATCATAAGGGTCAATGTGTAGATCTTCCTTTTAATTACACGTCATATCTTCTGCCTTGCTAAATCAGTAATTTATTATGGAACTTCTCCAGAGAACAAAGCTCAGCTCTCTGCAATAAATTATTGATCTACCCATGTCTACATTGCAAAAAATGAAAAAAAGAGACAAAAACAAATAAACAAGTAGGCTACTGGAGATTATTCTTTTCTTTGTATTACCCATAAGTATTTATTTGTTTTAAGTTTATGGGGGAGAGAAAGATGAGAGGAGGTTGGCCATTGCATTGCTCTAAAGTCAAAACTAGTACAAAAGATTTGATAACTAAAAGCAGTGTTTCTAGTAATCTAGTAAGAGTAAGAAAAAAATAT
>NW_012136657.1:0-1584 GCF_000956105.1 Propithecus coquereli | reverse complement strand
AGTGAATAAACAAATATTTGTGTATTCATACAATTGAATATTACTTGGCAATAAGAACATATGATGTTGATACATGTGGGAGTGAGACTGAAAGTAATTGTGCTGGGTGAAAGAAACTGGGCATAGAAGAGTACAGACTGAATAATTCCATTTATATGCCTAGCAAACTTTTGTGACAGAAAGCAGATATTTATACTCCTACTACTTTGTTGTAGGGAACAAATTATCTTTTAAAACTATTAACCTAAAAAAAATAATATTTTTAACTTTAACTTCATTTTTAGCATTTCTGGAGTATCACATTTCTTTGTCTAAATCCCAGTTCTGTCTGGTATTCTATTCCCTTTGTCTATCAAGCTTTGTTTCACATTTCTTTTAGTATAAGTCTATAGGTAATAGATTTCATCAGTTTTTGTTTGTCTGAATAAACTATACTTCATCTTCGCTTTTGAAAGTTGTTTTCCCTGGGTATAATGTTCTGGGTTGAATTTTTCTTTTACTTTCATTGCTTGAATGATGACACTCCAACATTTTTTTGACTTAGATTATATCTAATGATGAATCTTCTGTATTTCATAACTTTATGCCTCTGTAGATAAGGCACCTTTGTTCTATGATTGTCTTAGAAATTTCCTCTTTACGTTTGGTTTTCATATATTTGTTTTTGATGTATCTGAGTGTATGTATCGAATCTGCGTATTTTTACATGTGTGAGGGCTTTTGTTTTGTTTTGTTTCCTATTTTGGGTTCACTCTACTTCTTGGATATGTCACTTAAGTTTTAGAAGACTTTCTTTTTTATCTGAAATATATGTGTGCTTATATTCTAATATATCAATTACTTAAAAAAATAGACAATTTTTTAGAATAGTTTGAGATTCACAGAAAAATTGAGAACATAGTAAAGTTGCCATATATCCTGCATCCAATATCCTTTATTATTAATATCTTATATCAATATATTTGTTATAATTAATGAATTAATACATTATTATTAGCTAAAATGCATAGGTAAATTAGATTTATTTTTATGTAATATTCTTTAGGCGCCAGCATTCCATACAGGCTACCGTATTACATTTGTCATGTGTCCTTAGGCTCTTCTCAGACTTTCTTGTTTTTTAAATTTTTTTGATTTGATAGATAACATAGTGTGTATTTATCATGTACAAAATGAGGTTTCAAGGCACATATACATAGTGGCATGGTTAGCTTTAGGTAATTAACGAATACATTACTTCACACAGTTATCATTTTTGTAATGAGAACATTGAACATCCACTCTCTTTGCATTTTTAAAGACTACAATATCTTGTCATTAACTATAGGCACCCTGTTGTAACAATAGATCTCTTGAATTTATTCCTCCTATCTAACTATAATTACATTTCTTTTGATCAATCTTTGTCCATCCCCACCTACCCACTTCAGCCTCTGGTAACTGCTATCCTACTCTCTATTTCTATGAGATCAATTTTTTAGATTCTACATGTGAGTAAAATAATGTAGAATTTGTCTTTCTGTCTCCTCCTCATTTCACTTAACACTACTATGTATATATCAAAGGAAATGAAATCAGTATAAT
>NW_012136656.1:11965-12770 GCF_000956105.1 Propithecus coquereli | reverse complement strand
TTTATTTATACAGATTTAGGAGGTACAAGTCCAGTTTTGTTACATGGATATATCGTGTAGTGGTAAAGTCTGGGCTTTTAGTGTAGTCATCACCCAAATAGTGTACATTGTACCCATTAAGTAATTTCTCATCCCTCACCCCCCTTCCACCCTCCCAGCGTTTTTTAGTCTCCAATATCTATTATTCTACATGTCCATGTGTACACATTATTTAGCTCTCATTTATAAGTGAGAACATGGGGTCTTTGACTTTCCATTTCTGAGTTATTTCACTCACGATAACAGCCTCCAGTTCTATCCAGGTTATTGCAAAAGACATGATGTCATTCTTTTTTATTACGGCTGGGTAGTATTCTGTAGTGTACATATGTGTGTGTGTGTGTGTGTGTGTGTGTGTGTGTATTAATCCACATTTTCTTTATCCAGTCATCTATCTATTGACACTTAGGTTGATCCCATGTCTTTGATATTGTGAATAGTGCTGTGATAAACATATAAGTGCAGGTATCTTTTTTTATTTAATGATTTGTTTTCCTTTGGGTAGATTCTCAATAGTGGGATTGCTGGATAGAATAGAACTGTTAGTTCTTTCAGAAATCTCCATACAGCTTTCCAGTGAGGTTGTACTAATTTACATTCCCACCAACACTAAACGTTCCCTTTTCTCTGCATCCTTGCCAACATCTGTTATGTTTTTATTTTTATTTTACTATTTTATTTTTTTCCAGTTTAGGATAAATTTTTTTTTTTAGTGTGTTTTTTTTTTTATTTCAGCATATTATGGGGGTACAGATGTTTAGGTTAC
>NW_012136656.1:0-779 GCF_000956105.1 Propithecus coquereli | reverse complement strand
GTTCTCTTTGGATGCATCTGTCAGCCCAAATCTGGGGTGCCTTTTCATTGACCTATATTTGGAAGTTAATTTTACAAAAATAAAACAAAAAAGTTTTATTCTGATTTTTAAAAATCAAAAGCAGAGTGAATATGGAAACCTGAATGACAACAAATAATGGAAATAATCCTAATAATAACTCTCAGAGAGTATATGGTGTAGATAAGGCCCTGGACTAATGGGAAATTTCCACATCATTCCATCCTCTTGGTTTTTTTATTTTGTATTTTTGAGGCAATCTCGCTCTGTCACCCAGGCTGGATTGTAGTGGCCTGATGACAGACAGCTCACTGTAACCGCAAACTCCTGGGCTCAAACAATCCTTCTGCCTCAGCCTCCCAAGTAGCTGAGACTACAAGTGTGTGCCACCATGCCCTACCCAGCTACACATTCCATCCTTTTGAGCTTAAAGATTTTAGTCAAAGTGAATCACCCAAGGTTACCTTAGATAAAAGGTGGGCATGGAGAGGGTTGGACAGGAAATCTTTCTTTTTAATTTCAAAATATTAAGATGGTACAAACATTTTTGTTACATGGATAGTTTTTATAATGCTTGAGTGAGGGCTATTAGCGTGCCCATCACCTGAGTAGTGCTCATTGTACCTGGTGGGTTGGTTTTTACCCCTCCTCCCTCCCCTTCTTGATTTCCAGTGACTTTTGCTTCCCTCTGTGCCCCTGTGTGCCCATCAATTAGTTCCAAATTATGAAAGAGACTATGTGGTGTTTGTTTTTCCATTCCT
>NW_012136655.1:1927-2781 GCF_000956105.1 Propithecus coquereli | reverse complement strand
TGAGTAGTCATTTGCATTTGCTTTTATGAGCCTACATAATTTAATAAATCTACATTTATTTAATTAATTAAACTTTTAAAAAATCTCCCATAATCCTTTTTTCTAGAGATAACTAACAGTATTGTAACCTCATAAATGCAAATGTATGCCAAGAATAATTCCCATTATATAATACTCTGAAATCTAACAATTAATGTTTTAAAATTTAATTCTAGTATTTATTTAATGGCTAGTCTGTATTCTGTTGCCTTGTGTGGAAGACAAATAGAAAAACAAAAGAAGACAAACAAGCAAAAAAAATACCAGGCTCAGTTCCTGTTCCACGTTGAAATTCTAAGATGCTCACGGGAAAAATGATGCATATGTAAAACTGAACAAATCAAGGAGAGACTTACAGTGAAACAGCCTGGGCTGCAGGCAAGAACATTGACATCTGGTATCAGGAAACCTGTATCTAACTTTTAATCTTTTCTCTCACCAACCTTGAGCCAATTACTGAGCCTCTCCAGACTTCATTTGTAATTCACTGTCTTTACAGCTCTGTGATGTTTGTTGAGTTCTAAGTATCCGGAAGGTGGTAGAGACACAGTGCTGCAGGAATCAGAAAAGAGGCCTCAAGGGAACTTACTATTAATATATTAGGGTAAAAGAGGCATAGATACAAAGTTGTTTTGTCTTTTGAATTCTAATTTTGCTTCTAGTCATTATATCAGGAGTTGGACTTGGCCAAAACTCGATGTTGCTTTTTTCCTAATTAGCTTTTGATTTAGAGGTAAGGAAGTAAGGCCAAGAATAACTAGAATGAAATTTACATTTAAAAATATTCCAAGTGTTTTATATGAGAGAAGAAAACA
>NW_012136655.1:0-1877 GCF_000956105.1 Propithecus coquereli | reverse complement strand
ACTGAATCTTTAAGTTTTTTAAGATATAAAATTCTCATATCCCTTTGAAGAGACCACCAAAATATGCTCAGAATTTTTAGATTTTCTTTATATTCTTAAGTTTTTTAAGATATAAATCTCCTTATTTGAAAAAAGGTAATTTAGGTTTGTACATTTACATATGTAGTTACTGATTGACTCTTGCATTTTTTTCAGGCCTAGATTGTTTTAGTAGCACATTGTTGCAGTTTTAGGAAAATAATAATTTTTTAATTTCCATTTAAATATGGCTATCTCCTTCCCTTAAATTTATTCCTTAAAGAAGATGTGATTAAGTAAGAAAATGCTTAATTTCTTAGTGTGAAATATGCTTCATGTTTACAATTTCTTTTTTGCTACAAGAAATTTGGTTTAAAGTTTAGTTTATATAGGTTTGTAATTAAATTCTATCATCTAACTTGGGAGAAATGTTTAAATAGCAAGTGGACAATCTTTGCTTTTCATTTCAAGAGCAATCAACGCTTAAATGTTTTCTTCATTGTTCTTTTTGAATGTTTCTCTTCTGGTAAGGGAGTATCAGGTTCTGTGCAAGTTCTGAGTAATGGCGACACCCCCCAGGCATTATCAAGACAGAGTGACAGGGTCTGCTACAATAGGGTATTTTTTCCTTCTTGGCTGAGGGTTTGCATTTCTGAAGAACAACTGTATTTATAATCTTAAAATCTTTAAGATTTATAATCTTTAAAATATTCACTCAAAATTTAAAAAAAACCCACATTTTAAATTTGAAATATAATTCAAAGAACATGATTATTACTGTAAATATACTCTAAAACATTTAATGCAAATAAGAGTTTTGGTGAACATATAGCTAAAATGAGGGCTAAATGAGGAGGATGGTCAAGAAAAATGTTTCTAACAAACATGGGTGAGTTTTTGAAATGGGCCATAGTTAAAATTAAATCTCATTTGTTACACTGATTGTTTATTGATTTTAGTATTGCCTGCATTATTTTGGATACATAAGATGTCCTAATGTTTATTACATTACTAATGATTTGCTCATTTTCTTTAGGGTTGTATTCATAAATTTTTAAGAGGAATTCCCTCATTTACTTTCTAGTTACTTCTAACCTGTTATAGGATTCTTTCCAAAGGGTAGGAGAGAGGTGGAAAATTTCTTTGGTTTAAATGCCATGGTTCTACCCTTCTGCTGTGAACAGGAAAAGATTCTTTACGGGACAAGGAACTTTTAAGCACACACAATTTTTATTGCTTGCAACACTACCCCTGGTCACCTCTGGTCAGTCTCAGACACTCAAGTACACTAAGGAGATACTGCATGATGCTATACAGTTTGACCCTCTCACAGGCACAGCAGTAAGTAGAATGTGTAGTGGATCCTGGTCTTAGATTCTTGATGCTGGGGCATTGTTCTGGCCTGGGGAGAGGAAAAGCCCCAAAAGCTATACTTCTTTATTCCAGAGCCCTAACAGTGTCCCATTGGCAAGGCTCTGTCTATTCTAATTAGTTAATTAATAGATTATTTAATTAGTCTATTTTAATTGGTTGGTTTGAAGCTATATTTTTTATGAGGTCTTAGGGTGCTAATTATTCATAGGTGCTGAGTATAGGGCTAAGAAGGGAGTTAGTAACTTTTAGTTTTTTTTTTTTTTTTTCTTTTTTGTAGAGAAAGGATCTCACTGTTGCCCAGCCTGGAGTACAGTGGTGCTGTCATAGCTCACTGCACCCTCCAACTCCTGGGTTCAAGCGATCCTCCCACCTAAGCCTCTTGAGTCACTGGGATTACAGGCATGAGCCACCATGTCCAGCTCTAAATGCATTTTCTAACAGGTTGTTTAAACATTTAAACCTTTCCTTTCTGGTTCTAGCAGTAT
>NW_012136654.1:3652-4056 GCF_000956105.1 Propithecus coquereli | reverse complement strand
AATACCGACTAAGAAGTATAGAAGGAATGACATAAAATCACTATTTTGCAAGCACATTTATCATAAATGAAGGAATTATGCAAAATAATGGGCCCAGGTTCTTTAAAAATGTCAATGTCATGAAAGACTCCAAAAAAACACTGGGGAACTGTTCTGGATTAAAAGAGGCTAGAAAGATATGACAACTGAATACAATGTGTAATTCTAAAGTGCATCCCGAATTAGTAAAAAACAAAACAAAGCAAAACAAAACAAAAAATAGCTATAAAACGCATTACTGGAACAACTGGGAAAATGTAGATATGGATTATATTTTAAGTGATATTAACAGTATAATAGATAATAGTATGTTAAATTTCTTGAGTGATGGTTATATTATGATTAATAGGAGACTGTTCTTGTTT
>NW_012136654.1:0-1232 GCF_000956105.1 Propithecus coquereli | reverse complement strand
GTGTAAAAATGCATTAAGCTGCACTCTAAGATGAGTGAACTTTATGTCCTTCACTTTGCTATACTTCAATAAAAAAGTAAAAAAAGAAATAATAAGAATAAAATTTTACAGACAGCTTTACTAAGAAAATACCACTAAGAAGATCTGCGAAATACTACCAAATCAAAGTGAATACTGAGTTGGCCCTAAGATATTTGACAATAATATGAATAGCAGCAATGGCTGAAACCGTCTGAACCAAAGGAATCCATCAGCAATCCTTTCTCTTGGGCAGTATTGTCAGTGTTTTCAGCTCACTCATTATTATCTACCTAAAAATCTGGCTCCCAAGCCTGCATCAATAACCTGTCCTTCCCCATCGGGTAGACTTTTAGATTGTCAAGAAGAGTTTTCTAGGGCTCCGTGTCAGCTTAATACCTCTCATATGTCAAAAGAACGCAACTGCTGACTTCCTTCACTACTGTAGGAGAGCCATTCAGAAGACAGATTTGTACCCATTAGAATCAGCAGGTATTTGTCATCCTCTCCTTTGTTGTCTTATTATCGTTATCAAATGATGAGGAGGTAACAGCTGGCAGTTGAACCCAAGTCATTTTGGTTTTCAAAAAAAAAAAAAACTATTAATCATTAATAAACTTAGCTCTAAATTAAAATTAATATGGTACCTGCATGCTCACTATAAAAAAGAAAATTAAATACTTACCATTTTGTCTGGTACCAACGGCAGCAATGATTACTGGAACTGAATTTAATGCTCTTTTTATCACTGGAATATAATTATCCTTTACTTCATGAAATGAAAACTTGTCATTTACGTTGTATTTGATCACAATGATGTCGGCGCCTCCAATTAGATTTCGAGAGGTGTACCAATCACTGTCAAATATGTCCTAAACCAAAATGTAAACAGCAATCTTTAGTCTTTTTGTCTTCAAAGCAACCATGAAATAAACTATATTAGTTTAAACGTTTTGCAGTATTTTAATTTTCAGAATTCATAAAAAGAAATTTACTTTCAAGTAACTACACAAAATTAAAAATGTCTGAAGTCTGCTAACTCTATGTTTTAAAAATTCTACTTATTCATTTAGCCCAGGCTACTATGTATTATTTAAACAGGAGATCGAGAGAATTCCCAAGAGTCGGATGAAATAAGCAACTTCTTTCAATGTCTGTACTTAAAAATAAGCACTTGGTTTTAAAAATTATACTATATTTTTATCACCTAATAG
>NW_012136653.1:1353-2582 GCF_000956105.1 Propithecus coquereli | reverse complement strand
TTATCATATTTTTCAGGATTCCGGACTTGCTGTTCAAACCAGGAAAGTCTACAAAAATAAAATGTGGCATATTTTTAAAGCTTAAATTAACCAAAACTCTGCATGCAATGTATTGTATTGGATGTAGAACTAGGGTTATTATTTTTGTCATATTGGGTGAAAAAAACACGGCTCTTGTCTCTCTTTTTCTATAATGGTGGACCAATAATACTTGTCCTATTACACCACATACAGTTGTGAATAGCTTTTTTTTTTATTTCAAAGTATTATGGGGGTGAAACTATTTTTGGTTACACTGAACACTTTTATAATGCTTGAGTCGTGGTTATACATGTGCCTGTCATCCAGATACTGTTCATTGTACCCATTAAGTAGGTTACCACCTATCCCCTCCTCCCCATCCCCCCTGCTTCATTTCTCTTGAGTTTTACTTCCCTCTATGCACATATGTGCTCAATGATTAGCTCCAATTTAATAGTGAGTACATGTGGTGTTTGTTTTTCCCTTCTTTGATGCTTCACTTAGAATAATGGTCTCCGGTTCCACCCAAATTGTTGCAAAAGGCATTAAGTTATTTTTCTTTGTGGCTCAGTAGTATCCCATGGTATACATATACCATATTTTGTTAATCCACTCATGAATTGATGGGCACTACATCATTGCAATTGTGAATTGTGCTGCAATAAACATTCAATTGCAGGTATCTTTTTGATAACATGACTTCTTTTCCTTTGGGTAAATACCCAGCTGTGGGTTTGCTGGATAGATTAGTATGGTAGATCTACTTTTAATTCTTTGAGGAAACTTCATACTGTTTTTCATAGAGGTTGTACTAATTTGAAGTCCCACGAACAGTGTATAAACATTCCTTTCTCTCTTCCTCCATGCCAGCATCTATTATTTTTGACTTTTTAATAAAAGCCATTCTAACAGGGGTAAGGTTAGAATTTGATTTTAATTTGCAATCCCCTGATGATTAGTGACATTGAGTGTTTTTTTCATATGTTTATTGGCCATCTGTCTATAATCTTTTGAGCAGCTTCTGTTGATGGCTTTTGCCCATTTTTTTATAGTGTTGTTTGACTTTTTCTTGCCTATTTGCTCGAGTTCTTTGTAGATTCTGGTTATTAGCCCTTTATTGGATGTATAGCTTGCAAATATTTTCTCCCATTCTGTAGGTTGTCTATTTGCTCTGTTGATTATTTCCTTAGCTGTGCAGAAGCCTTTTA
>NW_012136653.1:0-1303 GCF_000956105.1 Propithecus coquereli | reverse complement strand
ATTGCCCCTGAAAACGTTCCAGTAGGACAAGATGTGGAGGTGAAAGATAGTAATAGTGATGATCCTGTGTAGGCCTCAGCTAACGTATGCATTTGTATCTTAGTTTTTAACAAAAAAGTGTAAAAAGAAAAATAAAAAAATAATAATAATAAACTTCAGGAGCAGATTTCTCTTCCTGGTTCATTCTATGTTCTCCAATCAAAGTAATTCTTTGAGTTAGCATACTCAATAATACTCAATACTCATATTGAGTATTATTTGAGCTAGATCTTATTCTAGGACTGGAGTTCTGAGAATAAAGCAATACGTTTATCATCAAAAAGTTTATAATGAAGTGGAGAACCAAATATGTAAACCCATATAGATACTATCCTGTGGGTTGTGGTGTGTGTGATACTATGGTGCACAATGGTATGGCAAAGGAAAGGACACCTATTCCAATCTATCACAATCAAAGGAAGTCTCTTGGGTAATGTTTAAACTGAATCTCAAAGAAAATCTTGAACTAAATCTCAATACTAAGGAAATGAGGGGGAAAAATGTTTTAAACATAAGTATTATATAAGATTATATATATATAAAAAGTCCTCCTCCAATAGCTAGTCTTGTTTGCAGAATTGCAAGTAATTTAGTACAGCTGATGAGAGGATGCAAGTTGAGAAGCAATAGGGGTTTATCCTTTTTCTTGGAAAATCAGAAAAAAGTTATATCCTGGAGAGTATGGCAATACCATGCTGTGGAAGTTGTTGCCCATATTGGAGGTAATGAGTGATATTGAAGGATTTTTTGTAATATAAGACTTGTATTTGGTAATTCACTGCAACAAGATCATAACTTGTTTATTTAGTTTTTATTCATTTTTATGGTGACACTAATATTCAGGTAATTCATAATACATGGTCCTAATATCTCAGTTATGGGATTGGAAAAGCCTAGTACAGTTTATCCATTCAAATATCTTCATTCAAGGTTAAACTATTGTTTGGTGGTGTGTTAGAAGACTAAATAGAAAAATTAACATATACACAATTTTGCATGAAATTTCTGAGTGCTTGAGGATCTTCCAGAAAAGAGATTTTAATTCTTCCCTAGCAATAAATACTGTAATGTGCCATGTAATGGCATTTCCTCAAAGATAGACTGCAAATACTATAATGGTCCCATAAGATTTTAGTGGATGTTGTAGCCATCTTAAAGTTGTAGCATATTTGTGGTGATGATGTTGGTGTAAACAAACCTATTGGTCATATAAACATCTAGCATGTACAATCATGTACAATTGTGTACAGTATATAATACTAGA
>NW_012136652.1:3069-3708 GCF_000956105.1 Propithecus coquereli | reverse complement strand
AAGAAAAATGGATAAATTGAATTTTATCAGAATTTTAAACTTTTGTGCATTAAAAGACACTATCAGGAATCAAATATTTGTAAATCATATGTCAGGTAAGGGCCTACTATCCATAATATGTAAAAAAAACTCTCACAATTCAATAATAAAAAGACAAACAACCCAATTTTTAAAAACAAACAAAGGACTTGAATAGACATTTTCTCAAAGAAGATATATGAGTGACCAATAAGCACATGAACAGATGCTCAACATCATTAGTCACCAGGGAAATGCAAATCCAAACCCCAATGAGATACGACTTCGCACCCTCCAGGATGGGCACAAAACGGAAAATAACAACTGTTGGCGAGGATGTGAAGAAATGGGAACCTTCATATATCACTGATGGGAATGTAAAATGGGGCAGCCACTGTAGAAAGTAGTTTTATGGTTCCTCAAATAGTTAAATGTAGAATTACATATGACCCAGCAATTCCACTCTTAAGTATATATGCAAGAAAATTGAAAATGTATGTCCAAACAAAACTTGAACATGAATGTTCATAGCAGCATTATTCACAATAGCCAAAAAGTGGAAACAACCCAAATGTCCATCAACTAATGAATGGATAAACAAAAATGTGATATTAATATATC
>NW_012136652.1:0-849 GCF_000956105.1 Propithecus coquereli | reverse complement strand
CGCTGTGGAGGGCGGCACCTGCTGGGGCACTGACAGCTTCCAGCGCCAGCTTTCCCTACCGCCACCGTCAACAGAACCGACCCTCTCTTTTCTACACGCAGATGAGAACGGCCAGTCACAGGCAGGTCAGGTATATGATTTGGGGGCACAGTGGAAAATGAAAATGAGTTGCCCTTAGTTGAAAAATGATAAAGAATTTCAAAACAGAAGAGCATTAGACCAAATGTGGGTGCTTCTAGGTGTGAGGCACAGGTCGCAGGACCATGAGGTCACCCATTTCCAGGCGAGGGGGGCTCTGCTTTCCCCCTCCTGCTGCGAGGGGAGGGGCTGGCATGCCATGGCCAACCTGTCTCGTGGCCCAAGGGAGGCAGGAGTGGGAAGGAGACTGGACTGAGGTGGAGCCAGGGGCAGTGGAGGTGGCCCGCACACCCCTGTTTGGCCAGGCAAGGGGGCTTGAGTTTCCCATGGGCCCAGGAAACACTGGGGAGGTGGCTGGGGAGGAATTTCAGTGGTGGGCCTCCAGGGCTGCAGCTGAGAGGGTGTTGGAAAAATCTAGCCAGAGTAGCCCTCTCCCCTGACAACTCACCCACACCCCCCACGTGGAAGCCTGCCCCCAGAAGGCACTGGCCACCAGGCAGTGCTGGCCAAGTCAACAAGACCTGTGGCCACTGCCTTCTGGCTCTCATCCCCCAACCCAGCACACGCCAGCCTCAAATTCTGGAATAGAAGAACGCTGCTGGGGAGAAGCTCCCGCCCTCCCCATTCCTAGCCTTGCTTGGCACTGATGGCACAAGGCAGGGGTGGGGTCATCCTATAATTGCATGTGATATTTAACTTTTATTTATCTTT
>NW_012136651.1:8267-8557 GCF_000956105.1 Propithecus coquereli | reverse complement strand
TGTGCACTTGCCTGAAATGATCTCTCCTCTCTTTGTCTATAAAAATAAAACCTGTTTTAGGTATACTATGTTCGTGGCTGAAAAGATTTATTACTGTAAAAATGTCAGTTTTTTTCTAATAAAGGATTAAGCAATAAAAAAAATTCTTCCTCAGAATCTTGTTAGTTATAACTTTGATTAACCAGGGCTTCAAGTTATAGCTGTAGGAGAGAAAAATTATAATCCCTCAGCATTCAAATATTTTCCACTCAGAGGTCTTTTGGGGCTAAGGGTAGGGTTTTGGTAAGGAG
>NW_012136651.1:0-1192 GCF_000956105.1 Propithecus coquereli | reverse complement strand
AACATTTTTGTTGCTCATGAGCACTTTTTGTTATTGTCTATAATTCTGAATACCTAAAATATTTAATAAAAATCAAAGAGAAGAGCAGATTAAATCATTCTACATGGTAACTCGTGATTACATAATTTAAAAAGCTGACCAGTGGCACTGCCATCAGTGTCTTACAGACTTGGATATTCACTTAAAAAAAAAAAAAAGTAGGCCTGACAAGGTGGGTCACACCTATAATCTTAGCACTTCAGAAGGCCTAGGTGGGAGGATTGCTTGAGGCCCGGAGTTCAAGACCAGCCTGAGCAAGAGCGAGACCACATCTCTACAAAACACAGAAAAATTATCTGGGCATGGTGGTTCACGCCTGTGGTCCCAGCTACTCGTGAGGCTGAGGTGGGAGGATTGCTTGAGCCCAGGAGCTTGAAGTTGCAGTGAGCTAGGCTGACACCACCGCACTCTAGCCCGGGCAACAGAGCAAGACCTGTCTCAAAAAAAAAAGTTTTAATCAGTAGATTTGAGTACAAATGGGTACTTGCTAACAGTTTTTGAAATAAGTTTTCTTAACTGGCTCTATTATTTCACCAGAAATTGAGTTTACAAATGGTGTGTCAATGTTTTAAGTATGTTACCCTTCTTCCTTAACGCACATCACTTAACCAAGGTATTTTTCTATGTCGTAAAAGTAATTCCACATGAAGCTAAGTGCTTTGCTTTTTCTGTTCATTTGTGTAACAGTCACACTGTGAGGAAAAACTTAAGTCTGTACTACTTGTTTTGTTACCTCAAGTACCAAGTCCCTTCATTTCTACCTACCACAAATCCCACAACAGAAACAAAACGATATATATTCTTGCTTTTCCCTGTGTAATCTTTATAAAAAAATAGATTGGCTGCTAATCAGGATAACTTCTCAAGGGTATTTGTATTTTAAAAGGGGGCTCCTACACTATTCACCATAACTAAGATAAGGAATCTAAATGTCCATCAACAGATAAATGGATAATGCAGTGTGTATACACACTGGAATCCTATTCAGCCATAAAAAAGAATGAAATTCTATCATTCACAGAAACATGAATGAGCTTAGAGAACATTATGTCAAACGAAGTAAGTCAGGCACACAAAAAAAATATTGCATGTTCTTCCTTATATGTTGGAACTGAAAAAAATTTTGAGCTCATGGAAGTAGAGAGTAGAATTG
>NW_012136650.1:11985-12479 GCF_000956105.1 Propithecus coquereli | reverse complement strand
AGTGAATGTGTATCTATATTTTGTTAACAATTAATTATATGTTCCCTTAATGATAAATTCACTGTCAATGAAATTGGTGTTATAAACCAATGTAAGAATATTACTGTGTCTTGTAATTCTTGTTTAACACTCAGATAGTTACCACTTACTTAGGTACTCAGTGTGTGTGTTCCTATGTGTGTAAAATAAATTGAACACATGTACAGACAAATTCAGGCACTGTTTTTATTACATGGTAACTTTAACTATTAGAAACAAATTTGTGTTGGTAAATACTGATATATAAATTTGCTTTCTGTTTCTGACCTGGTCATTTTTTTCACACTTTTTTAACAAAGGGACTGGAAAGAATCCCTTATGGCTAATTGCTAAGTGTTTACATTAATAAAAATACATAAAAGCCTAGTCTACTAGAATGTCTGGAGAGAATTTATTGCCTTAAGGTATCCAATAAAAGGAAATTATCCACTAATGAGTTGAGCAGAAAGCTAACT
>NW_012136650.1:0-600 GCF_000956105.1 Propithecus coquereli | reverse complement strand
ATCATAGCATTACCACTTATAAGCTGTCTATAATGAGCTAAATTATTTAACCTTTGTGCCTAAATTTTCTTATCCATAAAACAAGTAAAATAATAGTGCTTAAGTCATAGGATTATTGTGACGATTAAATAAGTTAGTATATGTAAAATACTTAAAAGACTTGTTTGTATCCATGTAGGTATATTTGCTTACATGTATATTTATACACAAAGACAATATAATGTACATGTATAATATATGTACATTTATAGATAAAAATGGGTTTAGAGTATGCTGAAGTTTAATTAGCATCTTCTGTGGCTGCATACCCACCATAGTTTTGAGGTTAGACTTAAATTTGCTTTCTCTCTAGTGTTTATAGTTTAAGAAACATTCTTTGTATATCTATGAAAAAAAAATCCCAATGTCTCTGACTTGGATGTTCTTTTTGGCACTAAAGAATAGTAGAAAATGTGTGTGGTCATTAAATTACACTGGCTAGTGATCAAATCAAATAGCATCTGTGGTTTGCTCAGACTAAATACCTTACCTTTGGAGGTTTATCATATTGATTTGCTTCTCATATATCCTTTCCAAAGTGGAAATATGAAAGTCTGCATT
>NW_012136649.1:10327-10764 GCF_000956105.1 Propithecus coquereli | reverse complement strand
ATTATAATAACTTATATTTTTGGTTGTAAATTTACTGTCTTATTTTGTGTTTTCTATATGTCCTGTCTTTTCTGTTTCTTTTTCTCTATTTTCTTCCCTTTTTCTGGATTATTATTGCTTTACAATAAAAGCATGTGTATTCTATTTTTATTTTGTTAGTGGTTACCCTAGAAATTTTAGCCTGCAGAACCAAACTTACCAAAGCCAAAAATTAATCAATATCCTTAACTTTCTCGTAAAAAATGGAGAGAACTGAGAATGCTTTAACTTCTTTAAACCCCCTTCCCAATATAGACTGTTGTAGACTTGAATTTTAATTATAGCTCTTTAATTTTAACACCTCGTTATATTATTATTGCTATTTTATACAGTTTTAATGTTTACTGCATTTTTACCACTGTAGGGAGGAAAAACTTTTATACTCTACCCTCTTAGGC
>NW_012136649.1:0-1607 GCF_000956105.1 Propithecus coquereli | reverse complement strand
ATATATTTTTAGTTGTCCAATTAATTTCTTTCTATTTTTAGTAGAGACGGGGTCTCGCTCTTGCTCAGGCTGGAAGAATTTGCATTTCTCAGGTGATGCTGACGCTGATGCACACTTAGGAAACCACTGTGTTAATGCTTTAACCCTCACTGCAATCCTGGGAGGTTGGCACTGTGCTTTTCATCACCCCCATGTTATAGACAAGGATTCCAAGGCATCTGGTAAGATGGCTGGTCATTGGTGCAAGATTTTAATGCCAGGCGATCTGACTCCAAGCCCATACTCTATCCCCCTGTACCATTTGGCTTCTCAGTCAGCAGGCACTTATTAAACACCTACTGTATTTTACTAGCTGCTACAAAAAAAACTACTCCAATTCTTTATTTAGGAGCAGAGGATTTGCGGTTAGTCACTTCTTACAGAAGTTGGCGTGGGTAATTTCTTAATATCGATGTGAGAGGGAAGTGAGTCACTGTACGTCTGTTGGAATTCACGTGACAGTGGAGGTGCAGAAGTTAAGTCTTTTCTCTGCTTTTAAACGTGAAATTGTGCCTTAACCCAAATGGGTGTTCCTGTGGTAAATTGGGTACTGCAGAAATGTTCTCCAAAGCTAGAATTTTCTTGGCTTGTGCAAGTATACAGCTGAGAATAATTTTGTGGGGTGTGTTGCAGGGGTGGGGTTGTAAAATTCATGGTACTTATGTATTACCAGTTCTTTATGTTTTAAATCCTTAGCCTTTTATTTTTTCCTTTCAGCATTTTCTTCTGTTAACTGGATTCCCATAATGGCTACTGGGAGGGAAAGGGGGGAGTCCTGACTTGACCTGATTTAAAAACGTTTTTTTTTTTTCTTTTGTATTTTCTTGTGGAGACCACAAATCATGCTTCAAGTCACCAACATCTGGCCCCTAGTGAGACATTCCTATTTTAAGGGGCTTAGAAAAAAAGGTGAAAGAGAAGGAAGCTGGGCGATGACAGTATAACACTCACTTTCACATCTTCCTAGACCAAGCCCCTCTCTACCAACTTCCTTTCCTGTGGGAGACGAGGGCAGTGCCAGCTAAGAAAGGAACTAAGACTTCTCTTCATGTGTACTTCTCTGTTCCTTCCCCAGCTTTCCATAGAAACTAGAGGACTGTATAGATTGCCCAGTCAGCTAGATTGGTGATTACCATTTTATTCTAGTTTTGTGCATGTATGTCAGGAATCAATGACACTTTGAGTGACACAGTAGACAAAAGTTGGAACAAAAGAACTTTTATTAAGGGTCTACTGTATTCAGAACATTGCCTTAGATGCTGGGGGTGCAAAACAAACCCAAAACATGGCGATTCCTTGTAAACAAGACTCAGTTTGTAAGGCAAGCTTGTTCAACCCACGGTGGAGACTTTTGGAATTGTTTTCTCCTAACTTGCAAGAATAGGTGGAATAAAAGAACTGGAAAGTGGACCAGGAACATCATTTTACCTCATTCCATCTCAGTTCAAGTGAGCTCTTGCCCAGTCCCCAAGTGGTCCTGTTCAATACAGCCTGGTGAGTCAGTCCAGATGTGCTCCTATCACATACCTCAGCCCTCGTCCTTTCAATCTTTTTTTCTTTTTTTTTTT
>NW_012136648.1:16900-17204 GCF_000956105.1 Propithecus coquereli | reverse complement strand
TAAATCTGAAAAGAAGACAAATTGCCTTCTATACTGCCCTTTTCTTAATCTTTCTTTTCCCACATTTTTATCATTGAATGTGAGATTTCTTCTGTAACTAATTGATATATTCATTTCAATGAGAGCATAACTATCCCACAATATGTGCTTAATGTGTATATTAACAAACTGTATGAATCCAGCTGTTGAATAATAATAATTATATGTGATACTAGTAAAATAATAGGTAATTTTTGGGAAGCGTGGGGATAATCATCTCGATAATGACGATTTATTTAGCTAATTATCACTTTGATTAGATGAA
>NW_012136648.1:15204-15643 GCF_000956105.1 Propithecus coquereli | reverse complement strand
CCACACAATTACCCAAGCAATCTATCGACTTAGCCTGAATCAATTGCTGATGCAAGGAGCTCACATGGCACTGGTGCACATATCAATTCTATGTCAGTTGTCTTTTTTTCTTTATTTTATTCTTAGAGATGGGATCTCATTATATTGCCCAGGCTGGCCTTAATCTCCTGGGCTCAAGTGATCCTCCCTCCTTAGCCTCTCAAGTAACTAGGACTACAGGTGTGTACAACCATGCATACCTTATGTCAGTTTTCTTTTTATCTCTAAACATTTTTATTCTTTGATTACTGAGGAGAGCCACTAAATATCTTGAAAAAGTCAACATTCAAAACAACTTTCTATGACCAAACATTTCTTAACTAGAGAAGGAAAATTTCTAAAATTTGCTCTATTAATAAATTCATAGTATGTGGAAATGACATATTTAATACTTTTATTT
>NW_012136648.1:13797-14111 GCF_000956105.1 Propithecus coquereli | reverse complement strand
AATTTCTCCCTCACTTTTAGGTAAGATCTGAGCTGGGACTTAACTCATACCTCATTCCATATCATCCACATTGAGAGACCTGAAGATTTTGTGGACCCTTTGCTCTGTACCTTAGCACATGCTGCTCTGTCACTACTGCTCAGAGGGCTCCTTATTGAAGATTTAGGTCAACCTGATTCTTTCACCATGAAATTGTGCACGCAGTCTATTCACTTATCCCGACTCTATTGCCCACACAATTACCCAAGCAATCTATCGACTTAGCCTGAATCAATTGCTGATGCAAGGAGCTCACATGGCACTGGTGCACATAT
>NW_012136648.1:13375-13747 GCF_000956105.1 Propithecus coquereli | reverse complement strand
GGTTATAGAATTGTGTCAATAAAAGAAGCATATTTTGATTGCAAAAGGAAATATTTGATAGTTTAAGAATCATTTGTACCACTTAGAAATAAAATTAGTCAAAATATCCCTGCACTGACTTCCAGTCTCATTTATGCAGCATATACTTTGATATATTAATTCTTTAAAGGGAAAATGTATAGTGAGCATTTTATAATGTCGAATATTTCTGCAAAATTTCATTTTAACATTTTCCTTTTTTGTGATAATTTGAATTAAAAATTATGATGAGTGGATTAATAAAATATGGCATATGTATACAATGGAATACTACTCAATTATAAAAATGATGGTAATCTAGCACCTCTTATATTTTCCTGGATAGAGCTTGAG
>NW_012136648.1:9358-11505 GCF_000956105.1 Propithecus coquereli | reverse complement strand
TATAAAATATGTAAATTTCTGAGCAATACTGACCTACATTATGCAGATGCTAAGAACTCACTGTGATTCAGACCCAATCAATACAAAGGACCCGCACCAAAGATAAACAGGCACAATCAAATATTGCAACTTTAAGCAAAAAACACCGAATGCAGCCAAATTAAAAACATTGCTTGTCTTCACTAGCATTCACCAAAATGCATCCCTGACTCTCCTGGTCCAGAAATAAGAACTCAGAAATCAAGTGCTTGGGAATTCCAGAGGAAGCAAGTCTCTGCAGGCTCCAAATAAGACCACTGACTTTTGGCATTTTTGGCTGGAGGGAAGAGTCGCACAAGATTCATGCCAACTGCATCTTGCATTCCTCATTGCAGCGCCCAGAGAAATCCTCAGAAATCCTTCAGCTCAGAGAGTTGGGAGGAAGCTGGGGAATCAGGTACTCCCAGGTAAGATTGGCCGTCCCCAGCCCCCACATTCCCGGCATGCTGCTGGCAATATACCAACGTGGCCACACCTCTTGACCAACCAGCCAACGCGCACAGCTGCCACGTCAGCCCCTCTGCTTGGAGACCATCAGGACAAATCTCTTGAGGCCTTTCGGCTCTGTTTCCATGAGTTCCTACATGCCACCATGATTTCCGGGGTCAGCTTTCGTTTCTCAGTCTCCAATCTCATATGGCTTTGCACGTTTCCCTTTTTGACCTATTTCTGAATTTTGAAAACCTTTCACTATGTCCTTTGAAATTCAGAAATCCTTTATATTTTGACTTTTATCTCTAAATGTTTTCTTCTGCTTTCTGCTGTAATTGAAACTTGACCCTCCCATGAAGATCAGCTTCACGTATATCCCCTAGGTGGTGTTCGTGTTGAGTGTGCAAGGGATCTATGCACCTTCCATACTATTTGACCTGAGGCTGTGGTAAATGTCTCTCTGGTTCTCATTACCACTTCCAGACTATTTCCACTCCTCGTTCCCAAGTAATTAATTTATATGTATTAACTAATTAATTAACTGAAGTAATAATTTTGAATATTATTTCATTAAACTGTAGAATCCTTACTGTGCTACTCTATTTATCTCCCAACCTCCAGGTACCCTCTTCTTAATATCCCCTTTTATTTTTATAAATCTATATGGTGAAAGTAATTTTAGTGTAATAGATTAAAAATCTGAGACTTAAATAGACTGAGTAATGTGATCAACGTCTGTAGCTACTAGGTGGTAAACCAGGAATAAAAACCAAAACTATGATATAAGTCTAAAGCATATGCTATTAACCAATACATTACAGGGCATTCCCCAACACCAGGACTGATGAATGGAGAAAGGAAAACACTCAACCTAAGTGGTGGTCACTCTAGATCACACATCAGTTTTGAAGCAGAGCTTTTGTAAAAGGAAGGAGGAGGAGAATGAGGAGGAGGGGGAGGAGAAGGAGGAGGAGGCATTCTTTTCCTTCTTAACTGTCAGTTCTCTCAATGAGCAGATGGTATTTACAACAAAATTATTACACATTTATCCCTCCAATATGTACAACTGTGTAATTCTTTTATTAAATCAATTCAAAGACAGCAGCTCTGTTAGTAGTACAGACAGCAAATTCTCCTACGAGTGAAAGTCATTGGAACTGAGCTCTCTGCATACCAACCTGCGATCTAGGCACAACTTAGTAGTGACACCTACAATGAAATGGAAATGAGGTACATGGAAAATATTATAAGTAACGATTCTGGACAGGCGATGCTTCATTAGGCTTTATGGTAAAAGCCAGTCTGTAAAGACAAACAGAATGCCATCCAAAGGAAGCACATTGTCTGAAAATTATCCAGTGCAGGTCCATACATAAACCTCAGTGAATTGTTTGGAAGGTTCTATAAAATGTTATAAAATACGCCTCTCTGAAACACAGAAAAACAAATAATTTGAGTGGAAAAGACAGCACAGTAATCTTAAAAGACAGCAAGATGAGCTCTAAATTGAGGAATGATTTAAGCGCTTTTGAATAAAACAAAAGAAAATCACTCATGGAATCAAATATGTATTGTAAATAGTGAAAGCTAAATTGATATTACAGAGTCAGTGCAGTAGAGGAAACAATTGAGAAACTCTCTCTGATTATATGTACTAAAAAGAAGCAAGGCAAAAA
>NW_012136648.1:7037-8238 GCF_000956105.1 Propithecus coquereli | reverse complement strand
ACTGAAGTAATAATTTTGAATATTATTTCATTAAACTGTAGAATCCTTACTGTGCTACTCTATTTATCTCCCAACCTCCAGGTACCCTCTTCTTATATTGGGAAAGTTTAACTCCTTGTTCACATTTTTTTAAAAATAGTTTTGTTTTATTTTTAATTGACACATAAAAATTGTACATATTTATGAGTTACAGTGTGATGTTTGATACAAATATTTTGTGTAATGATCCAATCAAGGTGATTAGCTTATCCATCACCTCGAACGTGTGTTATTTCTTTGTGGTGAGAATATTCGAAATCCTCTCTTCTAGTTGTTTTGAAATATGCAATACAGTATATTAACTATCATCACCCTACTGTGCAAAAGAGCTCCAGAACTTATGCTTCCTATTTCTCTGTAATTTTGTATCCATTGACCAATCTCTCCATATCTTCCTGCTCCTCCCTACTCTCCTCAGCCTCTGGTAACCATTATTGCATTATTCTGCTCTCTACTTCTGTAAGAGTAACATTTTTTTAATTCCACATATGAGGGAGATAATATGGTGATTGTCTTTCCATGTTTGGCTTATTTCACTTAACATAATGTCCTCCAGTTTCATCCATGTTGCTGCAAATGACAGGACTTCATTTTTTTATTGCTGAATAAAAAGAATCTCAATGTGTGTGTGTGTATACACCACATTTTCTTTATCCATTCATCCATTGATGCATGGTTAGGTTGATTCCATACCTTGGCTATTGTGAATAGTGCTGCAATAAATATGGGAGTGCAAGTATTTCTTAGACATTCTGATTTCAATTCCTTTGAATAAATATCCAGTAGTGGAATTGCTGTATCATATGGTAGTTCTATTTTTAACTTTTTGAGGTTCCTCCATAGTGATTTCCATAATGGCTGTACTAATTTACAGTCCCACCAATAGTGTATAATGGTTCTCATTTCTCCACATCCATGCCAGCTTTTGTTATTTTTTGTCTTTTTGATAATAGCCATTCTGATAGGTGTAAAGTGATATCTTATTGTGGTTTTGATTTGCATTTGCCTGATGATTAGTGAGGTTAAACATTTTTTCATATACTTGTTGGTCATTGGTATGTCTTCTTTTGAGAAATGTCTGTTCAGTTCTTTGGCCCATTTGTTAATCACATTATTTGTTTTCTTGCTATTGAGCTATTTAAGTTCCTTATATGGGCCGGGC
>NW_012136648.1:6602-6987 GCF_000956105.1 Propithecus coquereli | reverse complement strand
AAGTGCATTTTAGCAGAGGGGAGACAACAGAGCCCAGTGGTTCCTCTTACCCATTTGTGATGAGCTAACTCACAACCAGATCTTGTTAGATTACCGTGAGAAAGAAGGATAAGTGCCTCCAGATCTGAGAATTTCTGTCTCCTGGCCAACACTTTTAATCAGCTGTCCAAACACGAAGATGAATCCTCTTTTTTTAAAAACTTACCTTCCTCATTTATTTAGCCACCAAATTTGTTAATATAAATGCCTAATTGTATAGCAAATAAGGCTATTTTCTCCATTCCCACTAACCTTAATTCAAATGCTCTGATTTTTTGTCTTAGACTACTTAGTAAAGTAATCTATTATTATTATTATTTTTTTTACTTGCCACATTGTCCCTGCA
>NW_012136648.1:6085-6552 GCF_000956105.1 Propithecus coquereli | reverse complement strand
TAGAACCATATTTATTTCTGAAGTATATGTGGGAAGTTGAGAAAATGAGGTAGAGAGAGAATTGACATATGTTAAGATGAGGGAGAACAGAGAATAGGAGAGAGAACATCTAACACTGATTTTATTTTGTTACAATGTTGTGAGTATTAAAGTATGTTTCTGTGGAATTCTACACATTCCAACCTATTTACAAGTGAACATACTAAGACTAAATCTCTCTAGAATATGTTCTGCAACTCTCATGTCCATTCGTTCTAAAATGAGGGATATATTTCTTCTAGAATGTGGAATATAAATTGTATATATATTAGATTCTCAAATAGATACATGTATATCTAAACACTCTAACATTAGTTGCTACCTTGAAAATATGACTCTTTTTGATTCCTACAGATAGTCTGCAAGAATTTTTTATTAAGGAAAAATTAAGGCTTATTTTTGTAAATAAAATAATTATAACAACTTCA
>NW_012136648.1:3986-4304 GCF_000956105.1 Propithecus coquereli | reverse complement strand
CTAAAAATAATATTTTTCATTAAACATAAGGAATGCTAGGCACGAGGATCATCACAGAACTACTAGCAAAGTAACCTCAGTTTCTATACTTGCAACAAATGGAATGAATGCAGGGCAATAAGGGAAAATATGGGGATATGTTTAATTTTGTATCGATCAATAATCTTATATTGTATAAAATATTAGAATTGCGTGAACTGGTAGATTTGAAAGAAAAACAAAAGAAAAGCAGGAATGGTAAAGAATGATGCAATGTATATTATAGTACTAATAGAATGTAGACAGGTATAATTTTGCAATTCAAATCTAATTAATTGT
>NW_012136648.1:3226-3665 GCF_000956105.1 Propithecus coquereli | reverse complement strand
TATTAAAGGTTCTTAGTAGCCAATATTGCAAACTATTTTCTTTTTAAATGAGATGTTACAAGCAAAATCAAAACTTTACTTTTAAAACCAGCACGTCCTGCACATATTTATTTGAGCTGAGGGGAAGGGAATTTGACTTTGCAATCATTGTTTTTTGTGTTTTGCCAGTGAAATTAGCCTATGGCTTATGTGAAATTTGATAATTAGTTATTAAATCATGGAGTTCATGACCGATTAAATAATGATAAACCTCACCCCATACTTATCTCTTCCCCAGTGAAATATTCTATTTTTCCCAAATATGGCAACTTCTGAAAAAGTTCATGTTAAAACATCGCTTCAACAGTAATAAACAATGTGTCTTTTTCTGTAAGAAAAGCACATTTTTATTCAGCTTGTCGATATTGCATATCAAACCACGGATGTCTCAAAAATAGCT
>NW_012136648.1:2640-3176 GCF_000956105.1 Propithecus coquereli | reverse complement strand
AAACTTTATATCCATTGTAAAGCAACTCCTCATTTCCCCTTCACCCCAGCCCCAGTAGAACCACCATTCTTTTCTCTGTTTCTATAAGTTTGACTATTTTATATATTTTATTTAAGTGGAATTATATAGTATTTGTCTTTCTCTGCCTGGCTTATTTCATGTAGCATTATGTCCTCTACTTTCATCCACGTTGTAATATATAGCAGGCTTTTCTTCTCTTTAAAGGATGAACAATATTCCATTATACATGTATATTACATTTTCTTTTCCATTCATTTATTGATGAACGTTTAGTTTGTTTCCATATCTTGGCTATTTTGAATAATGGTACAGTGAACTTGAGTGCATATATCTCTTTGAGATCCCGATTTCATTTCTTTTTGATATATACTCAGAAGTGGGATTGCTGGAACATATCATAATTCTATTTTTAAGTGTTTAAGGAACCACCATACTGTTTCTATAGAGGCTGCACCATTTCACATTCCCACCCACAGTGTACAAGGATTCTAATTTCTCTATATTCTCACCGATAC
>NW_012136648.1:0-575 GCF_000956105.1 Propithecus coquereli | reverse complement strand
ATTTAATACCCATTATTCAATACCTTTGAATTTTATGCTCTTTAATACCTATATCTGATGAGATATTTTTTTCCAAATGGCAAGTGTTCATATTTATGATTATAAAAATTATAGACACTTAGAATGTGACATTATTAGAAAATAGAGTCTTTGCAGATATAATTTAGGTAAGTATCTCTAGACAAAATCATCCTGAATAAGGTGGGTCCTAAATCAATGACTGGTGTCCTTACAAGAGGAGAGGACACACACACAGAGGGAAGTCCATGTGAAGACAAGGCAGAGTTGCAGTTATGCTGCCGCAATCTAAGGGATGCCAGGAGCCACCGTAAACTGCAAGAGGCAAGAAGGGGTCCTCACCGAGAGCCTTGAGGGAAGTGTGTTCCTATGAACAGCATGATTTTTAACATCTGGCCTCCAGAACTGTGGTGAAATTCATTTCTGTTGTTTTAAGCTAACAGGTTAGTGGTGGTGTGTTGCGGAAAGCCTAGAAAACTAATGTATCTATTACCTCATGATAGCTATTGTCAACTGCCCGATGTATATTCTTCCACATTTTTTGTATGAATACCATT
>NW_012136647.1:3662-4211 GCF_000956105.1 Propithecus coquereli | reverse complement strand
ATTTTGAAATCAGAATTCAAACTGGAATTCAACACTCTTCTTTTTACATCTAAGCTTCAATGCTCATGCATCTCAAAAGCTTTTCTGTAGCCTGTGTTTCTCCTATGTTCTGAGTATTGTGTCCACTTGCTCAGACTTGACTTCCCAACACATATACTTGGATCTTGCAAATAAATTTTACCCTGTATTAATCTGTCTTTAAGGACATTCTATTACAATAAGATAGAACACTTTGGGGTGCAATATTTACTACTTAGTCTTATTAAATTTGAATTTGCCATATTTAATGGACAACAAATCTTATTTTATAAAATAAATGTTTACCATAATTGAATTGAGAACAGATTATGTTTTATAAAGTAAAGATTTATGGAAATAAGTGAAATCCACCTCTTAATTTTTATTCACATATATGTTATACAGATAAATCATACCATTTATATATCTAAATAAATTCATTTAAAAATATTAGGCAAGACTAACATCATGGGAAATGATGAAATTAGGTATCATGATAACCAAGTTGACTGATTTAAAAACTATTAAAAT
>NW_012136647.1:0-1497 GCF_000956105.1 Propithecus coquereli | reverse complement strand
ATGGAAGGAGGTATTAATACGTAAATGTTTCTATATGTTATAATTTCCTTTGTTACCAAGATCATCTATTATTCGTGTGAAAATATTTTAAAAAGTCAAACAGCATGCAAAGTAAATGATGAATCATGATTGTGATGCACTTTTTAAAAGATCATAAATCAAGTACCCTAAAGGAAATTCGTATCATTTGGAAACAAGATATACATATAAAATAAACTTTGTCTACTACTTTATTAGTATGCAATTTTTATCTCTGTAGGGTAACACATATTCCTCCCCAGACAGTAAATGAGGATATGTTTTCTTCCATTTTTTAATCTTATGCCATATGATGGTGATTAACATCTGGGAGTGGAGATGACTGAATTGGCAACTGGAAAACCAAAAGAAACTTCCATTCATGTGTACAAATCAAGTCTTTTGATAATGATTGCAGACATGATGTGAAGTGCTTATTGCTAGTGAATCATAGTTGGCCTGAAGTAGATTTTGCTGTAAAAAAGATTCTTGATTCTCTAACTTTTAATAAGAAATGGCTGTGAGAGTGCTCTTGCACATCAGAAATTTGTATTAAAGCAACATCATGACATTCTTGATTACCCCTTCCCAAGGCGAAGCACACTCAGCATTGTACCCACTAGAAACCAATCTTATGCAAAAAGAGCACAGGACATTTTTGTTGTACATACTTGAAGAAACAAAAGAACTTCCTTAATTTTGTAAGCCATTTTTCAACCACAGATGTGAATTAAAAAAATAAATGATGCAAAAAGAAGAATGCCTCTAGCTTTGCAACGGAGTGGATTCCTTGTTTGAGGACTAGCAAGGCCTTACATAGAAACATGCTGATTCTGGTAGACACGCACATCACCACGTCACATCAGTGTCTTCTTCTTGTGTAGACAATTAAAAGAAGTTTCTATTTACATTTTTTAAAAAACTCTATGAAGTACTACTTCAAATTATTGAGATAGCGGACCATGTAAGATGGAACATTTAACAAATTTTTATAAACTGAAAAGATGAAAATAACCAGATTTATATAAACAGAAATGATTTTAAACATCAGCACATCTAGAAAACAGCAGAAATGAGAAGAGTTGATCTAAGAGGAAAAAGAAAAACAGATTTTAAACTGTAAGCATTGCATTTGTATCTTATCTAGGTGTGTATTCCTTCAAATTATGTTTAATACATGACTAACAATATAGTCTTAAAAGCAATATATAGAAAAGAAACTATGTCATCAATAACAAAAAAGATAAAAATATGATGGATTTATTCATATAATGAAACACTACACATAGACAAATGCTGTATATATAAATTGGATCACATTGATGAATATCTTAAATGTGGTATTGAGCAATGAAAACAATTTCCCGAAGAATACTTAAAGTATGATTATTTCAGTAAAGTTTAAAAACATGAAAGCAATAATACATATTTGTGTAAGTATTTAATTATGTGTGTTATAAAATATTCAGAAATACCTGG
>NW_012136646.1:11659-12112 GCF_000956105.1 Propithecus coquereli | reverse complement strand
TGCACTCAGGATTTTCTGAGACATGCCACTGATGTCATAGGTGTCCAGATCATGAGACAGGCAGTGAAGAAAGCTCCGCCCCGTTCAGCTCTCTCCCCGTACCAGTATTCAAAGAAATACTGTATGAAGCTAACTAGTTCTTAATTGAACCAACTCTCATAAATAGGAAGTCTACACGTTTTAACAAGTTAAATGATAGTAACAACCAGTTTCCTTCTAATGAAATGTCTTAGCCAATGTTGTAAAAGAATTATTCTTTTTACCCTGGTCTGGATTTCTTTTTTCTTTGCATTGTCTTAATTCTTTTCTGTATTTGAAATTGTTTTTTTCTCACAATAGCCTCCTTTGCAATATTACTTTTCTTTTGTTAGGACTCATTACTGTTTGTAAAAGTTGCAAATAGGGAGATGCTAAAAATTTCACTAACCAATGATTTTTAGTAGTGCATTGCCG
>NW_012136646.1:0-1354 GCF_000956105.1 Propithecus coquereli | reverse complement strand
TTTGATGGTGAGTACATGTGGTGCTTGTCTTTCCATTCTTGGGATACCTCACTTAGTAGAATGCCTTCCAGCTCCATCCAGGAATTTCTTTCTTGATCTAGAAAGATGCCCAGCCTATAGCCAGGAGTGGTTTTGTTATTAACATAGAGAGAGATGGCTAAAATGATGGCTCTGGATGCAATCGCCCCTTTGGATGGATGGAAGAAAGAGTGTGGCTAGCGGAGCACCAGAATTTAAAAGATAGCAGTCAATCAAAGAGATTTGAGAGGTAGAACAAATCCCGGATTGTAATGAATAAGCCCATATTATTATTTATACTTCTATTAACTGTATGAAATATATGTGTATATATGATACTGTGAGCACTTCTGGGCTCATCTAATTCTTTCGTGTACATTTCAGTGCTCAGTGTACCACCTGGAGTAGAGCTGGCATTTAAAAAGTCTGTTTAAAGGATGAATGGTTGGCAAAATTTTTAAATACCCTTGTTCAGAGCTGTTTGATTTAACACCTGAGGTTGTGGGTTGTTTTGTTTTTGCTACATATTAATTCAATAAGCAGAAAGGACACTAAATGAAATACTTAAGAGTCTTCAAAATAATTTGCAGATCAAGTAATAATAAAAGTATCAGTGATGGCAATATGACAGATTAGTGATAAAATTTAATTTTATTATACTTTGGTCATCATGCTATTAAATGTTTTTATTTTTCCTAGTTCCTTGATGTTGAAAAGTGATTAGTTAAAAACACATTCATTAATAAAACCCCTCATCATTAGGTAGGTTTTAGTGAACCCAAGCCCGCATTTCCACAATCCCATGTTTCTGTTTCCAGTTTCCAAGTTGTCAAAAAGCAAAGACAGACATAACAGTAACCTCCTGCAGTTCTATAAGAAGTAGAAGAAATTAAAGTGTCGATGAATTTCAAAACCCTATTGGAACACATTTGTAACTTAGTTTTGATTAAATGCTGGGAAATAACTGCGAATGTGGATCTGTGACAATGATCTCTTTCTGCGGTATGTAGTGTTAGAGTGGAGTAATCCTTACTGAAAGGGAAACCACTAAACGGGGCCAGTTATCTCATCAGTGAGACCAAGTTTAGGGGAAGCAAGTCATTGCCCGATTATTCATGTTAAAGAAATAAATGACAATTGTCTTTTTCCGATGCTTTGTCTGAGTAAAAGAAATACGGTTTTAAATGCTTTTAGGTTAATAAAATAAAACTATATTAAAAGCTAATGGAGGCCGGGCGCGATGGCTCACGCCTGTAATCCTAGCTCTCTGGGAGGCCGAGGCGGGCGAATTGTTTGAGCTCAGGAGTTCGAAACCAGCCTGAGCAAGAGTGAGACC
>NW_012136645.1:6273-6631 GCF_000956105.1 Propithecus coquereli | reverse complement strand
AAACAAGAGAAAAATTTTACAAGCACCCAAATAAGCAAGAGGCATTAAATACAGGAGAAATATAACAAGTGGCATCACTAACTTTTTAAAATAAGCAATGCATTCCAGAAAACAATAAAACAACATCTTAAAATGTTAAAATAAAAAAATTATGTCAATCTAGAATTCAATATGTTGCAAAAATTCTTCAAAAATAAAGTGAAAATAAAAACATTTTTATTAAATGAATGTTGAGAGTTTGTGGCCAACAGACTTAAAAGTAAATCAATGATAAACTTCTTTTGAAGAAGTAGATACCACACAAAAACTCAAATTTATGTGAAGAAATGAAGAATAGGAATGATTATTATGTGATTAA
>NW_012136645.1:0-753 GCF_000956105.1 Propithecus coquereli | reverse complement strand
TATTAATGCCTTCTAAAAGATTGATTTATTGAGATGTTATGTTGACACAATAATGATATAGCATCATTAATGTCAGAAAACTAAAATTTAAGTTGGAAATCATTAGAAAATACAAAGTGGGATATTTCATGTTGAAAAAAGAAAGGATCTACTTATGAAAAAGATTTAAGAATTGTAAAAATTTTTCAGTCTAACAAAGGAGAAATTAACATTGTTACAATTATAATGGGAAAACTTAAGCATAATTTCTTTTCTAGAAGCTAACAGATAAAAGAAACTCAAGCCCGGCATGATGAGGGAAGATTTGAAAAACATAAATAATAAACAATACTGCATTTAAGAGGTAATACACATTTGATTGAAACCCACATGCAACATTTACAAAAAATGACCAAATACAGGGTTACAAAGGAGGGCACCCAAAGGAAAAATGAACAAAATTATTTTATGAATACAAGCTATATTCACTATTAAAACAAAGGAATAATAAAATTCAATAACCTTTCAAGTGAAACAAACCAAAACAAATAAAGCTCTCTTAGCAAACTGGGAAGATAAAAAACTATCTTATTTTGATAGTTAATATTTATTGGAAGCTGTAGGTGAATATCATCCCTCATAGCTAATGAAAAACATTACACACTTTCCTACTAAAGTTAAAAACAGGGTTATGATTTCTGTTATCTCTATAACTATTCATCAGTATGCTAAAGGTCTTAGCCTCTGCACTAATATTTCTTTAAAAAATTAGAT
>NW_012136644.1:2181-3363 GCF_000956105.1 Propithecus coquereli | reverse complement strand
CATATGATCTTTGACAAATCAGACAAAAACATTCACTGGGGAAAAGAATCCCTATTCAAAAAATGGTGCTGGGAAAATTGGATAGCCACATGTAGAAGACTGAAACGGGATCTGCACCTCTCGTCTCTCACAAAAATCAACTCACGATGGATAACAGACTTAAACCTAAGGCATGAAACCATAAGAATTCTAGAAGAAAATGCCGGAAAAACTCTTACAGACATTGGCCTAGGCAAAAAATTTATGAAGAAGACCCCAAAAGCAATCACAGCAACAACAAAAATAAATAGGCCCTAATCAAATTAAAAAGTTTCTGTACAGCCCATGAAACTATTATTAGAGTGAATAGTCAACCTATAGAATGGGAGAAAATATTTGCATCTATATATCCATTGACAATTTTTTTATGCATTAAATGCAAGTATTTCCTTGGTGGATGTAGTTTGTCCAGGCCTACTTTTAAGAGCTCTCCCTCTGGCAAGCCTATTTAAACAGCTTGTTGATTTCTCTAGGCTTTGGCTACTAAAGACACTTTGCCTGTCAGCTTAGGAGAGCCCTCTGTGCTCCATAAGGCCCTAGTCATGCACTCATATTTATAGAATGGCAGGAGCAACAATTTAGCCTTTAACTATTAGCTTGCCATAACAGATTGCATTACCAAGAGCTTCTATAATACTCAGAATGGTAAGGTGCAGCCTGGGTCTATTTCAGGGGTTGCTAAGGGCTTTCTGAAGAAGGCAACTTTGCCTTGTAGGAGATAAAATGCTTTTCCTTGAGTATCTGTACCCAACTAGGCTGATTATCTTGCTTTTGTTTGCTTTATCTCACATACTTCTCTTACTTAATAAACAAATGTGATGTTAATAGGTGTCAGCATTTTAGGTTTTCCTGAAGTGGTTTTAAAATGGACCACAGAAAAAGAACAAATTCTAAAGGTTATGTACTAGTATACCATTAGGCATGCATTGCCTGATAATTAAATTTCTACAAAATTCAGTATTTTCTCAATACGTAGGAGATCAGTCATCAGTCTAATAATATCAAGGTATTCTTAGAAAATATGTAAAAACTCTGAGGTGTATGGAATGAAGTCTATATTGAAGGGGTAAGGGTGTTGCCAATAATTAATGAGTTGGGTTTTCTAGAGTATTGCTAAACATTGCAAATGTGAATCATTTGACA
>NW_012136644.1:0-356 GCF_000956105.1 Propithecus coquereli | reverse complement strand
GAAGTATGTTTGAGACTATGAAAAAGAAACAACAGGAACAGGCCAGAAAGAAGTTCTGTTCCAAATATTATATAGTTCTATCTTCTTTCACTTAAGGAAAGTACATCTCAGGTTTGATAATGTTAATAAAGCATAAATGAATAGGAAATACAGTTAAGTATTAATATATCTAAAACAATATTTACAAAGATTTTTTCATGGGGAAAAAGTAATTACAGTAGGAGTTTCCTTAGGAGAACTAAGGAGATATTTCATGACTGACTAGGATGAGATTATGTTTCTGAACCAGTAAGAACTACCCATTAGGGTTTTTTCATAGTAACATTTTGATTTCCTTTTTAAATTATCAAATCATA
>NW_012136643.1:14056-15323 GCF_000956105.1 Propithecus coquereli | reverse complement strand
AGCCCTTTATCAGATGTGTAGCATATGAATATTTTCTACCATTCTGTAGGTTGTCTGTTTGCTCTTGTGATAGTTTCCTTGGTTGTGCAATGGAACAGAACTGAGAACCCAGATGTAAAACCAACCTCATATAGTCATATGATCTTTGACAAACCAGACAAAAACATACACTGGGGGAAAGAATCCTTATTCAATAAATGGTGCTCGGAAAATTGGATAGCCACATGTAGAAGACTGAAAAGATCCGTACCTTTCACCTCTCACAAAAATCAATTCACGGTGGATAATAGACTTAAACCTTAGGCATGAAACTATAAGAATTCTAGAAGAACATGTCAAAAAAACTCTTATAGACATTGGTCTAGGGAAAGAATTTATGAAGAAGACCCCAAGGGCAATAACAGCAACAACAAAAATAAATAAATGGGATCTTTCTTTCTTATTTTTAAAGCCCTAGAAATAAGTCTTTCCCTTCCCTCCCAAAAATCTTGATGCTAAGTAGCAGCCTGCATGCAAGTAATTTTTGAGTGCAACAAAAAACATGATGGTGAGGTTAACTAAAGACACAAATGATAAATAGGGAGATAATTGCATGTGGGTTATAAAAGTCCCACGTATCCCCTTTTTGTAAAAACCCTTCTGAGTCGGGTATCTTTTGATTCTATACACTTCTGTCTCCTTCTCAAACCTGACCTATTCATATCAGACATCTACTTGGCTCCTTTTCCATCTAGTAATTAATTTATATTCCCTCTACTAAACTTCAGTCTCCTGCCTTCCTCAATATGATGCTTCTTTTTATCCCTAAACTATACTAAAATGAAAAGATCCATTTCTCTCACTCACTTCTGCCTTCTTTTAAATGGTTGTGCTTCCTTTTGATCTGTTTTACTTGCTATACCAGGAATATTTGATATTTCCTGGAAAAGCCAGAGAGGCATCTCTTGCATGCCCATTTGAAAAGAGCTAGTGTGATCATTTAACAAATACCCAGAACAACAATGCATAAGATGATCAAAAGAGACACATGCAGAAGGGAGTTCTTCATCTCACACCACTGAGTTACATCTTCAGCTTTGTGGTCTGCGAACTGATATCATGGCCCACCTTCTAAAAGGGGCACTTTACCCAGCAATGGCATTATTATTGATGTGTTCTACAGTCTTCTAAGAAAAGACATTAAATAAAGGAGAGAACATTTCTATTGGGCAATATTAAAACATTTACTTCCACATGCGCTGCTTTAAGCAGCTTGAGCAAATTAGTT
>NW_012136643.1:0-321 GCF_000956105.1 Propithecus coquereli | reverse complement strand
AATGTCAAAGGTGATGTGATGATTGTAGAGAAAAAACTGTGGCGTAATCAATATGAGAATCGTTTATATGGATTTGTGTTACTCAGAAGGGAGCTTTAGAAATGGCAAAAAGAAGGGAAAAAATACTTCTTGGTTAAAAGAAAAATGTTTGTACCATTGAAAAATAGCACCTTTTAGGATGGCCAAATCCATGAAATAAAAATTCAAGGCATATTGTACTTTCTTGTGAGACCAAATGCATCAGAACTGATGTTCTTTTGAGTGGACCAAGCTATTTAAGCAAAAATTTAGAGAGTGGAGAGTCTGATTATTGTCTTTTAT
>NW_012136642.1:11435-12468 GCF_000956105.1 Propithecus coquereli | reverse complement strand
ACAGTCCTGGAAAGGTAGCCCTAGGGAAGTGAAATGACTTTCTCCAAAGAAGTAGCAAAATGCACCAAGCAGGGGGTTGAGTCTCTGCTCCCACACCCCATGAACTTCAGCAATTATTTCAGATGCTAGAGAATTAACAAAATAAGAAGAAGAAGAAAAAAAAAGAAAATATAAGCAAAAAGAAGAGATTTACCTGTGTAAAAGCAATCCCAATTAAATCCCCTGATGCGAACTCCTAATCCTTGTGCCTAATAACTGTGGAACTCAGTGTGATAATGGACTTGATGAACCATGCCTGATTAATAAATTTCTTACAAGTTTTATTTGATTACTATAATCTAATAGAATCTACACACTTATGATATTTTCACAAATCATGTCCTTCATGGTTTCTGCTTACAATTATTCTTACAATCTCTTGGAGGCTGCAGTATGCAATTATTTTATAAGGTTTCATAGGCTCATGGTACTTCACAAAATGAAGTCTAAAGCAAATATAAAGGCATAGTTTTTGCTTCAAAATGACCCTGCATTCCAAATCAGGACAATAGTATCATACGAGACAAATTGGTATCTGTATAATTTGGCTCTATGATTCAGTTCCCAAAAAGAGAGGGTCTAGCCACAAGCCAAAAAAAAAGGCACGGAGGGTCAGGGAAGAACAGGACTTAATTTAGGTATGCTGCCACCAGGTGGAGGCAGAGTGCCACGGACTGTGAAGTCCAAAAGATACGTGGAGGATTTGTTAAAATTACAGATTGTGGCTCTGGATTCAAACCCTGCAGATTTGTAATCACAATTTTTCTATTTCTTATGTATTGGGAACGTTTACTGAAATAGTAAAAGGCAAGCGTGCTATATATAAACATTTTAAATAGCCCTTTAGAAGGGTTTTGCAAATGAAAAATATAGTTACATTCTTCCCTTCAATTGCTTAAGATTCCTTTTCTCACAAACACCTTCAAAGAAAAATTATTGGCTCCTTCCTTATTGCTACTAAAATATCTTGTGAAACCCCCAAGATATTAATATC
>NW_012136642.1:0-1120 GCF_000956105.1 Propithecus coquereli | reverse complement strand
GGATCTGAATCAAGTTAATTGAAAGCTTAAATGGAGAGCAGAGGGTTCCAAAATCATTGAATCAATCAGACTTGATCAAACTACTTCTATGCACCCTTTTATGAGAGAGATATTCAAATCCAGATTATAATAATGGCTCCAGTGACCTCCTAACACAAAGGAGGTAGTTTCAAATGTCCTAAACTCTTAGGAGAGATAGATAAAAGATAGCTGGAAACAGACAAAGGCAGACTCTTCCATTGACAAAGACGGACCCAAATGACAAAAGAATAAGATGAGAGTGCAGAGATGCACAGCCTTCCCTAGTTAGGGAAAGGGATCCCACCACTGCAGGCAAAAGCCTTTCTTCTTCCTCCCAAGGAATAGAGCACCAAATTGCATGAACTAATCCACTTTCCAAGTGTGTCTTAGGACTAACAGAGAAATGATGTTGATCGTTTATAATTACCAACAGGTAAAGTGCAAATAGCAGGTTTAACATACCTTCTAGAGTTAGGGAGAAAATCTTATCATATCTGTGAGATCCCAAAGTCATGTCACTGAGTAGATCAGATTTGATGGAACTTTCCAATTGTGTCCCAGCAAGATACAGTGGGGTCCAGGGAGCTCAGTCCTGTGAAGTGTTAATAACCTATGAGTCTTTCACAAGTACAGGAAATTAAGCCAATGTAGTCTATCTCAAGTAGTATATACACATGTTCATAAACACCTACATACCTTCTGAAAAGCAGAGGTAAACAGTCCTAAAGGAGAAAGAGAAATCACCAAGGATTCACAGTCCTTTGCTAATACTGAATTGATTTTTTTAATTAATAAATAGATAACTCCATCCCCACTAACAGACTCGTTGTTGTGTTACGGCATTGGTTCCCCCACTGGGTGCATGGAGACAAAAGAATAAAGGTATTCCTTTTTGATGAAAAGTTTTCAACCATGTATGTATTTTGCACACATTGGTTGAACTTAAATAGGGGATGTTTACTGAACCCTCCCCCTGTGCCTGGCATGCCATTCTGTGCCCTGCATATTTTGGTTCGTTTTATCCACATAGCACCCCTATCTGGAATTAGACATTGATCATCTGAGGGGGGCCTAGAAACATTCAGGGGAAGTAGGCAGG
>NW_012136641.1:2756-3465 GCF_000956105.1 Propithecus coquereli | reverse complement strand
GAGCAGATCTGAGAGTGAACCATGTTGAGGGGGTTGTGGGTTATCTGTGTGAATGGAGCAAAGATTACAAAGGAGCAGGTGGTAGAACATGAAAATAGTAGTATGTTGGAAACAACTTTGTAAAGTCCTTCTAAGACATGCTAAGGAAATTGACCTGCGTCCTATTGGCCCCTCTCCATCCTTCCATGTCCAATTCACTGTATGAATTTTGTTTACCTCTTGAATCTGTTCTTTTTTGTGTGTGTCTACCACCCTGGTCCAAAATATACCTAATCTCTTGTCTAGGAAACTGAAATAGCTCCTATATCAACCACCTTCAGCTTTCATTAGACATGATATTTTCATAATTTAAATTGAAAATTGTCCCCTCTTAAAATCCCTCAAAATCTTTCTGTAGCACTTAGGATGATAATCTTAATCATGCTTCTAAAGCCCTGTTGACTAGGCTCTATCTAGCTCTCAAAACTCATATCTCTCTGTTGCCACACCAAACTCTCAGTCTCATCTATTTGCCAGTTTTTTTCCAGCCAAAAAAGCTTTTGCATGCCTTTCCCCCCTCTGTTTGGAATGCTTTTCCTTCCCCTTTCTACCTAGTTAATGTTGACTCATCCTCTAAACTCAGCATACGTTTCCTCTTTGGAGATGTTTTTCCTTACCTTCCTAACTAGATCAAAGAAACCTATTCTTAAGGTAAGCTTTGTGTACTTCT
>NW_012136641.1:0-422 GCF_000956105.1 Propithecus coquereli | reverse complement strand
TCAGCTTTTTCTAGTTGTAAATGTGAAGACATCAAATTCCCTTGAATAACCGATGACTTAACCACTTGTATGGTTCATTTTGGTTATGCATTTAGAAAGTGAATGGATACCAACTGATCTGGGGTAAGGCGATAGTACAGGCTGAAATTACAGCTCTGTAGATGTGTTGAATTACATCTCACACTTATAGAAGACACAAGAAATGGAGGTTTTTGAGATTGTGATATGGAAATTTGCCTTAGAGGCTCATGGCTCTTTGGGGAAGACTGCTATGGAGACCTTTTTCCCTTTGCAGTTCGATGTTATTATATCTCTATGGACTAAAGTGGTCCTGACTGTGGGAAAGTAACAAACAATAATGCTAGAAGCTCCCAAAGTCCAGGGAAGAGCCTTTATTTGTAAAGGGAGAATCTAGTCTGGGG
>NW_012136640.1:2885-3347 GCF_000956105.1 Propithecus coquereli | reverse complement strand
AGAAACAATGTATCAAAACTTATGTGATGTGTCCAAGCCTTGCTATATAGGATTAAGCCTTCATTGAAGGCAGTAGGGGAAAAAAAAGCTAAAATTCAGTTAATATTTGTCTCAAAAAGTTAAAGATAAGCAAATTCAATATAATAAAAGAAATCATAAAAGTAAGAGCAGACAGGGTGTGGTGGCTCATGTCTGGCCTGTGATCCCAGCACTTTGGGAGGCAGGAGGATTGCTTGAGGTCAGGAATTTGAGACCACCATGAGAAACACAGTGAGATCACATTTCTACGAAATATAGAAAATGTAGGTGGCCATGGTGGCATGCTCCTGTAGTCCAAGCTACTCCGGAGGCTGAGGCAGGAAGACTGTTTAAGCCCAGGAGTTTGAGGCTGCAGTGAGCTATTGTGATGTCACTGCCCTAATGCCTAGACAACAGAGGAAATCCCTGTGTCCAAATATATGT
>NW_012136640.1:0-978 GCF_000956105.1 Propithecus coquereli | reverse complement strand
AATACCAAAGGAGAATATCTTAAGGATTTGGGGGTCTGGAAAATTTTGTTTATTTTCTTAAATAAAGTGTTTCATTTTTAAATCACAATGTTCCATAAATTAGACTATATAAAATTAAAAGTTCTGTTCATTAAAAGAAATTATCAAGAAAATGATAATGCAAGTAACAGAGAAGGAGAAGGTATTCGAAGACATAACAGACATGGTTGTGTAAATTGTCTATGCATTATAGTCCCAAAGCACCATATCCTTGCTCCGTTCATCTTACTTTTCAGCTCTTGTTTGTATCACCCAGAAAAGATTTCAAATTTTTGAAGGCCCATGTTGTGTCTTCACCACTGTGGTAGCCTCAGATTCTGGTATAAGTATCACAAATTCAAATGCTGTCAAAGGCTGAGTTTGTAAAGAAAACATGAGACTATGTTAGGAAGGCAGTATGTGTTGCAAGTGTAAGACTGTAAAAAGGCGAATGGGCAAATAAAGTGTGTACCCAGATCGGGGTACTTAAAGTGAATTTTTAAATACAGTATCGGCCAATATTGTAATTTCAAGTCATATTTGTCCATTTGCAGTCAGTCTGTCAAAACTTTGTATATCCTGGATTAGCTCAATGCATAAGTCAACTTCACAGTAGACTATCAATGAAAATTCAGCGAATTAATCACCTGAGTAAAATATGTTCTTTTGTTAATCATCTTTTGATTGAATATTGCTTCAGTATATGAGCCAAGGCATATTCCCCTTACCACTTCCCCCAGGGAAATCATTTTATTACTTTAGGAAAACCAAAAGTTAGGTGACAAACTAATGATGTTAATTTGATACTGTGGAGGTACTCATCATAATGATTATATTCCATTTATAAATGAATAGTTTAGAGATAAATTTGAGGCAGCTCTATTTTCTCTTTAAATAATACAGATGGAAATATCTGAGATAAATTCAAAGCAGTTTCAATTTACCTGTGAATAGTACAGA
>NW_012136639.1:2684-4905 GCF_000956105.1 Propithecus coquereli | reverse complement strand
ATTATGCCAACAAACCAGAACCATATATCATATTGACAGAACAATGGATTAGGTACTTTGGGCTATGTAAATAGTTAAAACAAATGAGAGCCGTCCTCTGGATTGGGCTAATAAAAGGAAACAATCCGAGACAGTAAGTGGGAAGAGTGGGTCAGTGTCTCTCTCTACTCCCAGAGACAGACCTGTTTTATTCTACAATAAAGAGCTGCTTGTGTGAAACTGCTTCCTATTTGGGGTTGTTCCATCACATTGGCCCTGCTGGTGATTTTTCCAAGCAAGGAGGTCTCTCAGGAGGTGTGGGATGTTATCAAATGAACAATGGGTGTCCTCAAAATTCCATCTGTGTATATATAGGAGCTCCCTCTCTGAAAGCCCACCTAGGAGGTGAACCACAATGCAGATTCAAGCTAATGGTATGATAATTATCTTTAGGTTACTCTAGGTCAGTTTCTAAATCCTATCATGCCTCAGCTGGGGAATTCCTAGATTTATAAAACATCCTCTCCTTCCCCAGGTGTAGCAGTTGTTCAGGATAGGATTAAGGTTGGGGCAACTCAAAAATGGAGTGCTTGCCCTTATCCTTCTTCCCAGGTGGAGCCATTGCTCGAGACAGCATCAATGCAGGGCACCCTTGTCCAGAGAAGAGTCAGAGATCCTATCTACCTAACAATTTGAAAAATTTGATAAAGAAGTAACTCAATTTTATACTTTCTTTTTCCTCTTTCTAAGATACTTCATATCTGCTCCTTAAAAAAAGAATAATATAATTTATATGTCAGTATAAATTTCTAACAATGTAATAATCATCCTTTTTCAAGGATGATGAACAACTATGTCTGAATTATTAAAACATCTCTTTTGTGAAAGACTTTTGGTAGACACCAAGAAAAGTAAGAAAAAAAATTAGTGGCCAGGTGTGGTGGCTCAAACCTGTAATCCTAGCACTCTGGAAATCTGAGGCAGGAGGATCACTTGAGCTCAGGAGTTCGAGGCCAGCCTGAGCAAGAGTGAGACCCAGTCTCTACTAAAAAAATAGAAAAATTTTCCTGGCATCATGGCACACACCTGTAGTCCCAGCTACTCAGGAGGCTGAGGCAGAAGGATGGCTTGAGCCCAGGAGTTTGAAGTTGCAGAGAGCTATGATGATGCCACTGCACTCTACCTGGGGTGACAGAGTGAGACCCTGTCTCAAAACAAAAAATAAATAAATAAAAAGATAAGAATAAGTGAGACCTCACAAGTTTTAGGCATAACGATCAAATACATATATCAAAATATCAATTCACTGTAAAAGAATAATAAATAGTGTTATACTGTCACAGAAAACATGTGATTAATTTTTCCTGGCTGTTTTAGTGAAGAATTGTGGATCTGGGAGCAGAAGAAAGAAATGGAGAAATGCATAGACTACCACCATTCTCATAGCTAGCTGTGCTCCTCCCAATCTCCAGGGTCATAATTTTCAACACTGCCTTTTTAACTGCAGAATTTCTTATTGAAAATCTTCTCACTACACGTACAGCAAATGTTGATCCAATTAAAACAGGGATGGCATTCCTCCATAGATAGGTATGCCCACTTGCCTTGCCAGTTTGAAATATAATGGCCCAAAGAATCAAGCTAACACTCCGCAGCATTCACAATCTTTCTGCAGTTACACATTTAGATTTTCTCCACACACCAGCCCCTCTTCCCTTATAGCTTTTTAAAAACAGCTGTATTAAAGTATAAACGACATATAATAAACTACACATATTTTAAGTACAGGTGGTTCCCAACTTACAATGTTTCAACTTAATGGTTTTTCAGCTTTAAGATGTTGCAAAAGTTATATGCATTCAGTAGGAACCATACTTTGAACTTTGAATTTTGATGTTTTCCCAGGATAGCAATATGTAATGCCATACTGTCTTATGATGGTGGGCAGCAGCAGGGAGTCACAAATCTTTCAGCCACATGATCAGAAAGGCGATCTACTCAACATGTTCATTCTTTCCTCTAGCTTCTACAAAATGTGAAATAGTTACAATAAATGAGCTTAATGTCCTTGCTACTACTCCTATGATCTGTGTCAATTCTGGGTCGGTATCAATCAATTGATTTTTTTTTTCTCCTTCTCATAGATAACATTTTTCTTCTTCTTTGTATGCCTCCTATTTTATTAATTGGATGCTAGTAATTTTTATTTTACCTTATTTGTTCACTGGATATTTTTGTATTC
>NW_012136639.1:0-914 GCF_000956105.1 Propithecus coquereli | reverse complement strand
ATCCAGTTTTCCCAGCACCATTTATTGAATAAAGATTCTTTTCCCCAGTGTATGTTTTTGTCTGGTTTGTCAAAGATTAGATGGCCATGCTCGTGTGTTGGCAGAATCAACATTGTTAAAATGACTCTACTACCCAAAGTGATCTACAGATTCAATGCAATCCCTATTAAAATACCAGCATCATTCTCCACAGATGTAGAAAAATTAATTTTACGCTTCGTATGGAATCAGAGAAGACCTCACATAGCAAAAACAATTCTAGGTAATAAAAACAAAATGGGAGGCATCAATCTACCAGACTTCAAACTCTATTACAAAGCTGTAATATTAAAATTAGCCTGGTACTGGCACAAAAACAGAGCCATTGACCAGTGAAACAGAACTGAGAACCCAGATATAAAACCATCCTAATATAGCCATCTAATCTTTTTGTTGTTCTTGCTCACACAGAACTTTAACTATTACTTTATTATTGTTCCAAAAAAGATTTATAGTTATTTAGGATTTTTTTTAATTCAACTAAATTATGTCCTACTATCTTGCATATTCAGAATATAGCACAATCCTCTGGCTCATTATAAGAACCCAGTAAAATCTGTATACTGAGTAATATCCAAAGCATTGCCATCCAAAGCATTGTCTCTATGATCAGGAGTACAAATAGGTAGCATAAGTGGCAACTGAATTGAGATAGGTGCATATATAACAGTGAATAACATTTTTAAAAAACTCTTTTTAGTTTTTAATTTGTTATGAAATATTCACTTCATAAATACTAGTCAAATATATTTGCCTGTTGTCTAGAAAAACAATAATTGCTTACTCAGGTTTCTTTTTTAAAGAACTTTGTCCTATTTGCATATGTTTTCTGATTTCTAGTATAGAGAAAATTTCCATAATTTATACAACTACTA
>NW_012136638.1:3135-4334 GCF_000956105.1 Propithecus coquereli | reverse complement strand
AAGGTTAATTTTAGTTCAAACATGGTTAACGTCAATGTAAATTAAGACTAGGAATTCTACTTTAGTGCTAAATTTGCCTATAAATTACTCTTTAAAAATTCATTACTGTGGTTAAGCATCTGCCACCATTCCATTTTAAAATAGGTAGGAAAGCATTGTGGAATCGGACATCAGGAAAAATAATTGCATGCATTTAGAGTGCCCTTTTACCTGCAAGCCACATAACCCCAATTGGAATACTATATACTTGATATTATACTTTTATTAATATTTACCACCTGGAACAAATCAAGGGTAAAAGAGTTTAATAACCCAAAGTCTCACCTTTCATACCGGCTCTCTTTGTATCATCAATGGTTAAAAGTATTTCTACTGCACTTTGAGCATTATCAGATAACTTTTCTTCACCTTCTGGCCAAGGGATATCTATATAAATACAAATATACAAATAAGCTTGTTAATCACTGCTCAAAATAATAATACTTAGAGATATATGACTCTATATTAATAGAAGAAAAAGAATCACCTCTTTTCAAAATATTCTGGAATACTTGCTGTGGTGTTTCATCGTTGAAAGGGGGAATTCCTGTTAGAAATTCAAACAAGCAAACTCCAAGTGCCCACCAGTCTACTGCAGGACCTGTAATTTAAGAGGAAATAGCTAAACTTGCAAGCATTTTCTACAAATATTTGATCAACTGAAACGTTAATATGCAGATATTTGGGTATAATCAAGGCAGTCATTGCCTAAGGCTTTCCTCTGTCTTCGTAAAGTACAAAAACCCAAATTATCTCCATTTAGGCAATGTGATAAATCCTTTCCTCTCTATTTTCCAAGAAGTTTAGATTAGCAGTTACACAGCTAGTTAAAAAAAGATAAAGCCATCTTTGTCATTTATTAATAACTTCTGATATTCTAGATATCTTATGTGTTCTGAATCTGAAAACACAACCTAGGAGCGCATTTAACCTGAGATTATTCTCTAAAATCGTCAGACTACTTCTCAATTTCAAATCAGGAAACAGTAACATTTCCATGGTTATTCTGTATCCCACACAGGGTATGAGATGAGGCAGCAACATTTATATGAATTGGAGATAATCTGGTAACTGGGGAAAGCCTTAATTACGGAGCGTTTTGTGTGTGTATGTGTGTGTGGTTTCTTTTTGGGTTTCTTTTGGTTTTTTTTTTTTTTTTT
>NW_012136638.1:0-409 GCF_000956105.1 Propithecus coquereli | reverse complement strand
GCCTATAATTTATAGGTATATATTAATATTGTTATACTTTTCTATTTTCTAATGAAAATGAAATTAAAAGATTAGAAAATTCCATCCCTTTTGTAGTTGCTAATTTTAATATTTCTATCAAGACGATTTCCTCTTATAATAAATAATAGTGGATCTTCACTCTATGCTACCTTTGCAGGCTATAAAAAATGTCACATGCCTACATTTCTTTGCACAGAGAAGAACCACCTCTCTGGATGTCTTCCCACTCAGAAGACAGAAGACAGTTCACTTTTGTATCTTATGAGTGAGCTAACGGAAAAATAAGTTTTATACAATGTGATCTAGTTATACTTTGACTGTTTAGTTTAATGTGCTTTGCCATATTACTTTATAGAGAGACTCACTCACCGGAAGTCAGAAATCCTGC
>NW_012136637.1:41763-42144 GCF_000956105.1 Propithecus coquereli | reverse complement strand
AAATTCAAAATAGTTTCAATTTCAGATATGGAAAGGTGATCTAATGAGCACTTCTGGAGATTCAACCAGGTTTGTTTGGAAGACACTCAGCAGAACTCCAGGAGGCTCTCAGAACACTAGATTTGCTTATTGGATGATTTACACCAAAACACCTTTAAATCTGTTGTCAAGTAAGACAGTCTCAATAAAGATTCAAGCTCTAAATAGTTCTATTGATCTCCTGATGCAAAATTTATTTTGTTATGTTACAATTTGTGACCAAATAGGTTTTGGTATCTTTATGTAAAAATTTCAAGCCTGGATCTGTGTATAAAAATAATTTTGGTTTAAAGGTATATCATTTGACAAATCAGACCTAGATTTTTAAATATCTATAAAAGT
>NW_012136637.1:35775-36126 GCF_000956105.1 Propithecus coquereli | reverse complement strand
ACTATTGAAAAAACTAAACTATTGAAGAAACTACAGAAGAGGGAAAGTCTGGCTTCAAGGGTCAGAGGATTTAAAATCAAGAATATTTAAAAGAAATGGAAAACCATAGCTTTCTAGGTTTTGCCTTTTGACTCGACATGAACTGCCAAGAATTTAATTACATTGCTTTCTTCCCAGAACATTCAAAAACCAATTGTACAGTTCTACTCTATATCTGGAATCTTTGCTTCACTGCCTTTCAAAGAATGAGAGTTATGATAGTAAAATGATACCAAAGGGTTACAATATATATTCATTCCCTTATTGTTATCTAAGTGGCAGAAATCTTATCTTCAAAGGTTTAACAATGAC
>NW_012136637.1:34959-35725 GCF_000956105.1 Propithecus coquereli | reverse complement strand
TTTGAGTCTTTTTTATATGCAAGGCACAATGCCAGAGGTTGATATCAATATAATGTGTAAGTTTCTCATGTGGAAGAAAATGCATGTGAATAAATAGCCTGGATGTTAAAATAACCTCCTGTAAAAGAGTGACAGGGATAGTAAATAAGGAGAAGGACTAGAAATACCATGGTAAGATATAGGAGCAGTTGCGCTGGGTAACTCCAAGAAGCAGCAGTTTGTTGCTATGTGAATGATGCACCAGCAGCAGTGCACTCGTACATGCGGTGTGGTCCACAGGGCAGCCCTTGGGGAGTACGTCAAAGAACTACGGTGAGAAACAGGGATATCTAAAGATGGCATGCACGTGAGGAAGCAGCACAGGGTCTGGAATTAGACACCCCTCTGTCTACATCTTGCCTATAGTACTTGTTGACTTTATGAAACCTAGTAAGTTAACTAACAGTTCAAATATTCTTACCTTTAAAGTAGGTATACAATAAAACCTCCCTCAGAGTAGCTTTGGGGATTGTGTAAAATTAACCATGAGCGTCCTAAGTAGAGCTGCTTCTGTCAGTCTACAGCAGATGAAGGCAATAACTACTCTCATGTTGTAATATTTCAAGACGGGGAGCCCATTGGTTGTCAGAATTTTAGGCGTTTTACTTTCATTTGTCTTCTACATCAATAACTCATAATATTTTAGCTACCTTTTTCTCTACTCTCTAAATCTCTTCATCAGTTATCTTAAAAATATATTCTAAATCAGTTAAGCATATTAAGGAAA
>NW_012136637.1:33253-33914 GCF_000956105.1 Propithecus coquereli | reverse complement strand
ATAGCTTTGAAATAAAGATTTAACTGACATCATGAAAGAAATTATTCACAACCACATGATGGAATTCCTTAGGTTTTGAGTAGTATGAAATTCTGGGGGGGAAAACTCAAACTTTATTGGTCTAAATTAATTAAATCAGGGCCTACACTAAAATTGACTTAAAGTGGTAAGACGTGTGCTTCCTTCTGTACCCCATAATATGCTGAAATAAAAAAAAAATTAAATCAAGATGTGTGTTTCCTTCATGCATTACTTACCGATATCATGCAGTTCTTTAAGCAATGCATGTGCATTGCTATTGATGATTTCTAAAGATAACTTTATTAGACGATAGCAGGTGTGGTTCTAAGTGCCTTATATGGAAAAACTGATGTTATGGTTTGAATGTGCCCTTCGAAGTTCATGTGTTGCAAACTTAATCCCCAGTACAACAATGTTGAGAAGTGCATTTTAATAACAGGTGCTGAGGTTAGGAAGGCCCTGCCCTCATGAATAGAAGAATGTCTTTATCGAGGCAGTAGGTTTGTTATAAAAGTGAGTTTGATGCCCTCTTGCTCTCTCATCCGCCTGCTTTCTCACCATGTGATGCCTTTCACCACACTCAAAATGGCTGAGAAAACTGATCTCATCATCACAACAAAGTGTCAACACATCCTATTTT
>NW_012136637.1:32797-33203 GCF_000956105.1 Propithecus coquereli | reverse complement strand
CCTGGAAGAAGTGGTAGTCAGTTGGTGCAAGGTCTGGTGAATTCGGTGGATGACAGAGAGTTTCCAAGTCCAGCTGCTATAGTTTGAGCAGCGTCCTTTGTGCGACAAATGTGGTTGAACGTTGTCTTGCAAGAGGATTGTCCTGTGTCTGTTGACCAATCTCGGCTACTTAATCACCAGCATCCTCATCATTTCATCCAAGTGGTTGCAGTAGACATCTCTTGTAATAGATTCACCAGGTTTCATGAAACTGTAGTGGCTAATACTAGTGTGGACCACCAAACAGACACCATTAGCTTTTTTTGATGAATATTTGGTTTTGGACTGTGTTTCAGCACTTCATCTAATCATTGTACTGAACACTTGCCAGTGTCAAAAAAAATCCATTTTTTTTTGACATGGTAAA
>NW_012136637.1:32303-32747 GCF_000956105.1 Propithecus coquereli | reverse complement strand
CCTGGAAGAAGTGGTAGTCAGTTGGTGCAAGGTCTGGTGAATTCGGTGGATGACAGAGAGTTTCCAAGTCCAGCTGCTATAGTTTGAGCAGCGTCGTTCGTGCGACAAATGTGGTTCAACGTTGTCTTGCAAGAGGATTGTCCTGCGTCTGTTGATCAATCTTGGCTACTTAATCACCAGAATCCTCATCATTTCATCCAAGTGGTTGCAGTAGACATCTCTTGTAATAGATTCACCAGGTTTCATGAAGCTGTAGTGGCTAATACCAGTGTGGACCACCAAACAGATACCATTAGCTTTTTTTGATGAATATTTGGTTTTGGACTATGTTTCAGCACTTCATCTTCATCTAATCATTGTACTGAACACTTGCTATTGTCAAAAAAAATCCATTTTTTTTTGACATGGTAAATATTTTAAGGCATTTTCTTAATTATTTAAACA
>NW_012136637.1:30018-30284 GCF_000956105.1 Propithecus coquereli | reverse complement strand
TCCAAAATGTACAATTGACATTCCAACCAGCAAGGTGTGAGAGCTCCAGCTGCTCTGCACCTTCACCAACATGTCTTTTTAATTTTAGCCAAAGTGAGAGGTAGTGGTATGTCATAGTGGTGTTATTTTGAATTTCTCTGATAACTAGTGATTTGGAGCATCTTTCTATGCGCTTATTGACCATCCATATATCTTCTTATTGTAAAATATTTATTTAAACTGTTTTACTCTTTTTTGTGTTGTCTTCTTATTACTTTTTAGATGAT
>NW_012136637.1:29339-29968 GCF_000956105.1 Propithecus coquereli | reverse complement strand
CCATTTAAATTTTTGTATTTTTGAGACAAGGTCTTGCTCTGTTGCCTGGGCTGGAGTGCAGTGGTGTTATCATAGTTCACCGCAGTCTGGAACTCTTGGGCTCAAGGGATCCTCCTGCCTCAGCCTCCCCTGTAGCTAGGACTACAGGTGTGTACCACCATACCTGGCTAATGCTAACTTTTACATTTTTTGTTGGGGAGGGGAAATGGGGTCTCAAACCTCTGGCCACAAACAATCCTCTCTCCCACCTTGGCCTCCCAAAGTGCTGGAATATTTGCTTCTTTTTATTGCATGTGAATTACATATTATGGATAAACCAAAATTTGCTTAGCTATGTATCAGTTGATGACCACTAATCTGTTTTCCAAAATGTACAATTGACATTCCAACCAGCCAGGTGTGAGAGCTCCAGCTGCTCTGCACCTTCACCAACATGTCTTTTTAATTTTAGCCAAAGTGAGAGGTAGTGGTATGTCGTAGTGGTGTTATTTTGAATTTCTCTGATAACTAGTGATTTGGAGCATCTTTCTATGTGCTTATTGACCATCCATATATCTTCTTATTGTAAAATATTTATTTAAACTGTTTTACTCTTTTTTGTGTTGTCTTCTTATTACTTTTTAGATGAT
>NW_012136637.1:25311-26649 GCF_000956105.1 Propithecus coquereli | reverse complement strand
TTGAATTGATATACCTTCCTGCTCCCTGCCTTTTTCATCACCATTCCTCTATATATATCAGTTATTTTTTGAATTTCAAATACTGTTTATTTTTATTTCTGTAATTTCTATTTGTCACTTTTTATTGTTTCTATCCCTTAGTGATGTTTCCTATATTTGCTATCTTTGGAAGCATTTTTTTTTTTAAATTGAGAATCTTCATATTAGCAGTTTTAAAATCTTTATCTGCTAATATTATCATCAGGTTTATCTTAGGTTTACTCTCAGTTGATTGTCTTTTTTTTTTTTTCTGAAAATGAGTCCCAAACTACAGATTTTTTTGTATATCAGATAATTTTCGAGTGTACCCAGACATTATTCATGTTACATTGTGAGGAACCTGTATTCATTACTTAACTTTCTGGTAGGTGTTGTTGGTTTTGTTCTAAGCACACAGGGCATTTAGATGCAAACTGTGCACTCTGTTTTTTGGGTAGCCACCCTGTGACCTTACTTTTGATATTTTGTCTTTAGCTGAACACTTTCCTCTGGTCTGTAAATTCATGGTTCAGGGGTCAGCCAGGTATGTGAGAAGGTATAATTTGGGTACCCTTTTTCTGGCTCTTTCCTTTGCTGAATTTTGCCTTCCTCTCTTCAGTGATCTTGGTTACCTGACACTGAATTTTTTGGTTTCTCAGGCCACAAAGGCTGAGTTTTCCACTGAAAGCCATCCTTAACTGTGCCTGTCTCTAGTCTAAAAGTACAAGAAATGGGGAGAATTACTCTGTCATGCCCTCCTCTCAGTGTGAGTATCCAAGCAGAATCTGCTCCTTCTACTCACTCTCCAGTGCCTTCAACTACCTGCTTTTTGAATCACACACAGAGTTTACAATGTCAGCCGTGGGAGGGTCAGTCCAGGCGTCCTTACTCCTCTGTTACCCAGAGGGGAAGTCCTGTTGGATTGTTTTTATTCCAGGATACAGCCGTCTCTCTACACTGGCAACCTGTAGGCTGTGAGGATTCCTAAAATTTTACCATGTGGATTGTAGCTTTATAGTAATAACGAGAAAAGAGGAATGAAAAGTTTAATGTAATAGTAACTATAGTGTAACAGCAGTAGTATCAGTAATAATAAAGTAGTAATTGGTGGATACTTTGTAATGAGTGTGGTGCTAAATGTTGTCCACACACTCTCTCACTTAATCTTTATATCAATGTTGTAAATTAAACATTATTCTGACAATATACCCAAGCTAACACCGGTTCTAACATACAGGGTTTGAAACCAAATCAGTCGGACTCAAAAGCCTGTGCACTTCTATATTCTGCGGTTGTTTTTTACTTATATTTGTGTCAATG
>NW_012136637.1:14024-14376 GCF_000956105.1 Propithecus coquereli | reverse complement strand
CAGAATTAGGCAGTAGAAAGCCCTGATACGAATCATACTCTATTTCAAAACAAGGTAAAAGACATATTCTTACTTTCTCTATGTCATTCCATATGTTTTTTGGCTTTCTTTCAAAATGAGAACTTCAGCTATCAACAATATCATATATCAACAATATATTACTTATTTTTTTACCCTATAATCCATAGAAAATAGCTTCAAAATTACTACACAAATACCTGTAAACAAAAGGAAATACTGCATAAAATTCAAGATTTTTCTGGAATTTTTTGCTCATAGAATATATCACACTAGAAGTCTACTTTCAGAATTCTGAGTTCAAAAGTTTTATGAATTATTTTTGTATAATTAT
>NW_012136637.1:2006-2384 GCF_000956105.1 Propithecus coquereli | reverse complement strand
ATCTGTACCCCCATAATATGCTGAAATAATAAAAAAAAAAGCCATATAGCCTTCCCCACTCTTTGAAGTCCTACTCACACATCAAATTTTAGTGCAAATTACCTTCCCATCAACCTTTTCTTCTTCCCTCAGTTGTATTTAGACATTTTGTTGTCAGCAGAACTACTACAGCATAGCATTCACTTAATTTTTGCATGTTACATAGCGGGTAAAATCCATTATTACAGTATAATTTATTACTAAGTGGAGAGCATATCTTCACAGGATTTAGCAAAAAGTAGGAACTCAACAGACATTTATTCAAATCAAACTGTTGTATTGAGTGGCCACCATGCCAAAATAAGTATTGGGTGTTACACTCACCAGGAATAATTAAAA
>NW_012136637.1:0-606 GCF_000956105.1 Propithecus coquereli | reverse complement strand
TATCTAAAGATATATTAATGGCCAAAAAAATATGAAAAAAATGCTGAACATCACTAATCATCAAGTAAATGCAAATGAAAGCCACAATAAGAAACCACTTTACCCCTATCCAAATGGCCATTTATTAAAAAGCCAAAAAATAACAGGCATTGATGTGGATACAGTGAAAAAAGCACATTTATACACTGTTGGTGGTAATCTAAATCAGTACAACTTCTGTGGAAAACAGCATGGAGATTCTTCAAAGAACTAAAAGTAGATCTACTATTCAATCCAGCAATCCCACTACTGGGTATCTACCCATAGGAAAATAAGTCATTATATCAAAAAGATGCTTGCACCCAAATGTTCATTGCAGCATGATTCATAAATGGAAAGATATGGAATCAACATAAGTACCCATTAACTGATGAGTGGATTAAGAAACTGTGGTGTATATATGTAAATACGCACACCACACACACGTATACACACACACCATGGAATACTACTCAGCATTAAGAAGAATAAAATAATACCTTTTACAGCAACTTGGGTGGAGCTGGAGGTTATTATTCTAAGTGAAGTAACCCAGGAACCAAAAACCAAATACCACATGTTCTCACT
>NW_012136636.1:9520110-9520414 GCF_000956105.1 Propithecus coquereli | reverse complement strand
ATAAGTCTAATCAAATTTGAGATGAGTAAAATGATACAGTATATCTTTTCTGACCCAAATCAAATAAAACCAGAAGAAAAACTGACGAATCTAAAAAGTTGTGGAAATTAAACATACTCTTGAACATATTCTAGTCCAAGGATCAGATGATTTAATATTATTAAGACGTCAATACCGCCCACAGTGATGGGCAAATTCAGTGTTATATCTATCAAAATCCCATTGGTACATTTTTTGCAAAAATATAAAAAAGAATCCTAACATTTGTTTAGCAACTATGACTAGCCAAATACCCTTTCGAAAG
>NW_012136636.1:9505789-9509170 GCF_000956105.1 Propithecus coquereli | reverse complement strand
TTTATTTGTAGTGGACACATCAGAAATCTCAAAATGAAGAGAGGCACATTGTTAAGAAGGTTATGCTCATTTTTGTGCTCTGATGGCATCCACCTCCACTCCCAGCAAAGTGACAGCTGAAGCCCAATAGAGAAAAAATGTAAAGTCAAAAATTTTTCCTATAGGTCTCGATATTTCATCTTCTTGTCTACTAGCTTCTCTTGATAAAACATATCAAGAAAACCTGAGACAACATGTTCATTAATGAGAATATAGTTCTTTTTGCTTTCCTCAGCACTTCCACATTCATTTATGAGAAACCAAAGTGAGTTTTTCAACTTGGGTTACTGTGAGATGATTAAATATATATGAAGTGATTCGAGACAAAACATGATACATTCATCCAACTTAATACAACTGGAATGTTTAGAGTACAAAGGTAGACGGTTTCATTTTATTTTGAAGCAGGAGTATAATTATCTCGGGGTTGATATAGAGGCCCATGGGGAGGAGTTATGGATTATACATGGGAAGAGTAAATAAGGAGTATTGCCTTGATCCAGAACTTAACCCACTTATGGAGTATACTTCTTCCAGTTTGGCTTATATTTTCTGCAGGTTACTTTGCTCTTTGGGCAAGAGGTTTTATTGAATAGAGTAAATGAAATCAGTAAGGTTAGTTAAAAATCATTCCTTATAGGAGTTGCCAACAGCTTGGAAGAGAGTTTAAAAGATAGGGAGGAAAAGAACAAGGTAGACTTAGAGAGTGATGAAAAAATACAGGGAGATAGAATGAAAACTAGTCGGTAAAAAATGAGAGCTGTACTTTTTTTCAATTTGACTTAGAAAAGAAGAAGAGAAGGGAAAGAAGAGTGTCAAATGAGGGAAAAACAAGGAACTAATTTTAAGTAACTGCCATGTGCTAGGTGCTTTATGTGCATTTTCTCCTTCAATCTTTCTAAAAACCCTACAAAATGTATACTTTCCCCATTTTATAGATAAGGAATAAAACAAGTGTAGAGAACTTGTTGAGGATGTCACAGTGAGTAAGTGGCAAATCAGAATTGGAACCCAGAGTCCATGCTATTTTTACTTCCACAGTATGTTCTCCTACAATAGAGGAATCAATTTACCCAAACGATTGTCTTCCCATTGTTTTGCTTTATAAATCATCATAAGTTTTGTTTTCTTAAATCTAAGGAGACTAGTTGAGAGAAAGCTTGTGGGATTTGCACTCTGACTATAAATTCTTATTTACGTCATTATTTTGAGAGGCTGATTACCAATTGCTTTAAAGAATGATGCACCCATGAAAATGTGAAAGAAAAATAACTGTGTGGCATTATCTGCCAAGAATAAATGGAAAGGATAAAAACGAATTTTATCTTTAACTGTTTTTCAGATAATACAAATTGATCTTTTGTGTGTACATCCATAGTTGATTATCGAACCCTATATGTGTATGTTTTACAATCTTTTATAAGTCTCCTTCCTTGATTTTATATACCAACAATTATTAATTGAGTCCTTAATCAAAGTTGGATATATTCTGACATATAAGATCCGATTCTTACTTGTTTTATCCAGTTAGAAGACACACTATAGATGAGATAATTGGAGAACATGTAAATGTTTACCTTTCTGAGGCTGAACTATAATTACAATAGAAGTTTAGAGAAGAGAAAAGCATAGGTTTTAGTTAGGAAAGTCTTCACAAACACCTAAGACTGAAAGGTGGCAAACACGTGAGTTCAAATTTTCTTTTGACTCACCTATATTCTCTAGCCATACCTTTTGTAACTACTAGATTTAGGGCATAAAGTTTGTCAATAAGAAATAACAACTATCCAAGTAGGAAAGGATTATTGATCCCCAGGACCAAAGATTATTATCTAGCAGAGAGCTCACTTATACACTTAGTAAAAATGCCAGAGGGAGCCACTAGCAACTGAAAAATTAAGGAAAGTGGATGACAATTCTAATGATTCCTTTTTGCCTACAGTAAACTTAAACTTTCATGTGATTCATGTAGTAAATATGGGATGCCTACTAATTATCTAATTTGCTTCTTGCATGATGTGAAATTCTAGTATATTGTTCTGAATATCTGAATCTAAAATTACAAAAAATATAGAACAAAACAGAAAGTGAAAATACATACAGAATGTGAAATCAGCAAGATGGTGGAATATGAAGTCCCTTGCTTCTTTATATCCCCACAGCAACAAACATTTTGCAGCCATACACAGAAAAAAGTGCCTTTATGACATCCCAGCACAGTGGCTCATGCTGGTACTCTTAGCTACTAAGAGGCTGAAGTAAGAAGATCACCCCAGTTTAGCAGTTTGAAACTAGCCTGGGTGATAGAGTGAGAGCCCATCAAAAAAAAAGTGTTTTTATGAGAGCTTTGGGATCCAGGGAGGAGGATTCCAAACTTGCTAAAACCATAGAACAAGGAGGGTAATTTTAAGAAGACAGGCCCTAATTCAGGTGGCAAACTTGAGGACCCCTGCTCTTGGCTACAGACCAGAAAATGGCCCAGTCAACTTGGTCCCATTGAGAATTCTGAAGTGACCATGTAGTCATCTCCCACTTCTCCCAGCCATGATCTGGTGGTAGTCTTTCCTATCAAGAGACCCGGGGAGAGATGCCCATTTGTGGTCATGGACACAAGCCTACACAAATTGGTACTCATTGTGGTCTCTGAAGCAGTTCTGTGACCCAGTTCTAGCCCTCTTAGACGCAGTTATTGCCCAGTTCTGCCCACCCAAGGGCCTATGCAGTCAAATGGAGAAAACTTCTCAGTGGGAGCCACACTCATCCATACACCTGATATCAGGCTCACCCTATGCAGACCCAACTGCAAGTCCCTGCCCTACAGATCAAAGTCATGAAGACAATCCAGCCTGCTTATGAATAAGACAGAATTCACACCTATCCAAGGCCCTGGTAACAGGCCCACACTAAAGGCAGACCTAACTGCATACCCAGCAGCAGACTTGTAACCCAGGTACAACCCCTCTGATCTGCAAACCCAGAGGGAATCCCATAAGTCTGGTACCCCAAAATGAAGAACTTTACCTGCTGAAACTGGCTTATAAAAACTAGAAGAGTATATTCTCCTTGAAATGCACAGATAACAATGTAAGTTTATATTATACCCATTTTCAATGCCTCTATTTTAACACAGTATTGGAAATCCTAGGTAGAAGTATTAGGAAAGAAAATGAAAAAAAAAAAAAAAAAGCTGTCCAAATAAAGAAAGAAGTAAAATTGTCACTCTTTGTAGATGACATGATCTTATATACAAAAAACTATAAATAGTACAAGAAAAAACTGTTTAAAGTATGCACTCAGAGATAGTGCAAATGAGCAAAATATTGAATTAAAATATAAATATCA
>NW_012136636.1:9499991-9505396 GCF_000956105.1 Propithecus coquereli | reverse complement strand
TGGCGTCAGCCTATCTCACAGCATCCTCAAACTCCTGGGCTCAAGCAATCCTGCTGTCTCACTCTCCTGAGTAGCTGGGACTACAGGCATGCACCACCACGCCCAGTTGTTTTTTTCTATTAATATTTTCAGTCGTCCGGCTAATCTTTTGCATTTTTAGTAGAGATGGGGTCTCACTCTTGCTGGTCTGGAACTCCTGACCTCAAGTGATCTCTCACCTCAGCCTCCCACAGTGCTAGGATTACAGCCAGGAGCCACCATGCCATGCCTGGCCAAAATACAATAGACTTTGAATAGCTAAGGTAATCTTGAGGAAAAACAAAGCGGAAAGCATCTTATTTTCTGATTTTGAACTATATCTCAAAATTATAGCAATAAAAACAGAATGGTATATAAATTAAAAAGGACACAACACCAATGGAACAGAATAGAGAGCCCAGAAATCAATCCATGCTTACAAGGTCAACTAATGTTTGACAGGCATAACAAGAACACACAATGCGGAAAGTATAGTCTCTCCAATAATTGGTCATAGAAAAACTGGATATCCACAATAAAAAGAATAAAATTGGACCATTTTTCTTACAACATGCCCCCAAATTAATACAAAATGAAATAAAGACTTGTGTAAAATATGAATCCTTGAGAATCTGAAAAGAAAACGCATGAAAAATCTTCTTGATATTGATATTGGTAATGAATTTTTTCAGTAAGACACCAAAAGTATAAAAACAAAAAGAAATATAAGCAAGTTAGACTCCATCAAATTAAAATGCTTTTGCGCAGCAAACAATAAAATATTTATAGGATGGGAGAAAACATTTGTAAAACCATATGTCTGATAAGAAGTTAATATCCAAATTATATAAGAAACATAAATCAAAGGCAAAAACAATAATGACTGTAATAATCGGTTGAAAACAGGCCTAAGACTCAACTGGTATTTTCTCAATGAAGACATGTAAGCGGCTAACTAGTACATGAAAAGGTGCTCAACATCACCAATTATCAGGGAATTACAAATCAAAATCATGATGACATATCACTTCATTCATACTTGTTAGCATGGCTAATATAAAAAACAAAACAAGTTTTGACAATGATGTGAAGAAAAAGAAATCACTGTTGGTGAGTTGTAAATTGGTAGATTCATTTTTAAAGCAAGTGTGGAGGATCCTTAAAAAAAAAAAAAATAGCATTACCATACAATTCAGCAACCCCACTTCTGTGTATATAATCAAAGGAAATAAAATCAGCATCTCAAATAAATACGTGTACTCCCAAGTTCACTGCAGAATTATTCAAAATTGCCAATAAATGAAAACAACTTAAATGTTTGTGAATGCTGAATGGACAAAGGAAATGGGGTATATATACACAATAGAATATTATTTGATTATAAAAATATTATTCAACCATTTCAATGACATAGATGGACAGGGAGGACATTACACTAGCTGAAATAAGTCAGGTACAGAAAGCCAAATATTGCATGATCCCCCTTATATGGGGAATCTAAAAAGGTTTTATTCATAGAAGCAGAAGGTGCAAAGGTGGTTGCCAGAACCTGAGGTGGCAAAAATGAGGAAATACTGTTCAAAAGGTACAAACATTCATTTATATAATACGATGAATAAGTTTTATGGACCTAATGTATAACATTGTGACTATAGCTAATAATAACGGTTTTTACCTTAAAAATCTGTTATGACAGTAGACCTTAAGTGTTCTGACTACCAACAAAAGGTAACTGTGAAGTGTTAGATATGTCCATTAATTTGAAAGTACTAACCATTCCACAATGTACACACGTATCAAGTTATTACATTGTTTACAATAATTGTATAGTTATACAACTTTTATTTGTCAAGAAAGTCCATATCACAGACATATATACATATACATATAAATGTGTATATATAAACATATATATGAATGACACAGTCCTAGTAAGCTTCATACCGAACAAGAGAAAATTATAATATGATAGTTATTGAGAAATAAAGAAGACGGTAAAGATTATTTAAAATTGGGAAAAAAAGGTAAAATGCAGAAGTTGAATATAGGCTGAGCAATATTCTAAGGTGCCCAATGACATAGAATATTTAAGAAATGTAGGGAGTAGATATATTAAACTTGAAGAATTTGGGTGTGTAGGGTTTATCATTCAACACAGTCCACACTAAAACAGAATTTAGGAGTAAAATAACATTAGATTTTATTATATTTAGGCAGATACTTAGTGTTCTGATAATATTACTGAGTATGAATTTCTGTAGAATCGCTTTAACACTTCCATAGGATAGGAAACAATAAAGCAGAAAACACATTTGCTTTAGGTGTTCTGGGATTTCTGAACCAAATGCCAATACCACCACTACACTAAGACATTTCAGATACGATGCAAAAAGGGAAATTAAAACATAGTTTGTCACAGAGTTCCTCAGAAATACACACATATTCCCATCTCTTGAAAAGGAATGGAAGAGCAGTCACATCCTGTGGTCCCTTACTGTCCATGAAAAGGACTCTGACTCTCACTGTAAATGTGAAGGAAGATCACTGAAGATCGCTAAGTCAAGTCCTTAGATAACTTAAGAACAAAGGACAGAGATGCCCACAAGTGAGATTAAGAGAAAGAAACACAGGCTTCTCAGAAACCATTTCCATTGGAGCAGAACTGCCCAAACAACAATTTAAAGTCTGGCTGTCTCTTTGACCTCTCACCTGTGTCATCTGCTTCATTCACTCCCACCTACCTGGCTGTTCTGCTAAAGTTTCATGTCTCTTCACGTTCCAGGGCCCTTTCCTTTGCTCCAGACAGGTGATCAGGTCTGGCTTAAAGACAGCAAGACCTGTTTTATGAGAAAACAATGACATCATTCTTGCTAGGATTCTTCAATTACCAACGTCGTATTGTGATCAGTAGAAAAGAGATAACATTATACAAGATTTTAGAAAATTAATCAAAAATACCACTCCCTGATGGAGACTTTAGAATATTTAGGAAATATTTAAAATTTGAGGGTCTTGGCCAAGTGTGTTGCCTCACTCCTGTAATCCTAGCACTCTGTGAGGCCAAGGTAAGACAATCGCTTGAGGTCAGGAGTTTGAGACCAGCCTGAGCAACAGTGAGACCCCATCCCTACTAAAATTAAAAAATTAGCCAGGCATGGTAGGACACACCTATAGTCCCAGCAACTAGTGAGGGTGAAGCAGGGGGACCGCCTGATCCCAAGAGTTTCAGGCTGCAATAAGCTATGATGACACCACTGCCCTCTAGCCAGGGTGACAGAACAAGACTCTGTCACAAAAGCAAAATAAAACAAAACTAAATTAAACTAAAATAAAATTTGTGGGTTGCTATCTCTATTACCCAGCACTAGTGAATCAAAAACTGATGCTGGAAATTTAATTTTAAGGTGTAGATAATATTTTATGCCCCTAAATTTCTTAAATTACTACTAATCTAGAATAAAGGATACAGATAAGCTCAAGAATGGGTAAGATTAAAGTCAAGATAAAACATCTTGAAGATTTTTGCTATAGAACAAATCCCCAAGATTTCCTTGGAAACACAGACCTAAAATTAATTCATATAAAGCAGAAACTCCCAGAAAACTTCCCACAGAGGAAGGATATGAAATCCTTAGTGTGGAAGAGAAATCGTGCATTTGAAGTTATCCTCACCCAAGCAGACCAGGTTTCTGTAGTTCTCTAACATCACATTTCTATACAAATTCCACTGAGCAGGTTTCGGCATGCCCGCTCTTCTGGAGAAAACTCTATGTTCACATCCCTGAATGTCAACAGTCCCTCAAAGAAAAACACATATTTACAAAGTGGCTATGGGAAGACTTCTTAATTTGGCTCCAGGTGAAATGAGAGAGGGAAGATAACAGTTTCTTAACTAAATGAGTGACTGGAATTATTCAAAAAGACAATTTTTAACACAAAAATGTTCTGTAAGGTATTCTGTAACGCTGAGGAATGAAACTGACATAAGATCAACAAATCCAGTGTAGGTAGTATAGTTTTCTGGATGATACGGTATAAAATTCAAGGCACCCAAACAGACATTTACATTTTGAAGTTCTACATTACATCATGCAGGATAAGTTGTGTATATATTTCAGATGGAAAAGTCATGCTGAGGCAAAAGGTATCTCTCAAACTTTAATGTGTACAATAACGAAGTGGAGATATTGTTCAAATGCAGATTTTGATTCAGGAGATATGGAGTGAAACCTGAATTTCTAACAAGCTGACTAGTGATGTCAATGCTTCTGGCCCAAGAGGAATGTCTTTCAAACGTCCAGTAAGTGGCAGAACCTGGCTTTACTCCAGTTCATCTGACTACAAAATAAATACGAGTGCCTTCATTTTCCAAAGTAAGCTATGTGCAAAGAAAATCTAAATAGAAAGGGAGCTTCCAGATTAAATGTGATAGTTTATGCACATCAGTTGGTAAATCCTCACAAGTTACCTATTAATAGTTAAGAGAAAAATAATTAACTCTACAGTGGAAAAATTTATCAGAGAGAACCTTAACCAAGTGAATAAAATTAACATGAACTATAACAGGACAAATTAATATTAGGAGCCAATGGACGCAGACACAACATCACTAAAAGCAAACTAAAATGAATGAAAATTATATATCATATCAATATAACCACAAAGAGAAAAGTTTAGTTGTCATGACTTTAAAGCAGAATATACACTAGTAGGAGATCTTTAGTGGAGTATACATATTCTATTTGTACTAGACATTAAAATGACGTAATTTCCAAGTTCTAGAAACTGATGCCAAACATACAAGTATAGAAAGCTTTCAGTGTGTTTCTATTATGTAGTATACCTGACAAAAAAACTGAATGAAGTCAGCACAAGACAACTTGAAGTTAATCACAAATGTCAAAATAGGTACTGAACTTCTACTTCTAATGAGATTAAATTTCATTAAAAACATATAATATATATGTGTATCATACCGAAATGGAAACACACTTCAAGATGTAAAGTGTTGCTATAATAAGTTAGTTTCGGAGATGAAAATAGAAATCATTGTTCATGATTGTGAAAACAGCATTGTCTAAGCAGATACCTATTTATATCTACATATGATCTGTTTGTTTATTTTCTATCCATCTATCCATAAGATGTATGAGAAAGTATGCACTTAAAATAAATGGGAGTGGCCAGGCGCGGTGGCTCACGCCTGTAATCCCAGCACTCTGGGAGGCTGAGGCGAGCGGATTGTTTGAGCTCAGGAGTTCGAAACCAGCCTGAGCAAGAGTGAGACCCCGTCTCTACTAAAAACAGAAAGAAATTAATCGGACAACTAAAAATATATAGAAAAAATTAGCCGGGCATGGTGGTGCATGTCTGTAGTCCCAGCTACT
>NW_012136636.1:9494838-9499791 GCF_000956105.1 Propithecus coquereli | reverse complement strand
AGGCAGATACTTAGTGTTCTGATAATATTACTGAGTATGAATTTCTGTAGAATCGCTTTAACACTTCCATAGGATAGGAAACAATAAAGCAGAAACACAACATTTGCTTTAGGTGTTCTGGGAACCAAATACCAATACCACCACTACAATAAGACATTTCAATACAACGCAAAAAGGGAAATTAAAAAATAGTTTGTCACAGAGTTCCTCAGAAATACACACATATTCCCATCTCCTGAAAAGGAATGGAAGAGCAAGTCACATCCTGTGGTCCCTTATTACCCATTAAAAGGACTGACTCTCACTGTAAATGTGAAGGAAGATCACTGAAGATCACTAAGTCCTTAGATAACTTAAGAACAAAGGACAGAGATGCCCATATCTGAGATTAAGAGAAAGAAACACAGGTTTCTCAGAAACCATTTCCATTGGAGCAGAACTGCCCAAACCCACAATTTATAGCCTGGCCTTCCCCTTGACCTCTCACCTGTGTCATCTGCTTCATTCACTCCCACCTACCTGGCTGTTCTGCTAAAGTTTCATGTCTCTTCACATTCCAGGGCCCTTTCCTTTGCTCCAGACAGGTGATCAGGTCTGGCTTAAAGACAGCAAGACCTGTTTTATGAGAAAAAAAAAATGACATCACTCTTGCTAGGATTCTTCAACTACCAACCTACTACTGTGCTCAGTAGAAAAGAGAGAACATTATATAAGATTTTAGAAAATTAATCAAAAATGCCATTCCCTGTTGGAAACTTTGGAATATTTAGGAAATATTTAAAATTTGTGAGTCTTGGCCAGGTGTGTTGGCTCATGCCTGTAATCCTAGCACTCTCTGAGGCCAAGGTAAGACAGTCGCTTGAGGTCAGGAGTTTGAGACTAGGCTGAGCAAGAGCGAGACCCCATCGCTACTAAAATTTAAAAAATTAGCCAGGCATGGTAGGACACACCTATAGTCCCAGCAACTAGTGAGGGTGAAGCAGGGGGATCACCTGATCCCAAGAGTTTGAGGTTGCAATAAGCTATGATGACACCACTGTCCTCTAGCCAGGACGACAGAGCAAGACTCTGTCACAAAAGCAAAATAAAACAAAACTAAAATAAAATAAAATAAAATTTGTGGGTTGCTATCTCTATTACCCAGCACCAGTGAATCAAAAACTGATGCTGGAAATTTAATTTTAAGAAGTAGATAATATTTTACGCTCCTAAATTTCTGAAATTACCACTAATCTAGAATAAAGAATACAGATCAGCTTGAGAATGGGTAAGATTAAAGTCAAGATAAAACATCTTGAAGATTTTTCCTATGCAACAAATCCCCAAGATTGCCTTGGAAACAAAGATCTAAAATTAATTTATATAAAGCAGAAACTCCCAGAAAATTTCCTACAAAGAAAGGATATGAAATCCTTCACGTGGAAGAGAAATTGTGTATTGAAGGTATCCTCACCGAGGGAGACCAGGTTTCTGTAGTTCTCTAACATCACATCTCTATACAAATTCCATTGAGCAGGTTCCAGGCATGCCTGCTCTTCTGGAGAAAATTCTATGGTCACATCCCTGAATGTCAACAGTCCCTGAAAGAAAAACACATATTTACAAAGTGGCTATGGGAAGATTCCTTAATTTGGCTCCACGTGAAATGAGAGAGGGAAGACAACAGTTTCTTAATTATATGAGTGACTGGAATTATTCAAAAAGACAATTTTTAACACAACAATATTCTGTAAGGTATTCTGTAACTCTTAGGAATGAAACTGACATAAGATCAACAAATCCAGTGTAGGTACTATAGTTTTCTGGATGATACAGTATAAAATTCAAGGCGCCGAAACAGACATTTACATTTTGAAGTTCTACATTACATCATGCAGGATAAGATGTGTATATGTTTCAGATGGAAAAGTCATGCTGAGGCAAAAGGTATCTCTCAAACTTTAATGTGTACAACAACGAAGTGGAGATATTGTTCAAATGCAGATTTTGATTCAGGAGATATGGAGTGAATCTTGAATTTCTATCAAGCTGACTAGTGATGTCAATGCTTCTGGCCCAAGAGGAATGTCTTTCAAATGTCCAGTAAGTGGCAGAGTGTGGCTTTACTCCAGTTCTCTGACTAGAAAATAAATACGAGTGCCTTCATTTTCCAAAGCAAGCTATGTGCAAAGAAAATCTAAACAGAAAGGGAGCTTCCAGATTAAATGTGATAGTTTATGCACATCAGTTGGTAAATCCTCACAAGTTTCCTATTAATAGTTAAGAGAAAAATAATAACTCTACAGTGGAAAAATTTATCAGAGAGAACCTTAACCAAGTGAATAAAAATAACATGAACTATAATAGGACAAATTAATATTAGGAGCCAATGGACGCAGACACAACATCACTAAAAGCAAACTAAAATGAATGAAAACTATATATCATATCAATATAACCGCAAAAAGAAAAGTTTAGTTGTCATGACTTTAAAGCACAGTACACTAATAAGAGATCTGTGGTGGAGTATACATATTCTATTTGTACCAGACATTAAAATGATGTAATTTCCAGGTTCTAGAAACTGATGCCAAACATACAGGTATAGAAAGCTTTCAATGTGTTTCTATTATGTAGTATACCTGACAAAAAAACTGAATAAAGTCAGCACAAGACAACTTGAAGTTAATCACAAATGTCAAAATAGGTAATGAACTTCTAATAAAATAAGATTAAATTTCATTAAAAACACATAATATATATGTGTATCACACTGAAATGCAAACATACTTGAAGATATAAAGTGTTGTTATATTAAGTTAGTTTAGGAGATGAAAATAGTAATCATTGTTCATGATTGTGAAAACAGCATTGTCTAAGCACATATCTATTTATATCTACATATGTTTATTTATTTTCTATCCATCGATCCATAAGATGTATGAGAAAGTATGCACTTAAAATAAATGGGAGTGTCTGATAAAAGGTGCATTTGAAAGGTATGACAAAAGTTAGATAATTACATTATGTCCAGAGACTTGTATATCAACTCAGAAAATATAAAATGAGATTATTTCCTCAAATCTTTCAGATGATTTAAGAGAATATGCAAAAAAAGGTGTAGTTATGATTATGATCTGACAATATGGGAGACAATGTTCATTTCCATGGAGAATAGAAGCCCATTTTAAAATAAATACAAATTATAAAAGTATCATTGGAAAGACTAATAAATTAGATGATCTCAAAAATAAATATTTCTGTGCTCTTATATAATAACTGGATCTATGAACAAATTTCAATGATCTCCATATGTTTTTATAATCCTCTTCCTCTCGTTTTATAACAGATTCTCAGTCCAGTGGGGCCTGAAAAACAGAACCCTGTAACTTTTAACAATTTAACCTTTTTGAGTTGTTTTCCAGAAATGGCAGATTTTCCGCAAAACAAAGGAGTTGAGATTCCAAAGGCCCCTGTGCAGACTTCCTGATACCAAGACTCACCATCCCTCACTAACCTGCTCCAGTGCATATAACACCTCATCTATTTTAACACAACCTATATATGCCCCAATGCACATAGCCTCTAGCAAAAAAAACTTGCTCCTTCTGTGAAGTGGGAAGTGGAAACAATCAAAAAAATCTCTCCTTTATGACTAGAGGAAAACGAACACAGGAATCATTCTTTTCTAACAAAATCTGGTATTCTCCACACTGTGGCCTTTTTGGGCCCCAAATCTGTAGACATACCTGGTCCAATTTTTTCAAACCTAATTTTACTTATTTTTCGCAATACCTTTTCAAGAAGCTCTACTGAGTAATTCTTGAAAATGTATAATCTCGTTTACACTTTAAAAAGAATTTCCCCAGTCTGAATAATATGAATAGACATGTGATGCTTTCCCATGAATTGCAAAAAGATAGGTCAGAAACCTGATTTCATGGTAATCATTCTCATCTGTTTGGTGTATTTTGCAATTATTTGTGAATACTCATGAAGCCTCTCAGATAAGCGCACACTAAGCCCACAATAAGCCTACTAAGCTACGAAACATCATAGCCCTACTTTTACGTAAATAGATGTACTATATATTTTGAAAGCTTCTATGGATTTTCCTAATCTACAGTTTAAAATACAAGCATAGGTAACTCTATAAACCAGTTTACAGACCAACACACATGTAAGGAATAATTACACTACATATAAATTTCCCCTGTAAAAGAAAATACATCTCACAGTTCCATTTCCCCCTTGGCAGAAGGGAGAATATAGGAAAGCTCAGTAAAAACAGTTAAAGGGAGTGGACATCCAATCGGAGAGTTTGAAGTTCATGACTACTAGAAGGACAGGGGAGTGGAAAGGCTCTCAGTGAAAAAGGAAACAGGCCTGGAAAGGAAATGACTTGCTCAAGTTCATGCAGGTGCTGCTCCCCATCACTGGCATCACCACCTGAGTTCTGCCTCCTGTCAAATCAGTCACTGTCTCCCATCACCCCTCCTCCATGGTCTAAAGTTCTACTCTCTTTTAAATTTAACTCCACATTCTCTTCTTTTAGATGCATGCATGTGTACATATGTAGGTTATATGTTGTCTCTACATGTATGCATACATTTATACATGTGTTTGTATATTGTCTACATGGTATCTAATTAACCTAAAAATAAATGAGCATTCATAAATCAAGTCAACAACACCAAATATTTTCCGATTTCACATGACTTGAGTAAATATTTTGGTAAATATGGTTAGTTTAATAAAAATAATTATGTCTTCTGACGTATCAGCAAAATACTCATTTACTTGACTTTAAGGTTATTGCTTTTATACTTGCCTAACAGAGTAATATAAAAATGGTTATAATAAAAAGTTTAACCTGAGATGATGGCTAGATTTTTCTTATGTCTCATGAGATTTACAAACATAACTGTTAACAATGAATAAAGCAGACATAAATGGAATGGAAGTTTATAAATG
>NW_012136636.1:9484138-9493872 GCF_000956105.1 Propithecus coquereli | reverse complement strand
ATGGTGGCACATGCCTGTAGTCCCAGCTACTTGGGAGGCTGAGGCAGAAGGATCGCTTGAGCCCAGGAGTTTGAGGTTGCTGTGAGCTAGGCTAATGCCAGGGCACTCACTCTAGCCCGGGCAACAAAGTGAGACTCTGTCTCAAAAAAAAAAAAAAAGAATGAAAGAAGAAAAAAATAAAAGCGATAAACTGAGTGGGTATGCAAAGTTAGAGACAAAAGAAATGGAAATATTATAAGAGATTATAAAAGGTATATAGAAATCTTAACTTGGGTGGCCAAAGCTGATTGAGATTCAACAGATTTGTTTATAAGGTTTTATTAAAATTAGCTTTAATATTAAGAATTTAGAAATTCAAGGGTAAAATTTGGCTTTCTCATTTAAACAAGATTCTCATGAAGTATTAATTGGAGATACTAAAAGTATTTGCTTCACCTTTTCAGTCAACTGTAAAGAAAAAAGAAAGAAAGAAAATGACCAAATTTCTTAGTTGAATTTTCGTGTAACTATGACCCTCTACTCTTTTCCTATTCCTTCTTGGGGATTTCCTTCTGAGCTTCACAGAGACTGAGAAACTCCTTTCGCTGGTCAAATAATTCAGTCTATTTGCAACATGTGACCAATTTCTCAGCATTTCCATTGTGGACACTATCCTCAGTCCTCCAGACCAATGGAATATATAAATGAGGCACTACAACATCAACTGACAAAGTTTATAGAAATTTTTAACCTTCTCTGCACTAACACTCTCTTATTGGTATGTTTAATATATGTTCTAGGCCAGGCGCCGTGGCTCACGCCTTTACACCTACCACTTTGGGAGGCCGAGGCAGGAGGAGTGCTTGAGGTCAGGAGTTTGAGAGCAGCCTGAGCCAAGAGCGAGACCCTGTCTCTACCAAAAATAGGAAAAATTAGCCAGGCATAGTGGTGCACACCTATAGTCCCAGCTACTTGGGAGGCTGAGGCAGGAGGATTGCTTGAACCCAGAAATTTGAGTTTTCTGTCAGCTAGGCTGACGCCATGGCACTCTAGCCCAGTTGACAGAGCGAGACTTTGTCTCATAAAAAAAAAAAAAAAAAAGTTCTACCCCCTTTGGAGAACATTAATTTTCTCCCTTCAAAATACCAACAGAAAAGCCCATGTACCTGCCTTAAGTAGCACATAAACAAGACTTCCTTAAAGGTGATATTCTTCATTATCGTGACTTCAACCTAGAAATTATGTTTATTGAAAATACCATCAAAAAAAGATTCCCTCTAACCCTGGTGGTAGAAACCATATCAGGTATTGCTGACCAATCTCTGTGATGCTAAATTGAAGGTCCATATCTCTTATAACATTTCGTCACCTCTCTATCTAAAAATGGCTCTGACAAAACTCCATACTAGACTCTTCACCTCAAATTTTTCTCTAGGAATGACCATCTATCTATTTTAGATGGAGATTCTATTTTTCTTCTTTTTTTTTTTTTTTTTTTTGAGACAGAGTCTCACTCTTTTGCCCGGGCTAGAGTGAGTGCTGTGGCGTCAGCTTAGCTCACAGCAACCTCAAACTCCTGGGCTCAAGCGATCCTTCTGCCTCAGCCTCCCGAGTAGCTGGGACTACAGGCATGTGCCAACATGCCTGGCTAATTTCTCTATATATTTTTAGTTGTCCAATTAATTTCTTTCTATTTTTAGTAGAGACGGGGTCTCACTCTTGCTCAGCCTGGTTTCGAACTCCTGAGCTCAAACAACCCAATCGCCTTCGTCTCCCAGAGAGCAAGAATTACAGGCGTGAGCCACCGTGCCAGGCCTGGAGATTCTATTTTGATTAAAACTGCCAATTGCCTGCCTGCCCATCAAGAAGATAGCTACATGCAATTTAGAGTGCTTTCGCCCTAAAAGGGTGCCGCTTCCCATGAACACATCAATAGAAATCTTCCTATAACCTCAGGAAAAATTGCTGGAAGGTCAAACTGCTATCTCTATCACAGATGAACAAAAAGCAATTGATTTACTGGCAGAGGTTGTATTGGACATCACATTGCTTTAGATTATATATTACCTGAGCAAGGAGACGTATGTACAGTGGCAAATACCTCTCATGTATACATAAATACTTCTCATGAAATAAAAACTAATCTAGAAAAAATCATAAAAGATGACACTTTTAGAGACAAGTCTCTAACAAAGAACCTAGATTTAATTTTCTTCCTGACGTTTATCATTGGCTCCCAATGGAATAGGTTTTTGTTGTTGTTCTGGCATACAAATCCTCTTTTGATTATCCCTATAAGCATTATATTTCTACTATTCAAATTATTAATGCTATGTATCTTATGGTTTTACCTCTTCCAAGAAAATTAAAATCGCAGTATTCCAAAGATTGGAGATAATAAAACAAGCAACAGTAGCTATATAAATCGATGAATGGACTGAAGTCTCATTCTTGGCACCCTGTGATGTCATCTCAATTTTGCCTGTGGGTGCTCTTAAAATATCTCACTAAGCTACATCCTCTTGCCCCTTTCCCATTGTGGGACAGTACTATCTAAGAATGAAAATATCTGGTGATGAGGGTCACCTAGACACTGAGACTTTGAGCCACAAAGCTTCTGAAGTAAAATATTATGATTAAAAGGGAGAAATATGAAAGAAAAGAAACTTTTTGTCTGAAAAATGCAAGCCGCCTCTAAATTATCAGGCTCAGAGAAGCACAGAAATGAGGCTGCAGTGATGGTTCCACTCCCCACCTTGAGTATTAAGCTAATTAATGATCTCTAGAAACTGCTTGCTCTGTGTGTGACCTCTATTCTAGACTGATTGACACAAGTAGCTATAAATCAACCCAAAATGCCACGTGCTGAACACCATAACTCACTGCATAGGTCAACAACTTATAGCCAATCACTAATCAGTGTTTATGTAAATCAATAAGAATTCCTGACAAACAAGGGAAAGTGATGGGGTAAGATAGGGCGGAAAATTATAGCTGGTAAATAGCTGTGATTAAAGAAATCCCCATCCTTTTTGTTCATCAAGAGCACCTCACTGCAAAAAAAAAAAAAAAACCACCTTTCCCATTATGACTTAGATGATGCTCCCTCTTTTACCTACCATAAAGCCAGACACACGTTCTACAAATTTCCATTTTTGCCTCATAAACAATTAGATGAACAGTTCTGCTTTCACTGGTCTCAACAGAATACTTGTTAAGGTAACACAGCTTAACTTACTCTCTTTCAGCCAGGTCCCTGAAATTGGTGTCCCCCCAGCCTTAGCCAGCAGACAACCCCTCTCTGTGCCCCTTCAAAGAACAGGATGAATACAAGGTAAATCAGTTTCTGATTTTGCCACCCCACATTCTGCCTTCCCCCTCCCACCCATCTTCTAAACTTATTTACTCCTGCCTATGAAAGAAAGCCCATTTCAGCCTAACCATCGAGAAGCTTGTAGATCTGATATTTGGTGCTTTCTCATATTGCAATACTACTTTACAATAAAGTCACTTCCCACCTAAATCTGAATTTGTTTCACTTGTCAATGTGTAACAATAGCCCCAAGACAATGACAGTTGCAATCACAGATGGAGCATCACACACTCCTTTCATCCCAAACCCAACCAAACTTTCCTTTGGATCCACAGATTTCCAGGACTCCATAGCTTCTCAGTATAAAGGGCTCCTTGCATGATGTTGTGAGCAGGCTGGGACACCTCCCAGAGTGGCTCCCCAGAAGAAATAACTGGGCCTTCAATGACCTCCTCTTGAAAACTGAAGATTGGCCTTGGCTTGGAATCACTCGGTGTATGTCTCTGCTTATCAGTCAGGGTTATTCATTTAATTGTAAATGAGAAAATACCCAGTGTTTCAAGAATCCAGCAAAATCACTTAAACTCGGATTTTAGGTTTATATAAAAGGGAAGGAAATTCTGAAGGAAAAAAATCTAAAACCACAAGTGTTTTTTCTCTTCTCTCACACCACATCAATCAATGCAGAAGACGTCTCGGACAAAAAATGTGCAATTTGACCATACCACCACAGAAGCAATCAATTTTGCAGGAGACACCAGCTAAATATCTTCAAATACAGTTAAATTGTGACACTATCTACCTGGAGATAGCATCGAATCACAGAGAATGAGGACTCAGTCCCACAAAACTGTCCCCACTTCAGACACCACTTGCAAATCCAGCGCTCTGAAGCCTCTGACCAACCAGCTTCAAACATCAGTTGTGAGGACTGAACTCTGATCTTTTCCTTTGCTCAGAATTTCTTCCTAAGGTGGCTAGATGAGTCACAATCACAAATGATAAAATCCCACTAGGCAGGTTTTGTTAACCAAATATAGTGTGATTTACCTCCCAACCTGATTCTGGTAAAGCATTAGCATCACCTAAGAGATAGAAAGGCCCCCATCTTAACTCAAGCATCCTAGCAGACCCTTATCTTAACTTGAAAGATTATCCTGTCTGGACCTCCCAGAGTGCTCACACCTTTCTTAAACCAAGCATTTCCTTTCTGGTCTTTTAGATAAAGCCTAACTCTCTCAGCCAATTGTCAGCCAAAGAACCTTTAAACCCACCTATAACCTGGAAGTACCCCCCACTTCGAGATGTCCCACCTTTTGGGGCCAAAACAATGTATGCCTCCCCAGTACTGATGTATGACTTTACCTGTAACCCCTGCCTCTCTGAAATGTATAAAACCAAACTGTAACCAGCCACAGCGAGTCCACTTGCTCAAGGCTTCTTGGGAGTGACTCCGGGCCATGGTCCTCAAATTTGACTCAGAATAGACCTCTTTAAATTTCAGAGTTTGGATTTTTCCATCCACAGTTCCATGACTCCCTTTGTAGATCTGATTAACTTGCTAGACGACCTGAAAGAACTCAGGGAAACACTAATATTTACTGGTTTATTATGAAGGATATTTTAAAAGATATACACAAACAGCCAGATAAAGAGATACATATGGCAAGGTATGGAGGAAGGGGTGCAGAGCTTTCCAGTCCTTCCTAGGCTCACCACTTTCCAGAAACTACCATGTGTTCAGCTGTCTGGAAGCTCCCCAAACCCTGTCCTTTTTTTATTGAAGTTTCATTTCATGGGCATAACTAACAATAGGCCATTTTAAATCAACTTAACCTTCATTCAGCTCAAAGGTTGAGGGTGAGACTGAAAATTCCATCCCTCTAAGCACATGGCTGCTTCCCCTGTCAACAAGCCTCCCATCCAGTGGTTTCTAGGGGCTTTGCAAACAAACCACACATGAACATAAGCTAAGGTCGGTTTGAAAGGCTTATTGTAAATAACAGAAGACTGCCTTTCACCTTTATAATTCAGGAGCTCCTTCAGGAACCAAGAACAAAAGACCAAATATTTAAAGAAAAGAAACTCTTTTTGCTCCAGTCATTTAGCAAATACCAAGACTTATAGGAGCTGAGACCCAGGAATCATGGACAAAAAAAGAATACATCTATGATAATATCACAGAAATTGTAAGGCATTTAAATTTTATACCTGAACAGGAAAATCAAAAGTACCCATTTCAGAAAATACATGGGTCATTTAATTGTTATTTTCATGCTAACAAATTATTTTGTAAACAATCATGGGTGAACACTTCTAGGAATTGCCAAATCCTATCTCATAGGATTTATCATTAAACTCCAACATCCAGATAACAGGATACAGAACAGAGTTACCCACTGTCATGAATTCTCCACCAAGCACGAGAGAAACTGATACATTGGTAAATCTTTGTAATTCACCAATTTTCTATGGCACTTTCTTGTGGAAATAGATTAATTTTTCTGGAACAAAAATAGAAGAGATTTTTCCTATCTCCTTCCCCGAGTAGCATTCCCAAAACAAAGTCCTGAAATTCCAAATAAGACATATCTCTAAATAAGAGCCACCACACACTGAGGCCAGAGTGAGTGCTGGCTCACACCTGTAATTCTAGCATTTTGAAAGCCCAAAGTGGGAGGATTACTTCAGGCCAGGACATGAGCCTGGGCAACATAGGGAGACCGCATCCGTACAAAAAATTTTTAAAAATTATCCAGCATGATGCCACATACCTATAGTTGTAGCTATTAAGGAGGCTGAGGTAGGAGGATTGTTTGAGCCTAGTCATTGAGGGCTGCAGTGAGCTATAATCATGCCACTGCCCTCTCTAGCCTTTGGAAGACTGAAACTCTGCTAAAACAAACAAACAACAACAACAGCATAACCAAAACCAGACCTGAGAAACTTACTAAACTCACTCTAGGGAAGAAAACAGGTAAATAATAATTTTTAACAAATGGAATATATGAGTAGTTTTTATATTCTGAAACCCACCACTTTCATGCCTCTATGAAACTATTTTTTATCTTTCAACCTGGACTGCCAAAATTCATTTTACTGTTAATGAAAAACTGAAGTTAAAATAACTGAACAAATCGTTTCAAGGTGACATGCCCAGGGAAGAGCAGTGATGACAGAAACAGTCATGTCTCACTGAAGTGTCAAGTTAGGCCATCCTATCACTTGGGACACACTCCCACACCCAGCCTGCTCACCATAGTGCTGAAAGACCACCCTCCCAGGAGCCACTGCACCATTCCTGCACCACACTGAGGGCCTGAAGTGCAAATTGCTTTGCAGGCTCGTGTATCAGCTCACTGGGGAGGGTTTTTCTTGTCCTTGGGAATAGTTTTATCCCTTACAAGTGTGAGAAAATCCAAAGAACAGGAATCATTCGTGTCTTTTCCCCTTAAAACCAGCAACTGATTGGTTGGCCGCCAATATGTCTCCAAGAAATAAAAACTCGGGTTGGGAGAAGAAAATATTAATGTCTCAAGGGGTTAGCTTTCTAGGTGAAAGGTACACGAGAAGATGGTCTCAGCCCCAGGACATCCACCAAGCCAGTCCCCAGAGGCTCCCGCCCCATACCTCATGCTGTCCTGTGCAAGGAGATGACCCAGGGATCATAATATTCACTAGACACTCAGGACACATGGCTTCTGTGGGTGTCCTGGGTCATCCTCAGCTAGCTGTGAAATCCATGACTAGAAAAAAAAAACAGGAGGGTGGCTGAGGACACATCACCCTGTAAAGTCTCCAGAGAAGAAACTCAACCTAAAGACATCCTGGTAAGATGTCTGTGCCTAGGAAAGATATAAAAGGAGAGGCACAAGGAGATTTTACAAAGGGGTGTCCATGAATATTCTCTGATTTCTTCTGATCTGAAATTTTCAGCAAGAGAAAAAAAATGCTCTTAAAAGACAACTACTGTTCTGTGTAATAGTAATAAACAACTGAAATATTCTTTCCCCTTGAACAACACAATAAAAAACAAATAATTGATAAGTTTTTGAATTGTGAGGGGAAGCTGGCATTTGGGAATGTGGGGAAAGAACTGGAAATTTAGGATTTTACTGTAAGTCCTAGAAGAGTTAACACAGGGGGCATAGTGTTGGATTTGACACCCTGCATACCATACATCTGGAAAACATAAGAAAAAACCGGTCCCTCTGTGGAGTTTTAAAAAAACTAAATAGGAGGCAATTAGACTGAAGTGACTCTAGTGCCCTGGGTTCCCACCTAATACAGAAATATAACTCAAATGTATTTTTTATAAATTACTACCTTAGTGCGAAGCAAAATTCAGGCTTAACCAACCACGAAGCACCAATTACATGCAACAGCACCTCTGATTACATAACCAGAAAACAGCCACTGTCATAGTCCAAAAAAGGTGACTACAAAACTGTAACCAATTCTTGAATTAGGTTTCCCTCTTCATGCACCTTATAACAGCCTTCCCTTCAAGGCCCCCGGTGGACCCCAAACCACAAACCATTGCTGGGTGCTTTCAGACTCATAAACTGCCGTTTTCCCTTATAAACTCTTTAATGTTTTAACAGCGCCTTAGTTTAATTTTTAATGAGAGGAGGACCGGGGACCCCAATGACCATAGCTCCTCCCACACACGAGCCCCCGCACACCGAGTGAGGATCCTCCCACGACGACCCTCCTGCGTCGTCACCGCACACTGAGGAAGACTTGGAGCCCCGGCCGCAGACCTGCTCACACAGGCTCCTGCTGGGCCAAATATGCCTCAGCGGACGGACAGGACGCTCGGGTCCTGGCTGCCGGTCCAGGCCCAGCCCTATTCTTAGGCTGAAGGGGACTGAGGACCGAGCTGTACCAGCGGGGACTCGGATCCGCAGACAATGCAGCTGACTGTGGGGAAGCCTAGGCCACCACAGCCACTTCCGGTGGGTTCCAACTAACCCTCACCCCCCTGAGAATACCTGGCCTGCATACTCACCAGTTCCCGGATTCTGGCGTATCCTGCCATCCTCCACAGACACCTTCCAGTAACCCCCAGAGGACAGAAGCTGCAGCAGAGCCACCTCGACCTCCCAGAGCAATGGCGAAGGAGCAGTGAACACCAAGAAAGCTGGGAAGCCTGACGCAAGAGAAAAAGGTCCCGCCTGGATGGTGGGAGACCCTGCCTCTTCCGCTGCTCACCTGATTGGACAGTTCCCACAGCTGTGCCTCTGATTGGATAAGTCTCGGAGACCGGCCCTGAGTGACAGGTGATGAGATCCCACACATACATGGCTGTGACCAGAGCTTCCTCTCTCTGCTGGGACCTGACCCTTTCTTCAAGATATTTGCATTTAACCTTGTATATAAGGGTATATCTATTTATGTATAACATATATGATACTCAAAACTGGAAATAGTATAATAAAATTATTTTTAAATTTCAGATTTTCTAACCTTCCTGGCCTCTGGTCTTTTGAAGAGGCAGCCTAAATTTTAAAGAGGAAGGTGATCCTCTCAGGCTGCAATGCCTAATAGAAATAAAATATGAGCCACCTGTGCCACTTTAAACTTTCTAGTAGCAACATAAAAGAAAAGGCAAAGAAACACGTGTATTTGATTGTAATTATTTAACCCACTATATCTAAAATATTGTTTCTATATGTAATCAATATAATTCTATTATTAATAAAGTATTTTTTTGATTTTGGTATGAAATCTTTCGAAGTCTTTTTGTATGTTAAGCTTCCAGCCTCGCTGGATTCAGAAAGCACATTTGGATACACATCTGGTTTTTCCACATTTATTTGTGTTAAACTTGATCAATGGATCCAAGTAATGTCTACCTGTTTCTTTCATGTAATTATTTAGCATTTTTGATTAGTATTTTTGTAATTTGATTTATTTTACTGAAGGTGGCCAAATAGCAGTTATCTCATTCTATTATAACTTTCGAATGTATTAGTTCTCATTCTTCTATTAAGAATTGCATTTTCTCATGAGCTCATCATTATATTAAAAATTAGACTTTTAGAGCCAGGCATGGTGGCTAACACCTGTCATGATAACATTTTGGGAGACTGAGGCAGAATTCCTTGAGGCCAGGAGTTCAAGACCAAACTGAGCAATACAGCAAGATGCTGTTTCTCCAAAAAAGGTGTGGTGGTGTGAACCTATAGTCCCAGCTACTCAGGAAGCTGAGGCAGGAAGATCTGCCATGGCACTCTAGCCCCAGCAACAGAGTAAGACACTGCCTGAAAAAAGAGAAAAAAAACTAGCCTATCAGGAAAGAAAAGATAAAAGTTTGATTCTTTCTTTTATCAATTGTCACGATAATAATTTTGTGGCCCCAGCAAACAAACAAAACATATAATTGATATTTTCCTAACATTAGTTTTAGTATTTATTTGTTTGTTTTTTTTTTTTTTTT
>NW_012136636.1:9476527-9483918 GCF_000956105.1 Propithecus coquereli | reverse complement strand
TGAGCCACCATGCCTGGCCTAGTTTTTGTATTTTTGATGGAATTTTATATACTGCCATCTAAGTTTCATTTTGAGTTCACATTATCCCATTTTAGGTCAGTGAGGGACCCTTCACATTGCCTCCTTTTTCCTTATACCTTGAAACTATGTTTGGAGAGCTTTCTTGTTTTCTAGAACAAACAGATGTGTGCTTCCTTTTGTCTGTTATGTAAGTTGCAACAGATGTCCCATTTGGCATTTTCCTTTTTACTTGACTTATGGTGCTTCCTGCTATACATAGTATTCTTGTTTTCTATTGTATACTTTATCAATCTCTTCTTTTATTAACATTTACTGGTTTGAGTCATATACCAGATTTATGACAGCTTATAAAAATATTTATCAAAATTTTCTTCTACTATTTGTATGTTTTGATTTTTGCCAGTTAGATTTCTCCTTTACCATTTATCTTACTATAGCATGTAAAGAACAAATCCATGTTCACCCTTTTTTAGGAATATGCAGCTCCCAAATATCAAGTATTAATAAAGTTTCCCCTTCTGTAGTTTTATTGCGTATCTTGTCTTATGCACTTTGCTAGATTTCCGAATTTTCTACTGTCCTGGTCTGTTTGACTATTTTTGCATCAACACCATACTACTTTAATTATGGAATATTTTATTTAATAATGTGTTTTAATATCTCATAGGATCATAGGACCAGAGATGTTCATCGTGTTTCTCAGGGATTTTTGCTATTCTTATGTGTTTGTTCTTCCGTGTGCACTTTGCAAACTTATTGCTATCTTAAAAAAACTGACATAACCTATTATGAAATCAAATACAAAGCTGAAGTGAATTTAAGGATAAATGACTTCTTTATCTTATTGAGCTTTTCTATCTAAGAATAACTTGCAACTTTTCATTTGTTTAAGTCTCCATTCATATATTTTTGGAATTCTTTATTTTCTTTTAGCTCAAATTGACTGCACATTTTTAATTAGATTTCTTCATAGGTAATTTTCTTTTACTTTTTGAAATGTATGTTATACATTTATTGTATTCTTCACACATGGCATTCATAGATAATTGTGAATGATACTTAGAAAGGCTACTGTTTTGTGCATCAATGTTATATTGAATTAGTCTGCTGAACTATTTGTGTCTTAGGTATTTTCCACCAATTCACCTGTGTTTCCAAATATATAATCATATCATATGGAAATTGAGTCTTACATATTTGTTCTCATTTCTTCGTCTGCCTTCAATTGCCTTAGGTAAAGCTCACTGCAAATTTAATGAATACTATAAAATTTTTATAGAATATTGTGCTTTTTAGTATTGTTTCTGAAAATAGTAGTAGTCTCTCTCATGTTTTTCATAAGAATTAAAAAGACTGTTCCGTCAATTTGAAAAGATCTTTTAATTTCTCATTTTGATGGTTTTAAATAAAGAATATTGTATGTTAAATTCTGCTAAATGGACATTTTTGCATCTATGAACGCGATCATGTGACTGTTCTATTTATCTCCATGAAAATGATAAACATTATCAGTGGATTTCCTACTGTTAAATTACTCTTAAGTATTAGACATAAACTGCATTTTGTCATTATGTACTGTTTTTAATAATCAAGATTTGTTTGCTAGTATGTTATCTTACGTATTTCTATGTGTAGCTAGAGATGAGATTTTTGTGCAATAGTCTATTTTGTACAACATTTAAAAATTTTGAGTACCAATGCTCCATTTTATTTTCATAATTTGCTTAGAAGCACTTCTTCCATTGTGATGTTCTGGAATTGACTTAGAAGCATTGATTTATATGATATTTAAAATGACTGTAGAATTCCCCTGTTAAAAAACTTGATCCTGGAAATTTCTTTGTGAGAGCTTCTTTTGTACACTTTTCTGCTCCTTTGGATCTTATTGCTTCGTCTTTCAATCTAAACAAGGGTCCATATTGGTAAAGCATATTTTCCTAGAAAATTTCCATATTATTTTGTTTTCCAAATCAATGTATATCGATTGGTACTAATTATTCCTTACAAATTTTAGTATAAATTTATGATACTAATTTATGATGTTCCATCTTCTACATCTAACCCATTGAAACATCCTTCTTAGTTTTTTTCTGTCATCTCATTTTTCTTCCTATAACTTAAATAAAGGATCATCTCAGGAATTCAAGAATTAACAAAGTGTTAAACTTTGGGTAAGCGACCTTCTGAGGGAATCACATAGTACCGTGTATGACACATGCTTCACTGTCAGTCCCTCCCATGTCAGACCTCGGCATTTCCCACCCTCCTCCACATAAGACCCTGTCTGCCACCAAGGATCATGGAAAAGGAACAGTCTCTGCCAAACACTTTAATGTTCTTGTTGGAGATGCTGATTAGGAACTGGCAATTATTTGGGGGATTCATGACAAAGATAGAGTTTTTCAGAAATAGACTCAGTTCCAGTAACATACACTGTCATTTTCACTATAGATAAAACGACAATTGCAGTTCTTTGGGGATGTGAGGTTACAGAATTGCAAGAGTCTAGCTCAGAGTTTTGCTGCCTCCCTTACACACATGCATGGAACACTTAACTCTCATTCTGAGCCCAACATTCTGAAAGCAGGAAGGAGTCAGGTGAGTGTTTATTATATTTTTTTAAATATTTTTTCTGCAACAGGGTTCAAAAAATACATTATTAAATTAACTTTATGATACTTATTAAAACAGCACTTTCAGGAATGAAAAAAATAATTTACTGAAAATGATTTATTTTGGGTTTGTCATTTATATTTTCCTGAGGTTGTAAGGACAATGAAAATGGATTTAGTGTTCCTCTGTCCAATCCATTAAAGCTTTGGTTTTTAAAAATTTATTATGGGTGCATAATAGTAGTATATCTTTACAGGGTACATGTGATGTTTTAATACAGACATATAATGGGAATTAATCAAATCAGGATCATTGGGGTATCGACTACCTCAGGCATTTATCATTTGTGTTACAAATATTACAATTCCACAGTTTTAGTTATTTTAAAGTATACCCTAGCTTATCGTTGACTGTAGTCACTTTATTGTGCTAACAAATATTGTTCATTCTATCTGATTATCTAACTATAATTTTGCATTCATTAACCATTCGCACTTTATTCCTCCTCCTTGCTACCCTTCCCACTCTCTGGTTACCACCATTTTACTCTCTGTCTCCATGAGATCAATTGTTTTAATATCTAGCTCCCACATATGAGTGAGACAGAATTTACAACAACCCAAGCCCCTAGTAACAGGCCTACACTAAAGGCAGACCTCACTACATACCCAGCTGCAGACTTGTGACCCAGGTACAACCCCTCTGGTCTGCAAATCCAGAGGACATCCCATCAGCCTAGGTACCCAAGAAAGGAAGATGTTTACCTACTGAAACTGGCTTATAAAGTCTGGAAGATGTGTTTGCTCTTTCAAATGCACAAACACGAATGCAAGGTTATGTTATGCCATTTTCAATGCTTCTATTAACATAATATTAAAAATTCCAGACAGAACTATTAGGCAAAAAAAAAAATGAAAAAAGGATGTCCAAATAGAAAAGAAAATAGTACAGTTGTCACTATTTATAGGTGACATAATCTTATATATATGTATATAACCATAAATATACCAAAATACTGTTCAAAACATGCACTCAGTAAATAAACAGAATACTAAATTAACACACAAATATCAATGTTTCCATACATTGACAACCAACTAATAAAAAAGACGAAAGCAATGTCATTTACAATTGCATCAAAATATTAAATATTTAGCAATAAATTTTTAAAAGGAAGTAATAAGCTTTACACTGGAAAAATAAAATATTGATGAGAAAAATTGCAGATGACACAAATAAATGTAAAAGTGTCCCACATTTATGCATTAGAAGAATAAGTATTGTTAAAGTGCCATATAATCCAAAGTGATCTATAGGTTCAATAAACTCCCTATCAAAATTTCAATGGCCTTTTCACAAAAATAAAAAACACAACTCTACACTTTTTGTGGAAATACGATAGACTAAATAGCCAAAGTAATCTGGAGGAAGAACAAACTTGAAATCATCATGCTTTCTGATTTCAAACTATATTTCAAAACTATAGTATTAAAAACTGAGTGGTATGTACATTAAAAATCGCTCAACATATGGAACAGAATAGAGAGCCCAGAAATAAACCCATGTTTACAAGCCAACTAATCATTGACAGAGACAACAAGAATACACAATGCAGGGTGTATAGTCTCTTTAATAATTGGTGCTAGGAAAATTGGATATAAATAAGCAAAAGAATAGAATTAGACATTTTTTCTTATGCCACCCCACAAAATAAAATCTATATAAAACAAAGACATGTGTAAGACATGAGTCCTTAAAGATCTTAAAAGAAAACATATGAAAAACCTTCTTGATATTAATGTTGGTAATGCATTTTTTGGATACCACAGCAGAAATATAAAAACAGAACCAAATCTAAACAGGTTGGTAAAATAAGAATATTTATAGGATGGGAGTGTACATTTGCAAACCAAATGTCTTATAAGTGGTTAATATCCAAATTATATAAGAAACTCACATCAATCAAAGGCAAAAACAATAAAAATAACAAAAATAATAACAATTAAAAAACACGCATAAGGCTGAATAGATATGTACCCAGTAAAGACATACAAGTGGCCAACAGGTATATGATATGTGCTCAACATCACTGATCATCAGGAAATTTCAACTCAAAATCATGCTGAGATATCACTTCATACCTGTTATGATGCCTAATATCAAAAAGAAGAAATAAGTTCTGACAAGGATATGAAGAAAAAATATTCTGTACACCGTTGGTGCATTGTAAATTGGTAAATTCATTATGAAAACAAGTATGGAAGTTCTTTAAAACATAAACTAAAAGAACTACCACACAATTCAGCAATCTCACTTCTGTGTACATAACTAAAGAAAAGAAAATCAGTATCTTAATTAAATATATGCACTCCCATGTTCATTGCAGGACTATTCACAATTGTAAAGATGAGAAAACAGCCTAAATATTTGTAAATGCTAAATGGACAAAGAACATATGGTATATATACACAATAGAACATTATTCAGTTATAAAAATATTATTCAACCATTTCAACAATAAAGGTGGACTCAGAACTTACACTAACTGCAATAAGCTAAGTAGACAAAGACAAATTTGCGTGATCCCCTTATATGGGGAATCTCAAAAGGTTTACTCATAAATTCACAAAGTACAAAGGTAGTTGCCAGGCCTTAGGTGTAGAAAAATGTGGAGTCAAATCTCTGGAGAAGATCTTTTAATTTATCCCAAAGTGTTTTTTTTTTTTTTTTGAGACAGAGTCTCACTGTGTTGCCCAGGCTAGAGTGCCGTGGCGTCATCCTAGCTCACAGCAACCTCCAACTCCTGGGCTCAAGCGATCCTCCTGCCTCAGCCTCCCGAGTAGCTGGGACTACAGGCATGCGCCACCATGCCCGGCTAATTTTTTTTTTTCTGTGTATTTTTAGTTGTCCAATTAATTTCTTTCTATTTTTAGTAGAGACGGGGTCTCGCTCTTGCTCAGGCTGGTTTCGAACTCCTGAGCTCAAACAATCCGCCCGCCTCGGCCTCCCAGAGAGCTAGGATTACAGGCGTGAGCCACCGCGCCCGGCCTATCCCAAAGTGTTTTAACCTATTTCTACAATCATTCCCCCAAATAATAATACTAATAATAGCAGCCTCAGCAACAAAAACTAAAACCAATGTTTCCCACATTGTATTACTCTGATTTGGTACATTTCATAATCAGTCCATAAATATTGGTAACTTTTCAAGAAATATTAGCACATTGGTATGTCCTCTCTCTTTTTCTATTTTCTTCTTGCTCCCTCTCTCTCTCTCCCTCTCTCTCCCCTTCTCCCTCTTCCTCTACCTCTACCTTTCTCGTTCTCCCACTTTTCCTCCCCCTACGCATTCTGAAATTTTCATTTTGGCCACAGTTCTATTTTGGGTTCATTCAATTCTATTGAAACATACATTTCATTCTTCTTTCTCCAAAGATAAGGAAGTTATGTCTTCTCCTTACAGCAGTCCATTCTACTTTTTAAGGACATTAAACTAAATTCACCCTTGCACTTAACCTAAAGCAACCAGACTCATATAAATGAAAAGGCTCAAGACAAACCTATTTCATGCAACTTAAGATCCCTCCTTTTTCACAAATGGGGTCTTCCTGTCCATTCTGGGATTGCTCTCATTTCAGTGAGATACTCAAGAAACTTACCTGGTCGTATAAGGGTTCTGTTAAGATTAATACTACATGAGGGTTGAGGTTTGGCCTATTCCTCGTCAATTGCCTGGAAAGGCTGGCAGAAAGAGATGTCCCCATTGATGCTGGCAGAGCCCCCTGCTCAGTGAGATACTCAAGAAACTTACCTGGTCGTATAAGGGTTCTGTTAAGATTAATAATACATGAGGGTTGAGGTTTGGCCTATTCCTCGTCAATTGCCTGGAAAGGCTGGCAGAAAGAGATGTCCCCATTGATGCTGGCAGAGCCCCCTGCTGGGTAATATGGAGAATTTTATATATTAATTATGGTATATAAAAGTCCTACAAAGACAAGAAATGGCCTGTTGCATGGACTACAGACTCTGTTCGTCAATACTCAAGTTCCCAAGGCAGCTATGATACTTAACTCAACCAGAGAGAAAAGAAGCCTTATGGGGGCAATACATATATGGGACTGCTTACCTGATTTCTCGTTCTGCACTCTAAGAGGCAGGGTGCAATAGTGGATGAGGGCTCAAGCTTTGAAAACAAAGAGAACAAAGTTTGAGTCTGTGCTCTGTCACTGGCCTCGAGCAAGTTACTTAATTTCCCTGAGCTTCACTTTTCTCATCTTCAAGAAGTTACAAATTAATATAGATGATTTAAGCAAAGTAAGGTGCTTTATACATACTAAGCAATCAAACAGTCAAAAAATGTTAGCGCTCAAAAAGATAAGACATTTCTCTTATATCTTATCCTGTTTATTGACTGTTACAATTAGGTAGGACCCACTCAATCGAAAAAACACCCAACAAAGTTCATTTGTGACTTAAGATGACAAAAAAAAAATGAATAAAAAAACTGAAATCAGAAATAATCAACAGAGCAAATAGACACCCTACAGAATGGGAGAAAATATTTGTAAACTATACATCTGATAAAGAATTAATATGTGGAATCTAGGCCGGGCGCAGTGGCTCAGGCCTGTAATCCTAGCTCTCTGGGAGGCCGAGGCGGGCGGATGGTTTGAGCCCAGGAGTTCGAAACCAGGCTGAGCAAGAGTGAGACCCCGTCTCTACTAAAAATAGAAAGAAATTAATCGGACAACTAAAAA
>NW_012136636.1:9472920-9475637 GCF_000956105.1 Propithecus coquereli | reverse complement strand
AAAAAAAAAAAAAAAAAAGTTTATTGTAGCACAAACCACAATTGCAAAGATGTGGAATCAACCGAAGTGCCCATCAGTTTATGAGTGGATTAAGAAAATGTAGTATATGTTTACCAGGGAGTACTACTCAGCCATAAAAAGGATGAATTAATGCCCTTGCAACAATTTGGATGGAACTAGAGACCATTATCTTAAGTGAAGTATCCCAAGAATGGAAAAACAAATACCACATGTATTTGCTATTAAATTGGAACTAACTGATGGGCACACATATGCAGAGAGAGAAGTAAAAGTCACTGGAAATCAAGCAGAGGAGAGGGAGTAGGAGGGGAGGGACAAAAACCTACCTAAGGGGTACAAGGAACATTATTTGGGTGTTAGGCATACTTACAGCTGTGACTCAGGCATTACAAAAGCAATCCATGTAACAAAAACATTTACACTCCCTTAATATTTTGAAATAAAAAAATTTTTAAAAACTGAACTCAAAATAGAGATGAGCACAACTATACAACAAGGAGAAAATGGTATTTGAAGGTCTGATATAGTTTCAAAATATATCTCTAAAACATGTTTGAAAACCAACAGAGTGCACTTGACCCTCAATTCCATGTTATTTCTACTGTGTACCTTAGACATGTGAGTCTGCCGGGCACAAAGAAGTTGGGGGTACAGATCTGGGAGCCGCTTGCAAATAGGTAATGCTAAAGCGGCAGAGTAGGTGGGATTGTCCAGGGACATAACAGAATGTGTGGAGCAGAAAACTTAGAACTATGTAGAATATCCATTTTTGAGGACAGGGGAAGAGGAGCCAGCAAAGGAGACAGTAAAAGAGTGATCAGATGAAAAGAAGGGGGTGAAAATCAACCACAGAGACACTTTAAAGAGAAAAACTGGTCAGAGATGTGAAATTCCACACAGACTAGATAGAATTAGAAATGAAAAGCAGCAGGTAACAGCTTCAGCAGAAAGGTAAAGATCGACATGCCGATCATAGTGAGCTGAAGACTGAGTGAGGAACTTGTCAGAAGGGTTGACGGTGAAAGGAAGGAGGACACAGAGCCATAGCTCGAGATATGGGACGTGAATTTCAGAAATACAACATGAGGTGAAAAATACAATAGAATGTCTGTTGTGGGTCGAACTGTGTCTCTGAAAAAAACGTGTTCAAGTTCTAACCCCAGTACCTGTGAATGTGACTTTATTTGGAAATAGGGTCTTTGCAGATGTCATCAGGATGAGGTCATATTGGATTAAAGTGGGCCCTAATCCAGTGACTAATGTTGTTTAAGAGGAGGGACACAACTAGATAGACAGGGAAAGAATGCCATGTGATAATGGAGGCAGAGACTGCAGTGTTGTGTCCACAAGCCAAGGAAGACCAAGGACTGCTGACAACTGCCAGAAGCTGCGAGAGGCAAGGAACAGATTCACCCTCACGGCCTCCAGAAGGAGCCAGCCCTGACGACACCTTGACTTTGCACTTGCAGCCTCCAGAACTATGAAAGAATAAATTCCTGTTGTTTAAGCCATCCAGTTTGCGGTACATTGTTCTGGCAACCCTACCAACCAATCCAAGGTCTGTAGAAATAAATTAAGAAATACTGATCTAATAGAATATTTACAATGTGTATAAACCATGATCATCTGAAAGTGTGAAATAATTGACAAAAACCTTTAAATATCTTAATTACTTGGAAAATAACCGTCTGCCAATTTGGATATAATAATAACGTGAGAATGAAAGAAAAAGGAAAAGGAAATTGGTAACAAAAACCAGTTAAAATCTAGTACAAATGTGAAAATCCTATAGAAGTCCAGTAACATGGTTTCTTTCATTCATTGTCATTTTAAAGCTATTACCTACTTAAATCATAAAAATGTCCCAAAAGGATTTGTGCAACTCTTTTCAGTTTGTGGTACTGGAATGAGAAATGAAGCATAATAAAAAGATCATCATAAGCCTCTCACTCATAAGCTGAAAGAGATTTTAGACCTAAAAGTATGTTTTTCCACATCATTTACTGAATGATTTCAACAAAAGAAAGTATTGTTGAAAGAAAGCATAATACTATTGGAAATATTGTCTAATGACTAGAACCCCTGAATACTTTTCTTTCTTCAGAGCAGGAGCCTAAGAATAATATTCTATGGCTTGGGCTTCTGACATTTATTTATTAATATAGTCAAAAAACATTTCTGAGCACCTACTGTGCTATACCCTGAAACACCATGTTCTCGATGCTCTGAGATGTTGTAAATCATGTCTGGGAGCAAGGGGGAGGTGAGGAAGGGCTGCTTTAACAATATCTTTCTAGAACATTGTGTAAAAGTTGTTTTATGTTTTATGTCAGTTGAATCAGGTACCCACATATTAAAGGTACTTACACTTTTAAAACACCTTGTAGGGAAGGAGAGTAAAATAAGATATCCTTTGAAATGTGGTTATGCAACTCATATTTTATTTGTTCTTAAATTCCTATTTTAGAGAACTAGATTTTCTTCAAGATAGACAAGCTACATGTTAATTAAAACACATCCCTTAAAGGTATTTTATAGGCCGGGCGCGGTGGCTCACGCCTGTAATCCTAGCACCCTGGGAGGCTGAGGCAGACAGATAATTTGAGCTCAGGAGTTCGAGACCAGCCTGAGCAAGAGCGAGACCCCGTCTCTACTAAAAATAGAAAGAAATTGGCCAAACAACTAAAAATAGAAAA
>NW_012136636.1:9452090-9472775 GCF_000956105.1 Propithecus coquereli | reverse complement strand
AAAAAAAAAAAAAAAAAAAGATACCAGAGACTAAGTTGAGGTTGGAGAGGAGGGACCAACAGCCTAGAAATTTTGGAAAATAAATCAGTGTCTTGCCAGCATGGTGCTAACGTACATGGTATATAGAAGGGAAGAATGCTATAGGAATCATTCTGAGTTGGCCTTGCTGACTTTGAGGGATATAAGATTCTGGGAGGCAGGAGGAGGGTCCTAGAGTTGCCACTGGAGAAGGGAATTCAGTGTGGACAAGGCCTAGGCATGACCTCAGGAGGAAGCCTGACAGGTCCTGGCAAGAGCAGGGCCTCTCAGAGGCCCAACGGGACTTTGTCACAGACCCTGGGAGGTTTTGAGGTTGGGTGTGAAAACCCTGTGAAAGGCTGTAGAGAATGACCATTCATGTGGGCCTGACAGGCTCCTATATGACATGGAAAATAAGAACAACCCCATTGGCTTTGAAAAGGGCCCAACCTGATCATTAGAGAGAATGGGAGGGTCTGAAGTAGACCTATGCTCTTGAAAGCTAATTTTTTTCCTATACAGAAGAAATTATTTGGAGTGAGCAAGATACTATTCAGTGGAAAAACTGTAAGGATTATATCTGTAGATAAAAGAGTTCTTTAAAGGAATGTAAACTAGTAAGAGCTACAGAGATAATGATAGCTAGTAGACACAACTTGAGCTTTCCAGCTTCTAAAACTGCCTGGCAGTGGGAACAGCGTTCTCCCAGTCCCTCTCCTTTCCCTCATTTCCTGTAAAAATGGCTGCACGCTTGTTCAACCATGGCATGTTAATTATCCCCTCTGTGCATTGGTGTCTTTCCCTGTAACTGGGGATTATAATCCTGTCTACCTTGTGGAGTTGTGGTGAGGACTAAAAAATGTTAATACATGCAAAGCTTACAACTGGGTCTGCCATTTAGTATTTACCCAATAAATGTTAGCCAGCTTTATTATTTGCATCATTCACGTGTTAATGAGAATGTCAAGGCTGCAGGGAGCTGTAGAGGCCATCTGGGACACATTTAGGCAGAAAATCATTTTCAAGCTGGGCCTTGGAAAATGGATAGGATTTCGATTGGTAGAGAAAATAGGGAGAAGACATTCCAGGCACTGGGAATAAACATGGAAAGGTCTAGGCAACATCCAAGAATGGTAAGCAGACCTATTTAGCAGAAACTGGATGGAATGTGTAGGAGAGGGATGGAAAATAAGCCTGAAAGCTAAATTGAGGGCACACAGTAAGGACTACAGAATTCATCTTCTCTCTCTGGCTAGCAATGAAAACTAAGACAGATTTCACTTGCAACCCTCTTCAGTTTGGCTTTGGACTTCCCAATCTAGGGAATATTTTTTCTCAAAGGTCTTTTAACACAGTGCTTCTAAAACTTTATATAGTACAAACCAATGACTTGGGGCCTTCCTAAAATGCAGATTCTGATATGGTCGGTGTGGAGTGAGGCCTGAGAGCCTACATTTTCAACAAGCTTTCAGGTGCTACCATACTCTTTCCGGCTGCTCATCCACGGACCACAATTTCAGTACCAAAGGTCTAATCCAGTGACCTCTTCTCATTCTCATCTTTACCCCCTTCACAGTGTTGGGCCTTGTTCATCTTCCTAAAGCTCTCATCATTGGCTTCGATGACGCTCTCACTTGAATCTTATGCTATTACTTGAAGCTGAGAACGTAGACTAGAAGCCTGCTCTGTAAAAATCCAGTACATATTGACTTGTCTTGAGCACAGCCTTCATCACATAAGACAAACTTGCCATCGGTAACAAGTTCTATAGATAATAGCTATAGCTATAATCTCAAGACCAGTCTTTAGATATGTATTGTCCAAGCAACTCTCAATGCATCAATCTCTTTAGTTTTTTAAATGAAAATATTACAAACCATCTTCTAATAAAAGGCAGGTATATACTGTTATAGAGAACACCTATTGCCCATCTCATAATCCCTCTAGTTTTTTCCTCTGGAAAGTAATCTCCCCTAAAGTTCCCCAACCTACCTGCCCCACCAGTCTACATAGGGATTGGCTACAGTTGATTGTTGCAGAGGTGGGCCCCTGCCAAAGCTGGGTTATTTTGAGTCTTTACCCCAGGATTTTGGACTAGAACTGAAAAAAAAGCAAGTCAGTCTCTTGCTCTCTGCAAGGAACTGAAGCCAAGAGCATGTATACTTAGAGTCTTCTAGGGACCACATTCTGCTACATGGACTGGAAGAGCAGAAAACAGCAGTCAACTGTAAGAAAGAAGACTGATGTGGACACCAGAAGAACACAGGGAAATAGCTACACAGCATGACATATATCTCCATATGGGCTGTGTAGGCAAGGCTTGACCACAGTCTGGCCTGAGTCTTCAGAATGCCCTGTAATTTCTCCAAGTGAAAGGGAAGGTAAGCAGCCTGTGATGAGCTACTAAGAGGCAGTTTCTCCTCCCTATATTGTGGAATATTGCCACAAGGCCATTTGCCCATCCATCTCTCTAGTTTCAGCAGAGCACAAGACTTTCCACCTTACTCCCATGTAGATTACAACTGCAGACTTCAGCATAAGTCTATAAAACTGCTTGGCTGTGGTTTAGAAGTAGGTTCTCAAAAGTAGAGTGACCCACCACTCATAGCACCTACCCTCTGGCCTTCAGTTCAGTGTTGTCTGTGGTACTAGGGCACAGGGAACTGGTACCATGATGACTTGCGTTTGCTGTCTGTGTAAGTAATAAACTCTCTAAATCTATTTTGGCATATTTACTCCTTACCAGGCAAATTTGTGAAACTATGGCAAGCCATCCTAACAGCTGTAGTAGTAATACTTGTGGCCCTATGATTCCCACCTCCCTGCTGCCTTGGAAGAATGCTTCACCACTTCAGAAAGAGAAGAGATGGTAAAAAATAAAACAAAACAAACAAACAAACAAAAACCCAAAGTCAATCAACATATTTACTTTACTCCCAAACAATAAAGATTTGAAACATTTTAGTTCAACAAAAAAAAAGAGATGGCAGTTCACTTCCTGAGTTCCCCTCAGTGCTTCAGCCTCTGATTCCAGTTTGTTCCAGGATTGCATCCTGGACCTTGAATTCCATGAGATACCCTGGTATGTCTCCAATAAACCTCCCAGTTTCTTTTTTATTTCCCCTAAGAAAGCTAGAATGTATTTTTGATCTTTATAAACAAAAGGTCACATAACACACCACACACACACACAAGTTATATTCAATGGCAGTATCAGTAATAGAACTGAGTGCCAGAGAACCAAATGTATTTTCTGTTTTTATTAAAATTCTACCTCTCTTGTATATTGATTGCTTTCTGGCCATTGACCTAGTTTATGTAACAGTTTTAGTCTACATTTATTACAATGCAATAAAGATAAAGTTTTATGAAAATGCTTTTAGTCAAGTAAAAGAGAATATGACTCTATTTTACTATTATGAAAGTACAAAATATACAAATCAACTATGTAACTACTTTTATTTTATAAATGTCCTAATTTTCATTCGTATTAGTTATAATTGTAAGAATTATGATGGAATCACCCATTATGTTTGTGACAAATATTCATCCAACAAAACAGTATAAGTGGGATTAGAGTCTGATCCACTTTTAACATTCTTTGAGTTTAGCAGTGCCTAATACATAGTATGATCATCTAAATCAATATACAGGTGCCTTATGAGTCATTAGTCATACCTTAGGATATTGATCAATTAGCCTCACTTTCCCTTTGGGCCAGCTGAGTTTTCTTTGATCACAAGGCAGGTGATCAGCTGGCAGAGCCTTGGACATTGTGAAATTTAACCTAAATAGTGAATAAATTGGTGCAAATTCATCATCACTACTGGGAAACAACTAAAAAAGTAAGCAGTGGGGCCACTGTCATCATAAAAATGAATGGACGTTATACAATTACCTATAAGAAAAGAATGCCTCAATTGTTATATTAATAGAATGACATCTTTAGGAAAGTGTGCAGATTGTAAGAGCCACATCCGATGGCTTTGGTACCCCTGATATGCAAGCAGCTCGTGACATAATGATAACTAAATATCATTTTCAGTAGTCCCTTATAAAAAGTCCAAATTTGTTTGAAAATAAAGTAAATTTTACCTAGTCAAAATTAAACATTAGACATCTTCTAGTCCGTGTCTTAATGTGATTTATTAGAGTTACCATAATATAATTTATTAAAAGAATAGCTGCATTTATAAAATGTTTTATGGCGATGAGCCAGTTATAATAATTACTTTACATATTTACAATAAAAATGCATCACAGTATGTAAGATTAAATTTTCAACCTACTCATAATTTATATTTTAAGTATCTTTAAATTACATGCACATGACGTATCTTATGGTTAGTAACTTTCTCCGGCCACATTTAGAGGTAATTATTTCCAAGATTAGTTATAATAGATTTTTTTCTAAATGTTTTTTTTTCCCACAGCAGAACTCTCCATAAATTGTGAGCCCTTTATATCAAAGGTGTTTATATGTGTTAACAGATGCATTTGATTTCAATGTGCCTATTTAAGGCACAAACGTCCGCAAGCAAGCGGAGCATGCAATGAGAAGCCCTGAGGAGTCCTGACCTAAGTACTCAGAGGAGGGAGGCAGGATTTATACAAGATCTGAGTTAGCTTGTAAGAGTCGGGAGCGCGGAATTTTGAGGAGGAGGGCAGAACTGCGGTTGGACACTTGTCCGCGAAATGCTGTCGGGACGCGCGGTAGGGAAAACGACTAGCCTCCGGCGGGGCGGCCTTCCCAGCAGAACCACCGGCCACGACCTACCGAGAAGCCTCGCGCGCTAAGCCGACATCCGGCTTGGCCGGCATCTTCGCAAGCTGAGTAAGTGGGCGAGCTCGCACCCTGAACGCGGGTTGGCACAGCCTCTCCTGGTACAGAGAGCCGGGGCTGGAGGTTGATCCTCGGGCCCAGTGGCCCCTGTGGAGCGGCAATGCAACAACTGCTGGAAGGCGGAGGTTCGGGGCGCAAATTTGCCGCGTGATCTCCGGGCGGTCGGGCCCTGTCCGCTGCGCTCCTTCTGGGGCGCCCTTTGCTCGGAGGAGGTCACTGGAGAGAAAACTCGCTGATGGAGTGGGGTTTGCCCACTGCAGCGGGTCAGGCTTGATTTCCTCGATTGACGCCCAAAGCTTCCCTGTCAGGAGCCTCCTGCGGAGTTTGTCGAGCTGGATGAGCTGTTTCTGATAACGCAAGTGAGGGGACCCGGGCTTGGAGTTCCAAGTGCAAGGCTGGGGCGACCCCTTGTTTCTTTTGGCAAGCCAGAGCACAGTGCAGTTCGAAAGAAGCGACTGCTAAATGAATTCCTCGGAGTTAGTTGTCCTGAAATTGTGGACTGTAGCAACTAAGTCAAGTCAAAGCAAATCCAATTTACAATTATCTTATAATTGAGCTAATGCACTACTTTACCAAAAATGGTTTTGATTTAAGGGAATATATCTCATACCTCATCAATGTGAGTGTTACCTACTGAAAGACCAAAAAAAAGAAAAGGCCTGGTTACAAATAAGTCTCTCCTACACCCAGGTCAGTGGTTCTCAAAGTTTGGTTTTAGTACCCAGCATCATTAGCATAATTTGTGAATGTGTTAATCTCTGGGGATAGGGCCCAGAAACTTGTCTTTTAATAATTTTAACAAGTTCTCTGGTGATTGTTATGAACGTTAAAATTATGAACCACTGACCTAAATCATTAAGTAACTTACAGTATATTCTCTCTATAAAACGTTTAATTACTTATACTTGCCCCTTACCATAGTTAGCAAAACTAAAATACAAATTTATACTGTTTTTAAACCACAAGTTGCAAATGCTATGTAGAAGAGATACAAGATTGTGAAATTTTAGAAAAATAGAGTAAAAGGGAGAATTGAGAGGCTTTGGAATCCCTCTTGTCATATTTCTTAAACCTGTTCATGCTAAACATATTTAGTTTGAGCCATTTAAAATTGCCATTTTTGAAGGTCAAGACCATTGAATAGCAGCAATTTAGGATAGTTCAACTTAATACATATGCTTTCCAATCAAATGTACAGAATACAATAAATTAGTCATTATTTTTATTTTTTAGGCCAAGCCATTAAAAGTTAGTGATATCTGACTGGCAAAATTATTTAAAGTGTTTGAGGAATTGGGAAAACTTACTGTTTGTGTGATCTGATATGCAAAAATAAAGTTTCTCATATGATTAAATATTTTATTAAAATTGCTAAGTTTGAAAATGTTTACCAAGAATAGTTTTCAGAAATTTTTCTAACTAGATAGAATAAAAGCTTTTAAGAAATATCTTTCAGTCTTTTACTAATATGGGGTCTTGAGTGCATTAGAAAATCACTTATTCAACAAATATTGAGAACCTATTGTATATTAGGCATAGAAACAGAATTGCAGAGCTCATAGGAAATGTTTCCCTCATTTTCCAAAGTGGAAACTGAGTTTTCCAAAATCACACCAAGAGTAATTTAGGCTTCCTTCTTCTGATAGTGGATTGTAGATTTAAATATTAACCCCAGGCTTAACAAACTACATTCTGTCACACAGAAACCTGTAAGAGTTAAATGCCCTCCAAATTAATTTCATTTATTTGTATGCAAGTGGAGAATTTTTTAAGTTTAAAGAATATTGGTCTCAACTATTAAACCCCAGGACACACACTGAACCAAATCGTACATTCATTGAGAGCTTACTAAGTATCAGCACTTTCCTAGATGCTGACAATATAACTAAAAATCTGCCCCCAACTTGTCACATGTATAATCTAATGAGGGAGATCCTACTATCTTGCAGTGTAAGTAAATTTTTGCCTTCCCTAGATTATTCAGGAAAGGCAATAATACGTTTAGGTAAAGATTTTTTTTAGACAGAGTCTCACTACGTTGTCTGGTTTCCCAGGCTGGCCTCAATCAATCCTCCCACCTCAGCCTTCCAAGTAGCTGGGATCGCAAGTACAAGCCACCACACCTGGGTAGGTCAAAAGTTAAAGACCGCCTTTTGACATCATTATTTCCATGAGTATCTTCACCTCTGAAGATTTCATCTGGAGTAGGAGGGTGCAGGTTTGTGGTCTCACTAAGACCCCAGCCTCTCAACAGCCCTAGGATTCAGTCAGAAAACTCTCCCAGATCGCCTTTCAAATACCCTGTTAAAAAATTGCTTCCTCTTTTTTACCTGTCTGCACTAGAACAGATATCTTTAAGTGAAAAAAAAGCAAGGCCTGATATCACATGTAATCCAGCCCGACACCTCTAGAAGATAGTTGCAGAGATGCTGCCTACGCATAAGAACATTCTGGAGTTTGGGAGTCAGCAAGAGCCAATTCAGAGTCAACAAGTACCCACTGCGCTAAGAGCTCTGATTATGGAATATATCCCTTATCTGCAGTTAAATTTGCTCTTGGACAATATTGGAATGCTGGACGGTTTAGCACTGGGGAACAATGGTAATATTTGCTTGACCTACTAGATTCCCTAGACTCAATTCATCACATTGTTCTTTCTGTTATTATTTTGAATAATGATGTAATGACTTGCAGTAAGAGCAAAACTGCTAAAGTATCAAGCTTATACTTTTAAAATTATTGATTTATTTAGCTGATCTTTGTAGAGAATTACATAATTAAATTTTTGATTTATCTATCAGGAACTTTAAAATACCCACTGAACTTAAATACCTCACAATTTCTTCAGTGTCTTTTTGGAATAAAGTTTATGTATTGGGTCACTGCATCAGTTACAGTACAACACCAAATTAATAGTGGCGTAAATAAGATAAATTTATTTACCCCTCATGTAATAACCCAATGGTAAGCTACAAATAAAGCTCCAGCTAGCAGAGGGAGAAAGGTAAGAAAAATAAAGAAAATCTTGGAAACTGCAATAACCTCATTTGCCAGAACTTGAATACGAGAACTATATCTGCGTATTAGGGAGGTTGAGAAATATATTTTTGTGGGTGGCAATGTGTCCAGCAAAAAGACATTACGATTACGGAAAAAGAGGAGAACATTTAGGAACAACCAGCAGTCTGCCACAGTTTGGGAAAAAAGTTTAGGAATCAAGACCTATACTTTAAGATGACAATATTTGCTCATTTTTCACAGATTTTGTTTTCCTCAAGGCTAAAGTTTATGTTAGTGTCTAACTAGAAAATGTAATGTAATCCCATGATACTCACTGTACTGTGACTAGAACCATATTTTAAAGTACCATTCATTTAAAGATATATAGCAATTGCAGGCCCAAAGTCTCCATTTTCAGTGTCAAAACACACTCCGTACATACACACAGATACACACACACAAACAGAATTTGGCATACATGGAGCCTATCCATGGAATAGGGTAGGAAGTTGAGGAGAGTGGTCTGGATATCAGATTAAGGAATGTTGACCAGCGAAAGAGATTACCTATTAACTCTTGAACTATTCAAGTGATCTATTGTTCTATAATATTCTTATGCAGAATTATTAGAAGTATTATGTGCTTTAAAATCTTTGGGTCTGAGTATCACTACTTGAAACTTATACTTGACAAATACCAAGGCATCATGTTGTTATGAAGGACAAATTTTAGGTTCTGTGTATTAGATTATCCTCCATCACCTAAAGGCATTTCTAAATTCCAAGGAACTCTACTGGACAGTGTGAATGAAATAGTTAATGAGGAAACTTTTTTTTTAGCATACTTTATTGTGATAGAATAGGAACAACATGAAGAGGTCATTCATATGCCAGAATTCTGTTTTTTGGAACATAACTGGGAATTTAGGAGCTAAAAAGGCCTCTAAGTGGTTAACTTGTAGGAATCCACTTTCATCCTAAAACCTCCCTAGGCCATCACTTAGAACTAATTTTAGACCCAATTCTTAAAAAGGTGGAGATCTAATGTCTTGGTTCATATCAGATTAGAACATAGTAACCTAATATTTAGAATGTGGGGTTGGGTTGGGGAGAATAGGGGAGGTTCTATTATAGAAAAGTGAAGATGAATTTGCAATCTTCAGGCCATATTGAGCCTACCTAGCCAATTGCAATAATTATACCATTCATTGAATGCTGACCTTGTGCCAGACACTGGGCTAACTAAGCACTTTGTAACTCATCTCATTCACAATATCCCTGTGACAGAGGTAGTCTCAACTACATTTTACAAAGGAGGAAACTCTGGCACTGAGGTTAAGTAACTTACCTGAAGTCACACGAGTATTTGGCTGAGATCTTATTTGAACCTAAGTATGTATAACTCAGGAGCCCTCTATTATTAGGCTGTATTATTACACTAGACAGAGTGATCCTCTTAAAGCATATTTCTGATATCACTCACCTGTTCTAAGCCACCTAGTAGCTTCCTGTTATCTTTAGAGTAGAATCCAATCCTAGCCGTAGCCCAAAAGGTCCTATGATATTTAATTTCTGGTTACTTCTCCATACTTATTTCCTAACACTCTTTCACTCTGTTCTTGTCACACTGATTTTCTTGGCATTTCTCTGAACACCGCAAGCATGCTCCCATCTTTGCATTTGCTTTTCCCTGTGCCAGGAATGTTCTTTTCCTAAACATTCCCGTGGTTTTTGCTTCACTTCAGACTTCTGCACAAATATTACTTTAACAGGTAGGTTTTCTCTATCTTAAATAGCACCTTTCAATAGCTATTATCAAAAAGACAAATGATAACAAATATTGACAAGGGCGTGGAGAAAAGAGAACCCTGGTACACTGTTGGTGAGAATGTGGATTGGTACAGACATGGAAAATAGGATGGAGGTTCCTAAAGAATTGAAAAATAGAACTGCCATATAACCCGGTAATCTCTCTTCTGGCTATATTCCCAAAGGAGATGAAATCACCACCTTGTAAAGATATCTGCACTTCCATGTTCATTGTAGCATTATTCACAATAGCCAGCATATGAAAATAACCTGTCTATTGACATTTAGGATGACTAGATAAAGAAAATGTGGTCAACCCACACACTATGGAATATTATTCAGCCTTGAAAAAGGTGATCCTGCCATTTGCCACAACATGGATGGACCTGGAAAATGTTATACAAAGTGAAGTAAGCAGACAGAAAGAAAAATATTGCATGATCTAATTTTAAGTTTAGAGATCATGAGGACTAAAAGTAATTATATTATATCTTGCTTCTTAAGGCAGGTAAGAAAAAAGAAAAATTGCATAATATTAGGGATTTTTTGTTAAATAAAGTGTTTAATAGATTTTAGCGACTCCTATAACAAACACAAAAAGTAACCATGTGCGATGATAGATACATTAATCTGATTCACTGTAGTAACCATTTTATTATCTGTATGTATCCTATAACTTCATGTTGTAAACCTCAAGTATACACAGTAAAAATAAAAATACACTTTTTAAAAAATAGCACTTTTCCCCAACTTTCTTCATTCTTTATCTATCCTATTTTTCTTGATTGTAATGTTCAACACCTAGATATATTCTGTGTTTATTTGTATATTCTTTGTCTTTTCTACCTCTTTAGTGTAAAGTCCATGCAAAAATAACTGGGATACTCCCTGGCACATAGAAGGAATAATATTGAGTGGTATATATAATATTACATAAATATTATATATTATATATTAATAAATATTGATGTAGTGAATGAATCACAGTTATCCCAGATGAACACCCTATATTCTTTACGTAAGCACTCCAATTTCCCTCTCCTTTATCCCATGGCAACAACTAATATGCTTCCTGTCTCTATGGATTTTCCTATTCTGAATATTTCATATAAAAGGAATCACACAATATGTGACCTTTTGTATTTGGCTTTTCACAGTTAGCATGTTTTCAATATTCGTCCAAATTGTAGGATGTATCAGTATTTTGTTTCTCTTTATGACTGGATAATATTCCATTTATCACAATTTGTTTATCCATTCATCCATTGATGACCACTGACTAATTTCCACCTTTAGGCTACTATGAATAATACTGTTATAAACATTTACATACAAGTTTCCATGTGGGCATATGTTTTCTTTTCTCTTGAACATAGGAGTGGAATTGCTGGGTCACATAGTGATTCTATGTCTAACTTTTTGAGGAACTATCAAACTTTTTCTCAGCAGCCATATCATCTTACACCTCCGCTATCAATGTATGAACATTCCTACTCCACGACCCTCCCAACATTTGTTATTTTCCATTTTTGATTATAGCCATCTAGTGAAGTGGTATCACATTGTGGTTTTGATTTGCATTTCCATAATGACCAATGAAGTTGGCATCTTTTCATATACTTGTCAGCCATTTATATATATTCTTCAGAGAAATGTCTGTTCAACCCATTGCTCATTTTTTAATTGAGTTGTTTGTATGTTGAGTTTTAAGAGTTGTTTTACATTCTTGATATTAAGCCCTTATTAAATATGATTTGCAAGTGTTTTTTTCCATTCTGTGGGTTGGCTTTTCATTTCTTGATAATGTCCTTTTCTTTCTTTCTTTTCTTCTTCCTCCTCCTCTTCCACCTCCTCTTCTTCTTCCTCCTTCCTCTTCTTCCCCCTCGTCTTCTTCTTCTTCCTCCTCTTCTTCCCCTTCCTCCTCCTCTTCCTCTTTTTTCTCCTCTTCCTATCCTCCTCCTCCTCTTCTTCCTCCTCATCCCCCTCCTCTTCCTCTTCTTCTTCCTTCCTTCTTACTCCCTTGCTTCTCTTCCTCCTTCTTCCTCCTTCCTTCTCCCTCCTTCTTCCTCCTCGTCCTCCTCCCTCCTTCCCCCTTCTTCTCCCTTCTTTACCTCCTTCTTCCTCTTTCCTTCTCTCTTCTCCTTCTTCTCCCTCCTTCCTCCTCCCCCTCCTCCTCCTACAGGCTCTCACTCTGCATCCAGGCTGGAGTGCAGCGGTGTGATCACAGCTCACTGTAACCTCAAACTCCTGGGCTCAAGTGATCCTCCCATCTCAGCCTCCCAGGTAGCTAGGACTACAAGTCCATGTCACCATGCCTGCCAATGTTTTTCTTACTTTTCGTTTGCAGAGATGGGGGCCCACTGTGTTGCCCAGGCTGGTCTTGAACTCCTGGGCTCAAGTGATCCTCCTGCTTTAGCCTCCCTAAGTGCTGGAATTACAAACATGAGCCACTGCACCTGGCCAATAACATCCTTTGATATGCAAAAGCTTTTAATTTTTATGAAGTCTGGTTTATCTAGTTTTTCTTTTCTGTTGTTGTTCTTGCCTTTGGTGTCAACCTAAGAATCCACTTCCAAATCTGAAGTCATGAAGACCTACCCCTATATTTTATCTAATAGTTTTCCAGTTATAGCTCTTATATTCAGGTTGTTGATCAAGTTTGAGTTAGTTTTTGAATATGGAGTGAAGTAGTGATGCAAATTTATTCTTTTGCGAATGCTTATCTGGGTGTCCTAGCACCATTTGTTAAAGAGGTTATTTTTTCCCAGTTGAATGGTCTTTGTACGCTTGTTGAAAATCAATTGGCCATAGATATTTGGTTTTCTTTCTGCGCTCTCTATTGTATTCCATTGATTTATAAGTCTGACCTTATGGCTGTACCAAACTGTTTTGACTAATGTAGCTTTGTAATCAGTGAGTTTTGAAACCAGGAATGAGTTAGGAACTTTTCATTTTATTAATAACTTGAAAGACTGCCTTTAGGATTTCTCATAGGGCAGGTCCATAAGTGCCAGACTCCTTTAATTTTTATTTACCCAGGAATGTCTAAATTTATCCTTTATTTTTGAAGGATAGATTTGCTGGATATAAAATTCTCTGTTGACAGGTTTTTTTTTTCTACGTTTAGCACTTTAACTATTATCAACCACTGCCTCTGGCTCCCAGGATTTCTAATACAAAATCAATTGTTAATATTATTGAGGATCCTTTGTGTGTGATGATTTGCTTCTTTCTTGCTGCTTTCAAGATTTTCTCTTCTTCTTTTGACAGTTTGATTATAATATGTCTCATTGAATTTATCTCTGAATTTATCTTGCTTGGAGTTTGGCAAGTTTCCTGGATATGTAGGTTTGTATTAGTTTTCTCAGCCTGCCATAACACAATACCACAGACTGGGTGGCTTAACAACAGAAATGTATTGTCTTCCAGTTCTGGAGGCTCGAAGTTTAAGATAAAGATGCCATTAGGGTTCATTTCTAGTGAGGCCTCTCTTCCTAGCTTGCAGAAGGCAACCTTCTTACTGTGTCTTCATATAGCCTTTTCTCTGTGAATGCATGTAAAGAGAGAGTTCTCTAGTGCTTTTTCCTTTTCTTATAAGGACATCAGTACTATCAGATTAAGATCCCACCTTTACAACTTCATTAACCTTAATAACAACTTAATTTAACCTTAATAACCTCCTTAAAGGCCCCATCTCAAAATACAATTACATTGGGGTTAGGGCTTCAACATACTATTTTAGGGGGCCACAATTCAGTCAATAACAAAGTTCATGCTTTTCATCAAATTTGGGGAGATTTTTGCCATTATATATTGAAATTTTCTTTCTGCCCCTATCTGTCTTCTCCTCTTATGCTTACGTTCATATGCTTGATAGTGTCCCATAGTTTCCTTAAACTCTACTCTGTTGAATTTTTCCTTTCTGTTCCTCGGACTGCGTCATTTCAATAGCCTATCCTCAAGCTCACTGGTTCTTTCTCCTGCCTCCTATCTGCTGTTGAACCCCTCTAGTGAGTTTTCCATTACAGCTCTTGATATATTTCAGCTCCAAAATTTATGTTTGATTTCTTTTATATTTCCTGTTTCTTTGTTTATATTCCCTATTTGCTCATGCATCATTCTGCTGATTGCCTTTAGTTCTTTGTCCATGATTTCTTTTAGTTTTTTGGCAAATTTAAGATAAAGTGACTGTCTAGTAAATCCTATTTCTAGCCTACAGGGATGGTTTCTGTCAATTTCTTTTTTTCCTGTGAATGGTCCATACCTTCCTATTTCTTTGTGTAACTTTATAATTTTTTGGTTTGAAACTGGACATTTTGAATATGTCCAGTAACTCTGGAAATTGGATTCTCACTCCTCTCCAATGATCGCTGTTGTTTCTTCTTGAAGGCTGTGGTCATCCATTTGTTTAATGACTTTTCTAAATTATTTTTGCAAAGACTATATCCCCTGTCATGTGTGGTTACTTAAATCTCTGTTCCGTTATCTCCATGGTTAGCCAGTGACCTGACAGAGATTCACTTAAGTGCCTGGATCCAGTAAGAAAAGAAAATAAAGTGTTCTTTTTAAATTCCTTTAACAGCTGCTGCTGGGAAGCAGGTTAAACCCAATGGAGTTGAAACGATGGCCAGCATCTGTGCTGATCCCTCAGTGGCACACCAGGCAGAGCAAAACAAACAACCCAAATTTTTGGAGGACAAGGTCCTTATTGGAAACTTTGTCACCAGTCCTCTACGCCAAGAATGTACACCACTGTCCCCAGCATCTCTTGTCATGGCATTGGGGCTATGGAGGAGTGCTGGTAGCTGCTATGCCAAACACCAAAATTCACCAGCTGATTGCATGCTCCCCTGGATGCTGCAAGTGTGATACCAGACTCCATAGTTCCCAAATAGTTGATTCTAATAATTCTCAGCAGCTCAATAATTGTTTCAGTGAAAGGAACAATTCTTGGAGCTTCTTGTTCCAACATCATGCTGTCACTGAGACCCATAGGTTGTTTTTTCTTTTAAACTTTTTTACTGATTTGCCTCTCTTGCATATTCCAGTGCCAAGCACAATATTGGTGTTATTAAGTGATAACTACTCCATGACTATGTGCAGATAGAGAAACTAGAAAATACTAACAAAAAAAACATAGCAGCCATTTCACGAGCCTAAGAGATTATTTTAATTTATTCACAAAGTAGGCCAAATGTGAGGCTAGAATGTAGGCCATAGTCAGATGGAAGAGCCTGAGAAGGAGTTTAGACATCATCCCTAGGGGATGTAGTAGATGATAACTGTTTTAATCAGGATCAGATTTGTATACCAAACTTTATATTACATTAATAATATTTTCAACTTATTTAAAATATGGAAATGGTCATATATTTCTAAGTATAGCTTCAGTATAGACAAAATACAGAAGCAGCAAAGACTTTCAGATATACTCTTGATAGTAAGAAAGATTTTTAAAGGTTCTAGTTCTGACTTTGCCATTACTAATCATTATTTAAAAAGTTAGACTCTCAAGCCTTCATTTCTTCTTCTACACATACTTTTCCAGAACCTTATCTTACTTGACCACTGAGCAGCATTCTACAATTGACTACTCTTTCTTTGATCCAATATTCCCCATTTAAAACATTTTCTCCCTATGTCTTTGCTTATTCCTCTCTCCCCTTTAAAGGCTGATCCTTCTCCATCTCACCCTTAAATGTTGAAGTTCTAGTCATATGCCCTCTTCTGTTATTACTGTATAGACATTCCCTGGGTCATTCACTTTTATAGCTTTAATTATCATACATATACTGATTCCTTCTGCCTCCATTCTAGACCTCGCTACTGAACTCCATACTGTGCCTATGCCTCTTTCACTTACTATATCTCAGTAGTAACTGCAATTGAATTTAGATGAGAATTTGTCTTCCAAGATTCTCTCTTTGTGTTTTTGGTTTTGTCTTTGTCTTTTTTTTTTTTTTTAGACAAGGGTCTCGCTCTGTTGCCAGGGTTGCAGTGCAGTGGCATCATTATAGCTCACTGCAACCTCAAACTCCTGGGCTCGAGCAATCCTCCTGCCTCAGCCTCCTGAGTAGCTGGGACCACAGGTGTATACCACCATGCCCAGCTATTTTTTTCTATTTTTTTGTAGAGACAGGGTTTTGCTATGTTGCTCAGGCTTGTCTCCTACTCCTGGCCTGAACCAATCCTCCTGCCTCGGACTTCCAAAGTGCTGGGATTACAGGCATGAGCCACTGCACCAAGCCAAGATTTTCTCTTTCAATCTCACATCCCTGTTTACCTTCAGTGATCACTTTCTTATATTCATCTTACTCTATACATCTTACTCTATACATCTCCTAATCTGTCCCAAAGTCAGAATTCCCTCCTCTCACCCAAATTCTCCTGCTAGTCCTCTGATAATTGTGGTTTACTAACAACAATCTCTTCTATATTTCAACCTCTTCTCAGAATGTTCCCTTCCTTTTCTTGCCCTGATTAAAACATGTACCTCCCTCAAAGACACTCATTTTCCCTACAATCCTCTCAAGTGAAGGCTTTGTCTCTCACATGATACAGTCCATCTGGAGGTCGGGAAAGTGTCTTTTGATTCCCCACTGCCATTTCAAAACCATTTTTGCTTCTTTTTTTGTTTTTCCATAAACTTTTAACTCGAGAAAGTAAAACTGTATATATGATAAATGTATAACATGTTGTTTTGAAATATGTATATACTGTGGAATCTGGAATGACTAAATCCAGGTAATTAACATATTCATTACCTCGCATATTTATCATTTTTTTGTGGTGAGTACACTTAAAATCTATTCTCTTAGCAATTTTTAAGAGAATATACATTGTTATTACCTACAGTCACCATGTTGTACAATAGATCTTAAACTTATTCCTCCTAACTGAAATTTTGTATCCTTTAACCAACATCTCCCCAACCCCTTTCCCCTAGTCTGCTTCTTCTACTTAAAAAACTCCTACCTCCTTTGAAGTTTGTGACTTCAAATCATAACATCACTATCCTTCCCCATCTGTCTATTTGAAATTAATTCCATGTAGATGACCCACCTAAAACTCTGGTGTCAAGAACTGTGAAAGATCTGAGATTTTACCCTACTTGTAAGTTAACAAGTTAGTCTGACATAGCTTCATAGATGCTGAACATTAGACTCCTGAGTCAGAGACAAAAGACTTTATTACTTATAACCCAGCAGGCCTCATGACTTACTTATGACCCAGCAAGCATCATAAATTACTTATGACTTGGTAGGCATCATGAGCTTCAGATTCTCATCATTTTCAACTGCTTTCCCCAAGTTCCAGAGGAGCAGTGCAAATGCAGGTCCAAGTAGATGCTGCATACACAGTGGGTTTGTGTCAGAGGTAAGGAGCCTCAAGCTTAAGAAACGTCCAGTCTTATAGGGGGTCTATCAGCAAAGCTGCCCAACCATTGCTCCAGAGGAAGACATTATTATACTAGTCAAAAAACAAATCTTCCCTGTACACCAGAAGAAGACATCATCTTCGTTATACAAATATCTTTGAAAAGATAATCCAGAACAAAATTTGTCCTGAGACACCACAGATACAAGAGATCCATAAAGAATTGTCTCCCAAGATCTGGCTATAATCTAGCCAAAGCCAGATCCAATGGCCAGTCTTAAGAGCATGAGTCGCAACACAGTACAGTAGTCCCCCCTTATTCACAGTTTAGCTTTCCACAGCTTCAGTTACCCAAGGTCAACTGTGTTCCAAAAATAATAAATGGAAAATTGCAGAAATAAATAATTCATAAATTTGAAATTGCATGTTGTTCTGAGTAGCCTGGTGATCTTGTGCCATCCCGCTCTGTCCTAGCCAGGATGTGAATCATCCCTTTGTCCAGTGCTGTTGGTGCAAACATGCTGTATGAACTACCCCACCTGTTAGCCATTGAAAGCTCCTCTTAGATGTTCCGCAAGCAACTCAAACACATTCTATTCAAAACTGAACTTACTTATTCACCCATTCCTCTAATATCACTAACTCCTTCTTTCTCTAACTAGTCATTTTCTAAATTCTTCAAACTCTATTTCGTATTTCTTCAAGCCATCCTTTCCCATCTATCCTGCCCTACATCATACCTTTTATTATTTTTCACCTGGATAAACTAGTCTTGGAAATTTGACAATTTTGATTCTGAAATATATTTTCCAAATTGATCAATTATTTACCTAAAGTGAAAATCTGATTTATCTAAATCACTCCTGCTTCACTTTCGATTCCTATGGATTATAGAATCAAGTGCAAGATACTTAAACAAAATGGAAGACCCTTCATAATCTCTCCAAACTCATTTCCCACCACTTTTTGTCTTAAATTCTATATTGTGATAATATTAAAGTGTTTACAGTTCCTTGTAGTATCTCACCTCCACACTGATTCCTCTACAAGGAATTCCATTTTCTCTACACCTCCGCTCTCACCTCTATCTCTTCATTTTGCTAACTCCTTCCTAATTCTGTCTTCCTCATCCTTTCAACTCCTTTCTCCCAAAGCCATTTCTCAGTTTACATGATGTGAACACTGTCTGTTCATTATAGCATAACCAAAATTTTGTGTTTATTATAACCTATTTTCTCTTCTGTTTCTTTTTTCAAAGGAGATAAGGATGTACACACACTATTTTGTTTCAATTAATTTACATCCAATCCTTCCATGTCTTTTTTTTATTACCTATTTTACACTTACTAACTTTCCTTTCATTAACTTTAACCACTAATTCGGGAACCCGTCAACACCCATCATAGTATGCCTATTCTCTGGGGACATGAAAAAAAATCATTATTGCCCATTATCCAGCCCCCAGAAGAGTACCTGGCACATAGTACGTACTCGATAAATCTTTAGTGTCTGTAGGAATCATGAGTAACAGGAGTCACGGTGACATTTATAAAAGCGATTCTCACCTGTGGAACAAGGTAACCACACTTGAATTACTAGCAGTTATTAGCTATTATTTACCAGTCCTTTCTTGTTTCAACACGGACGCAGACGAATGAGGACTTTAATTCTGCAAGGTTCACCATTTTGTCTTAGAGAATGCACTTATCCAAGGTAAGAATCCTGATTTCTTTCCAGCACCAAGTCAAAAAAGTCACCAACTCCAAGGTTTTTGTCTGAAACGTTCTTTGGCCAGGACCTATGTATCACTTTTGTTCACTCAGCTGGAGCCCGATCTCTTGCATTTGCCATTCGATTAACACCTCGGAACATGCCCCTCTCCGCTCTCCCCAGCGCCCTATTCCCACTTTCCCTCACCCCAAACCACACACAAAAACGGAAACCATAATTTCGCCAGGTTCTGTGAAGACTCGACAAAGTTTGAGGCCACAAGACGCGCTTTCCCTCTTCTAACCAGGTTCGGTTCCCTCCAGGCACTGTTTTCCTCTCCTGGAACCCACCCGCCGCCTCGGACCCGACAACCATGGCGCTCTGCGGGGTCAGCCGCGCAGGCTAACACGGCCTACTGTCCTCTCACAACTCCTCCGAGGACTTCACTAATTCTCCCGCTCGCCCTAGGCCCCGCCTCACGGGCCTGGAGGCGCGGCACGCGCATGCCGGGTGCGCGCCGTCTCTCCGCAGGGCCCCGCGCGCGGCGTGTGGCTGTCCCCTTCCCTCTCTCGCGCCCCGCCCCGCTGGTCGTTTGGGGGCGCGGGCAACTCGGCGCGCGGGTGAGCCCCGGCCGAGAGGCTTCCAGCGAGCGGCGATTGGCTGACGCGGTGGCTGCGCATCCGGCCTGAGAAACTCTGGGTGAGCGAGTGGAATCGGCTCCACGGGCGGTGCCAGGCGCATCTCATGTAAACGGCTTGGCCAGGTTTGGGCGACCGGAGAATGATTGGAATGAGCGTAGAACAGCCCTGGAATTTCCGGCCCAGACTCCTCGGGGAAGGAGTTGTGGCCGTGCGGAAGCTGCGCCCAGTGAATGCTGGCCCGCGCGGCTTGGAGTGATGGGGCTCCCTGGAAGGTCAGCGTCGTGGGGGCCTCTGGTGACAGCGCTCTTTCTGGGCATGATTTCGGCATCGTCCGCAGTTTCCTATTACAAGAGTTCAGCAGCTAAGCATTTATTGAAGGGTGTAGGTTTTTGTTACTTTTTCCCCTTCGGTCGCCCTAGAGTTAGAGAGTTCCACTCCTGGCTCACCGTCTGATTGACTCTGGGCCCTTGAGAGGATCAGTCGTTTTATACTTCAGTTCTCACACTTCTAAGTGTAGGCAAAGAATGCGGTGCTTCTTAAGGTGCACTGAGAGACGCTGTAAAAAGACACTGTTACAATTTTTATTTGGTTCACTATGTACGTGGGCCTACATTTCTCTAAATGGAAGGTGACATCACACAACGGTATTGCAAAGTACTTTAACCTACATGGATGGAGGGAACTGCATAAACACAAGATAGCCACATCATCAGAAAAACAACTTTCCACAAGCACAGGCTTTTGAAAAAGCTCCTTTGAGCATTTTATGCATGTTAAATCACTGTGGTGGTAGGCAGACATCAGCCAAAACAAAGGGCCAAGCAAAACTAAAGTTCAAGGAGGTTTTTTTTCCTTCCCCAGATAACTAATATACTGTCACAAGTTACTGTCTTCTCAAAGTTTTTTCTTGGGATCTGATATGAAACTAACCTAAAATGATGATTATGTAATCATTTGTGTATTATACAATAATATACCAATAACGTTAATTAAGGCAAAGCTGACTCTTCTATATAAGGTAATAGGAATTAAGACATGTCTATGAGAGGTAATGATGGCAAATCAGAAAAGCGAATGGGAGATGTACACAATTTTCCTTCAAAGGCGTAGAGTTTATAGAAATCTTTTTAGTGTGTTAGTATTTAAAGCATAATAGACACAGAAAAGTATATGAATCATAAGTGCACAGTTTATTGAATTTTCACAAAGTATACATACCTATGTATCTGGTAACTAGTTCTAGAAAGAACATGATTTGTATTTCAGAAGCCCCACTTCGTGGTTCCAT
>NW_012136636.1:9450824-9451792 GCF_000956105.1 Propithecus coquereli | reverse complement strand
TATATTTTTAGTTGTCCGATTAATTTCTTTCTATTTTTAGTAGAGACAGGGTCTCGCTCTTGCTCGGGCTGGTTTCGATCTCCTGAGCTCAAACAATCCGCCCTCCTCGGCCTCCCAGAGAGCTAGGATTACAGGCGTGAGCCACCGCGCCCGGCCTCAATATTTTATTTGTAAGATTTACGTGAGTTATGTAGCAGTAGTTTGTTCATTCTCATGCTGTATAAGTACTCCACATAGTTTTTGGCTAATACCAATAGGGCTGCTATAAACACTTTTCTCAGTGTTTTGGTGAATGTATGTATACATTTCTGTTGTGTCCCTTCTAGTGAAATGACTGTTATAGGGCATGTAGATGTGTTTTTGTGGTATACACTACTGAAAAGTCTTTCATATTGATTGTGTCAATTTACACTTGTACTGGCAGTGTATGAAAATTCTGCTTCCTCTAACTGCTTTCAACACTTCACATTGTCTTTTTCACTTTAGCCTTTTTAGTGGGTGTATAATGATATCACATTGGAGTTTTTCCCTATTTCCCTAATGACTAATGATTGCTCTATAGAATTTCAGTTAACCCAGTACTGTGTGAAGCTAGGACTACCTGTGTTTTAGGTTTTATAGGCTGCGGGCTGTATATGGTCTCTGTAGCATTTCCTTCCTCCCACCCTTCCTTCCTTCCTTCCTTCCCTTCCCTTTCCTTCCTTCCTTCCTTTTTTCATTCCTTCCCTTCCTTCCTTCATTCCTTTTCTTACTTCCCTCTCTTTTTTCCCTTTTCTTTTGTTAGAGACAGGATCTTGGTCTGTCACCCAGGTCGGAATACAGTGGCACAGTCATAGCTTACTGCAACCTCAAACACCTGGGCTCAGGTGATCCTCCCACCTCAACCTCCCAAGTGGCTAGGACTACAGGCACGCACCACCATGCTGGGGTAATTTTTTAAAAAGAATTTTTGTACTGTGCAGTTACCA
>NW_012136636.1:9449282-9449681 GCF_000956105.1 Propithecus coquereli | reverse complement strand
TTCTTATTGCTCCTACTTTATCCTATCCCTTTAAATCTGAAGAACAAAAGAGAAGTAAGAAGTGAGAGAAGAAAGGAGAGACAACCCTTTATGATATCGCATAAAAGGCTAGGAAAAGAAAGAATGAATATCTAAACAGTTCTGGACACTTTGAGTAAAAAAGCATTAAAAAATATACTTTTTGCAATACTTTGAGATGGATATTGTCTTTTGAGCTTTTCTGTCTTGGGATGGCTTGACTGAAATTTTAATCTGCTGATTGAGTATACTCATGACATGGGAGTAATAGCCAATTATTTTGACTATGAAGCTCAACTGTGACACCGCTGCCCAGAATGGAGGTCCTCTCTTCCTTAAATGCCCCATTTGAGTGTCAAGTTCATCTTCTCTTATTCTTGG
>NW_012136636.1:9438423-9439722 GCF_000956105.1 Propithecus coquereli | reverse complement strand
CTCTTGCTCAGGCTGGTTTCGAACTCCTGACCTCAAACAATCCACCTGCCTCGGCCTCCAAGAGAGCTAGGATTACAGTCATGAGCCACCGCGCCCGGCCTCTCTTACTTCTTTTTAAGGTGGAAGCTTACATATTGATGAGAGGCCTTCTTCTTTTTTAATATATGCATTTAGTATTATAGATTTCCCTCTAAGCATTGATCTAGCTACATTCCACAAATTTTGATATGTTGTATTTCCATTTTTATCTAGTTTAAATATTTTGAAATTTCCCTTTTAACTTCCCTTTTGAACTATAGGTTATTTAGAATTGTTTGGGGATTTTTGAGATATCTTTCTGTTATTGATTTCTAGTCTATTTCTTATTATTATAGTAAGATATCATCATTTTTATGATTTGAGTTCTTATAAATGAGTTGAAGTCTGTTTGATGGACAGAATTTGGTCTATTTTGGTAAATGTGCCATGTGTACTTGAATAGATTGTATATTCCATTGTTGGGCAGAGTTTCCTATAATTGTCAATTAAGTCAAATTAATGTTTAAGAAATTCAGAGCTGGACAGTAGTTAAAGGGGTAAAAACAGATTTTATTCAGGAGCTCTTGCAGTAGGGGAAAAGAGACCTTAGTGTAGAACTCGGCTTGAGTCCCATGAGCATGGAAAATTGGGAATTTATAGCTAAGAAGCAGGGTGGGTGTTGTGGGATGGAAACTTACTAAGAGAAATCATGAAGGTTAGGGAGGATTCGGGTTAAACTGACTTGATAGGATTCTTGCTGAAGGTAGGCCAGGGTCGTCAGATAGGAAGGGTTCTCAATAAACTGATTTAGAAGGATACTTGCTAAAACTGGATGATACAAAGACAAACACAGAAGCTCAAAGGTTGAGGCCTAGTTTAGTACAGGGTTCAAAACAGCCCGATTAAAATTTGGTCACGGCGAGAGTCTTTGTCATTGATGGCATTAAGTCATCTATATCCTTACTGATTTTCTGAGTCCTCATTCTAATTACTGAGAGAGGTGTGGTGAGATTGCCAACTGTAAATATGGATTTGTCTTTCTCCTTCCATCAATTTTTACCTCAGGTATTTCGATTGGTTGTTAAGTGCTTACATATAAGGGATCGTGTATGTCTGTTTAGTGAATTGAGCTCTTTAATGCACTTCTTTAGTTTTGGTAATATTCTTTGTTTTACTTTGATATTAATATAGCCACTCCTGCTTGCTATTGATTACTATTTGCATGTTTTTTTCACTGTGCTCTATTATCTTAAATAATATATAATTAAGAAAGGGTAATTT
>NW_012136636.1:9434662-9437162 GCF_000956105.1 Propithecus coquereli | reverse complement strand
AGGACTGTAGGTGTTTGCAGTGGCAATAAGGGCTGGTTGGGATCTTCTGCTTACCTATTCCCTGAAACGGGAATTCCCTCCTGACTCCAGGCAGCTCTGATCTGGGCAGGTGAGATGAGGCTGTAGAGTCCAGGTGTCTTAACTGGTGCCTCCTAGACTTCCAGTCACCACAGGTGTGTCTCCACTTCCCTGCTGCCCTCTAGCGCTCTCCCTTTGACACTCCAGTTAAATTGTACCTATTTATTTGTTGCCTTGGTCCTTTCTTCTGAGAGGGATGAACAGAATATACTCTGAGAACCAAAGACTTTTTATTTTGAAATTTTAGACACTGAAAAGTTGTAAAAATAATAGAGCTCCTATATACCCTTCATCCTCCTTCTAATGCTCACATGGTGTATAATTGTAATACAATGATCCAAACCAAAAAATTAATATCATAATTTAACTATTATAATTTAATTCACTGAATAATTCACTAAATATTGTATAAATTTGAATAAATTGAACAAATTCACTAAATATTACAATTTAGTGAGTAATAATATTTACTAAACTGTAAATTTTATCTGGATATCACTAGTTTTTCCATTAATGTTCCTTTTCTGCACTAGGAACCAATCGAGATCCCACATTGTGTTTATTTGTCATATTTTCTGAGTCTTTCCCAATTTGTGACCTCTTTCTATTTTGATATAGCTATGTCAGCCTTCTTTTGGTTAATGTGTGTAAAGAATTGGATTTTAAAAATCCAGTGAGCCATCTATGTCTTACAATTGGAACATTTGGCAATTAGATAATTTACATTTTTTATTATTCTATTTTTTTTACCCTCTGTTTTTTGAAAGTTATATATGCACATGGTTTTGGTTTGTTTGCTTTTTTATTTTATTAATATAAAAACAACACTGTTATGCTGGTTCATGCGTATAATCCCAGCACTTTGGGGGCTGAGGTGGGAGGATTGCTTGAGTCTAGGAGTTCAAGACCAGCCTAGACAACATAGTGAGACCCCTCCCATCTCTACAAAAAATAGAAAAATTAGCCAGATGTGATGGTACGTGCCTGTAGTCCCAGTTACTTGGGAGGTTGAGGTAGGAGATTATTTGTATCTAGGTATGTGAGGCTACAGTGAGCTGTGATCATGCCACTGCACTCCAGCCTAGGCAACAAAGCAAGACCCTGTCTCAAAAAAAAAATGGTATGCACTATTATTTTACAGCTTTTCTTTGTTATTTCATAATAGCTTATACATCTTCCTATGTCAATATATGTTTGCATAATGTATATAGTATGTATGTACCGTAGTTTGTTTAACGAAACCCTAACTGGTAGACATTTGTGCTGTTTCTAATTTTTTAATGTCATAAATAGCATTGCAGTTTATATTCTTGTACATACATGTTTGCGCCCCTTGCTAGTAGAACATAGATTTCTAGAAATAGAATTGTGGAATCAAAGACTTTGTACATTTAAAACTTTAATTGGCATGGTGGGGCATTCTTACTATTTTTTAATGGTGAGATTTTTTATACAAAATGATAAATGCTCATTATAAACTCTTTCAGGCAACATAGATAAGTAAAGAGATGACAGCAAAACATTATCCCAAATTCCAACACCTCAGTGGAAACAACCTTTTTTAAAAACCAAGTTGATGGCATTCTCTTTCTCTTTCTAAGAATGCTCATATTTTTTTAAAGCCTATCCACTGACACGTTATGGAATTTGATAACACTAAGAATGAATAAAATCCTGAAGATTTTTAGAGTGAAAACAGACAGGCTGCCTAAACAAACAAACAAACAAAAAACAAACCAAAAAAACCTGTCAGCATAAGTCTTTTTTACAGCGGTATTGGCTGCTAGAACACAATGTTGCTATGTTTGCTGTTGTGAGGGACAAGACTTTTCAATCCCAAAGCCCATGACTAGTCAATAATCACTTAAGTATAGGGGTAAAATATAGACATTTTTAGACATGGAAAGCCTCAGAAATTTCTTTAAGTTATGTACTATCATAATAAAGAAGTGAAAAAAAGGTTTGTAATATAGTAAATCTAGCCCAGGAAAACAGTTGAATGATGTCCTAGGAGGGACAGCGCTATAACAGGTCTGGAGAGCAGTTGGTCCAGATTAGAAAGAAGCTGCTAAGAAGGAGGTTTCTAGGAAAGAAAGGTGATATCTATCTGTTACCGAGTTAGCGTTGGTAGATTGTGTCTTTTGAGGAATTTGTCCTTTTATCTACATTATGGAATTTGTAGATTTGAAGTTGTAATGTTTCCTTTTTATCTTTTTAATGTCTGTGGGATCATTTTGATGTCTTTCTCTTTTTGCTGATATTGGTAATTTATGTCTTTATTTTTATCTTGATCAGTCTTGTAAGAAATTTATCAATTTTCATTGATCTTTTCAAAGAACCAGTTTTTGGTTTCATTGGTTTTTCTATGTTGATTTTACATTTTCAATCTCTTTGACTTTTACTCTACCATTTTCTGCTTGCT
>NW_012136636.1:9429910-9431842 GCF_000956105.1 Propithecus coquereli | reverse complement strand
TAGTTCTGGAAGCTCATATTCTACATGTAAATGTATCTGTCTTAGTCCTTTGTATGTTGCTACAACAAGAATATCAGAGGATGGGTAATTTGTAATGAACAGAAGTTTATTTGACTCATGGTTCTAGAGACTGGGAAGTCTAAGAGCAAGGCACTGGCATCTGGCAAGGGCCTTCATGCTACCTCATCCCATGGCAAAAGGTCAAAGGACAAGAGAGTAAGGAGAGGGCTGAACAAAGCCACTCTCTGGATAATGACATTAATCCATTCTTGAGGGTGGAGCCCTCATGGCCTAATCACCTCTTAACAGTTCCACCTATTAATACCATTGCAATGGTAATAAACATAAGTTTATTTCTAACTCCTACAAAGTTTAGCTTAGAGATCAAAGTTTCTTTTGTCTTGTGATGCCATAATGACAAGATTCTTGAAATTGTGGTGGGTTCGGGGGAAGAGAGAGCTCAAGTATCTAATAGAACGCCTTTAAGGGCAAGTCCTGAAATTGGCTTATATTACTTCTCCCCACACTGCTTTGGCTGCAACTCAAATGACCCATATGCAAAGATGGGTATGAAATGCAATTTTCCTGTGCATTGGGGAACATGTAATGATATGGTTATAATGCACACAGTCTTGGGGTTTGGAAAGGGAGAGAGCAGAAGAGGAAATGATGGTTAGATTTCATCTCTTTTTAGTACCCCAGTAGGATTTTTGCCCTGCCTTGGCATTACCCTGTGGCACTTGCAGCTTGGGCTATTGCTGCTGAATTCATAAATATTGGTGGGGCAGACAAGGATTGTCCTAAGGCAACGTGGGGGATTTAAAAATAACATATTTTATTCTTTCAGCATCACCAGTGTCTGCCCTTTACCTAAGGAGGCCCTCGACCTATTTTAAGACAGCTGACACATGGATTTCTTGAAGTTTTTGGTTGTTTCCTCAAGCCAATGATTCCTTCTTTTGGAGCTATTCTAAGTTGGTTTTGGGGAAGAGAATCAGCAACCTATTGTAGTTCATTGTCTTAAGAGGAACTAGAAGCCTTGCTAACTTCCGAATAAAGGTTCTTTAGGAAAAAAATTCAAACCTTGTCTTAACTAAGAAGGAAACAGTTTAATTTCTTGGCCTTATAAATAGAGAGAATGAGTTGTTTATTTCTAGGATCTAGGTATGATTGTAATTTCCAAAAACCAATAACTTTGGGTATCTCAGCGACCCAGAGGATAGCAGAAAACTTTGTATTAGGTTACCTGTGAAATGTGATTCTTGCTTTGAAAGAGAATTTCCTTTATTCCAATTACCGATACTGTCCTCACCCTCTCTCCTCAGGTCAGGTTGAAATAATTTAAAAATCACCTTAGGTTTAAGTCTGTTACCCAGTGTGAGTTGATTTTTGTGAGAGGTGAAAGGTGTGAGTCCTGATTCAGTCTTCTACATGTGGCTATCCAGTTTTCCCAGCATAACTGTCACAAGAGCAAACAGACAACCTACAGAATGGGAGAAAATTCTCGCATGCTACAAATCCAATAAAGGGCTGATAACTAGAATCTATTTAGAACTCAGAAAAATCAGCAAGAAATGTCGCTCCATGAATTAGTATTAAACGTATTTTGGGACAGGATTTGTCTTAAGAGTTTTACAAGCTTTGCCCTGAAAGAATATGTGAACATGTTGGTTTGCATTTCAAATGCTGTTACACTCAGAAGGGCATCTCTGAAAGGCAGTAGCGGCTGTATCCCACGAGGTGCCGCGTTTCTCAGACCTAAAGAATTGAATTTGCTTTGTAAAGCACAAGTGAATCTGTTAAAAACTATAGGCTGAGAGCTGACAATGGAGTGCCCTCTGGAACAAACAGCTTCCCAGAAACAACAGCTTCCCTAATGGCTAAAAGCAAAGCTTTTGTTTAAACCACTCTAGACTACCTGTCTCCATTCAC
>NW_012136636.1:9426767-9427825 GCF_000956105.1 Propithecus coquereli | reverse complement strand
TGAGGCAGAAGGATTGCTTGAGCCCAGGAGTTTGAGGTTGCTGTGAGCTAGGCTGACGCCACGGCACTCACTCTAGCCCGGGCAATGCAGTGAGACTCTGTCTCAAAAAAAAAAAAACAAAAAAAACCTGAAGCAGAAATACAAATACAGCATGATCTCACTGATAAGTGAAATCTAAGATAGATGAATACAGAAGCAGAGAGGAGAATGGTGCTTATCAGGGGTTGGGGGTGGGGAGATGTTGGTCAAAGGGTACAAAATTTCCGTTGGGTAGGAAGAATAAGTTCAAGAGACCTACTGTACAACATGGTGACAATAGTTAATAACAGTGTATTGTATTCTTGAAAATTGCTTAGAGAGTAGAAAAGTATTCTCATCACAAAAAAATGAAAAGTATGTGAGGTATTTCATATGTTAATTAGATTGCATTAGTCATTCCACATGTATGTATATTTCAAAACATGTTATACACAAATATATGTAGTTTTGTTGTTAGAGCTGGTTCCCCTCGGCCCCAGGAACAGAGAGGCAGAGTCACCGGGGCTGCAAATGGCAAAGGAGTTTATTGGCTAGCTCAAGCTAGGGTCCAAGTCCCAGAGCACCAATGCAGTGGCCTCTTCTAAGGGCTAGGACCCCGCCTTGGGATAGAGGTTAAGCTTTTATACCTTTTTCTGTTTTACACACGACACACAGGTTTCACACGGCACGCTGGGCACACCTTTCCCCCCTCCCCTCCTTAGTTCATTGGTTCCTTTAAAAGTGGCTGATCGTGTTGGTTCCTGATTGGTTCCTTTAAAAGTGGCTCCCAGCCTCGGGATTTTTGCACCGGCACCAATTGTGGTCAGCGTCATTTCGGGGAAAGGGCGGCGGGGTTTCGGGAAAACCGAAATTTAGGCCTACTCCAGGAAGTTCAGCCTGTCATTGGAGTCACTCCTGCTCTTATTCCTGTTTCTGATTAACTACATTTAACAAACAACTAAAAGCAAGCACGGTCACAGAAGCAAATAGCATCAGTTAGAATCAAAGAGAGCACATTTTTCTCTAAACTCTAATCTTAA
>NW_012136636.1:9422050-9426382 GCF_000956105.1 Propithecus coquereli | reverse complement strand
CTCACTCTAGCCCGGGCAAAAGAGTGAGACTCTGTCTCACAAAAAAAAAAAAAAATTTTTTTTACTGTGTTATTATTTGGGAAAGGTCATCAAAGAGTTTAGAGACCCTGCTTGTGCTTTTGTGTATGTCTCCCTGTTTGTTATTATGACCACAGGAACTTTGAGGAGAGTTTTACACTGGAATCTCCTTCCATGATACTGCTCTATGTCTGTATCTTTGTGTAGCAACTTTTGCATATTTTATACTCTTCCTTGAAGGAACAGTGTGAATACTAAGTTTTTATTTAAATCAGCTGCCACAATTCTTTTTCTTATCAGAAAATTTGTTATAAGATGTTGAAGAAATCCCAAGTATTCATAAATATCACTTTTACCAAATGAAAAAATTTGGTCAAAAGGGCTGGATTTGGTGACTCACGCCTGTAATCCCAGCACTTTGGGAGGCCAAGGCAGAAGGACTGCTTGAGGCCAGGAGTTTGAGGCCAGCCTGGTCAAAATGACAAAACCCCATAACTACAAAAAACTAAAAAATCTCCAGATGTGGTGGGGCACGCCTGTAGTCCCAGCTGCTCTGGAGCCTGAGGTGGAAGATCGCTTGAGCCCAGGATTTTGAGGCTGCAGTGAACTATGATCGTGCCATTGCACCCCAGCCTGGGTGGAGCAAAACTCTGTCTCTTTAAAAAAAAAAGAAGAAGAAGAAAAGAAATTCCAGTAAGAATGTTGAATAGGAAAAATGTGGGTAATTACATGTTATGAGGGAAAAGCTGGCTTTTCTAAAAGTCACTTTTGTCAGTTTTGCAAAATTAGTAAAAAGGGTTGAAACATAACTCTGGAGATGTTAGTCTATTTCTCCACTAGATGCAGCTGTATACTAATGGTAATGCTCCACTATATGGCAAACAAGGGCATGTTATCTGATGAGATAATAAGATTAAGCTTAAGTAAACCGATATATTAATACAATTAAATAATTTGCCTATTCGTATAACTGTAGGTAAGATATAATCGTATCCCTTATGGATAAAAATGTTGTTATTTACCAGTCATCTGTGGGAAATGGGTGCGGTTGATTTTTTTGGTAGAGCTGATAAGTTTCTGTTGGTCTCTCCTTATACTTTTAGTCAGTACTGTAATAACCAAAAAATATAAAATATTTTCAGTATACAGTTGAAATTATCTTAAATGGCTTCCACTCAACAATTTGCTAGAATAACTGAAATTCTGCATTTCCTTTGGTATAAATATACTGAGTGATGCCTATGGTATGCTTAATACTGAGGCTAGTGGATTGATCTCTTGTAGATACTTTTCCAGCCAGTTTAGTTGACTTATATATTCTCCAAATGTCAGTTGTGTTTGTTTCCAAACTTGTTTAAACTAGATCACTATCTGTGATCATAATTATCTAATTAAGTTAAATTGAAAAAAGCTAATGGAAATATCATTTTAAAAAGCATTATTCCTCTGAAAACTAAGATGAATGCTTTGAAACACTCATAAATGTGAATTACTAAAAAATAATCACTATTAACTAGATGTGAGTGAGAAACCTGTGTAAAAAACTTGGAAAGGTTTTGTACTTGCTTATGGGACAGAATGTACGTGGAATTCTGCAAGTTCTATACCAAAGGTGCTTTTATTTAATAGTGTGATTGTAAATGTACAAGTTTCACATTTAGATGCTTATCACTGAGAAATAACTCACCAGAAAATTGTATTTGAAAATGCCGAATGTCCTGGATTAAGGTTATTTTAAAGTTAAAGAATTTACTTCGGTGCTTAGTAGTTTTAAAATTTGTTTCTCTTTTAATATCAGTACCTTGCTTTATATGCTCAAGACATCTAAAGGGTATTAATAGAATACAAATGAAAGAATCAATAATCTAAGTAAGATATATAATTTTTTCTTGGGGTCTGTGGGCAGAAAGGGCATCATGCATGCCAGATGGGAGCAGTGTCCAGGCAGGACCAGGGTGACCACACTATCCTCACCATGGGTTTTGGGGCATCTCCTCCCCCCAGTTCTAGGAATTTCCTGGTAGCCTCATCTTTGGCTCTGTATGACAGAGTAGTTTTCAGTGGCTTAGAACAAGACCCTAATGATAAGAGGGTGCCAACTCAGCTCTGGCTCTGGGCCCCTCTATGTGACTTTCACTCAACAACTGTTGAGTGCTGACCACGCACCAGGCATGATGGGGACATTGGGCCACAAAGAACCAGGCAGAGGCTGGTGGTGGAGCAGACTCTGGACAAACAGGGTTGGTCAGGAAAGTGATGCGAGGGCTTATTTAAAGGTAAGTAGATGAAGAGGTTGTAATGGATCCATGAACAAATGTCACTGACCCCCTGTATGTTTTTTGTAATCCTTTCCCTTAATTAAGTGCCTGAGGGCACACTTCCTGAAGCCAAGACTCACCATCCCCTGGGACCTCCCTCAAGGCACGTGGCCCATCCTTAAAAAGCCCATGATCTCTGTTAGAGAGGTGGATTTGAGGCAGCTCCTCCCTTCTGACAAGATGTCTTTTGCATTAAACAATCCCTTTCTTCCTTGGCTGTCCTCATTGTCTCAATAATTGGATGTTTGTGCGATGAGCAGCTGGACCTAGGCCGAAACCCCCTTTCGGTTTTGATAACAAGTGAATGGCATTCCTTCTTTAAAGTATATTATGAGCTGGGCATGGTGACCCCTGCCTGTAGTCCCAGTGACTCAGGAGGCTGAGGCTGGAGGATTGCTTGAGCCCGGGAATTTAAGGCTGCAGTAAGCTATCATCAAAAATACATACATACATATGTAAATTTTAAAAATTAAAAAAACATTTTCTTGGTATTTAAGTGGAAGAAAATAAAACTATACCTTATCAAAGGCTCCAGATAGGTAACCTACCAAATCATATAGCTTTTTTAGTCTTGATTTTGAGTAAATGTAGTGGTTTGTATCTTTCTGTTATTCTTCATTTTAGGATTTGTTGTCGAATGGTTTTGTAGCTAAAACTTTTCAAATTTGGCCCCTAGGTTCTCTGGCCTCTTCAGGTATCACTAACTAGTATGGGATTGTGTTCCTCCAGATAGGCAAGACAGGAAGTTTTGGTTCAGTAGTGAGTTCTTCTCTAACAGGAGTTTCTCCTTCCCCACTATAATCCTCTGAGAGCAATTCCATGTTTTAAAAAGGTAGATTTTTTTTTCCTAGTTTTATGGAAAAAATACCACACTAGGAGTCAAAATGTCTAGGTTTTAGTCTTACAATCTGGGACCTAGAGCAATAAATATTTGCATGGCTTTGCTACTTATTAGTGATGATATTATTAATATACCCTACTCAGTTAACCTCTTTTAGAGCCTTATCTATAAAATCAGAATTTATTAATTCAGCACATAATTATGAGTCAGGTACACCAAAAAGAGATACAAGCTTCCTTCAAGGTAATCAGACTGCTTAATTGGGAGGGACAGATAAATAAATAATTAATATGCACTGTGATAAGTGCTTTGGTAGAGGTATGTATAGGTAGAGCTGGACAGAGACAAGTGGATCGCCTCTTTAAAACCTGTAAATATTAGTCAAACATTTATTTACTGCTGGTAGGGAGAGATTGATTTTATATTCCTAAAATTATTATAAAGAAATAGATTAAAATCCAAATTTTCTCTCACTGTTTGAAGAAAACATTTCTGAAAAAGACATTTGAAAACATGTTTCCTTTTTCTGTAGTTCCTGTTTTCACTACTGAACCAAAACTTTTTGGGAATCATCATATTCATGAATTTCAAAATTAAATAATAGTATAATTTATCAGAAAAGTACCATGCAAAGGAGGCTAAAGCAACTCTATCTTGGATGCTAATCTGCCTTGTTGACTTCTGATTAACCTCAGTTCCAAGAATGCCTCTGGATTTTTACTTTATCTGCTCTTTCTGTAAATCCTGCCCTTAGGTCAACATAACCTTGACCTTAAGTCCTGCCCTTAGGCAGATTCACCTAGCATTCTTGACTTTCTCTGAGGGGCGGACTTCAATTGTTCTACATATTCGTTCCCTATGGTATAGAAGCCCCAGGTCTGGGGAGTAATTGCACAGTGATCCACCATATTGTCTTGCAGCCACCTGGGACACATGGCTTCTGTTGCTAAGTCCCTATTAAATGTTTCTTTCCAAGACGCTGGATATGTCAACTTCTTTCTTTGGCCTCTCAGCTTCCTTGGACTTTGGGGATGGGTTTGCATAGACCTGTCCACCACGGAACAAATGCGTTATTTTCTGAATTTTAACGGAGTGCAACTATATGTGTAGTAGATATTGTCAAGGAATGTTTTTAAATGTCCTTTGAAAAGGACA
>NW_012136636.1:9418132-9420513 GCF_000956105.1 Propithecus coquereli | reverse complement strand
GCCTCGGCCTCCCAGAGTGTTAGGATTACAAGCATGAGCCACTGCGCCTGGCCCTCCACATATTTTTATTGTTGAGTTTCGATAGTTTTTTATATGTTGTGGATATAAATCCTTTGTCAGATGTATAATTTGCAAATATTACCTCCCAGTTTGTAACTTGTCTTTTAATTATCTTGGCAGTTCTTTGGCAGAGCAAGTTTTTAATCATGATAAGGTCTCATTTATAATTTTTTCCTTATGAATTATGCTTTTGATGTCATTTCTAAGAATTCTTTGCTAATGAAAATTTTTACCTTTTGTTTTCTTTTACAAAGATTTGCTGTTCTCATTTAGATCTGTGACCCTTATTTAATATTAAAAAACATTTTTTTGAGATGGGATCTCACTTTGTTGCCCAGCCTGGAGTACGGTGGCATGATCATTGCTCACTGCAGCCTCGAACTCCTGGGCTCAAGCAATCCTCCTGCCTCAACCTCCTGAATAGCTGGGACTACAGGTATGCACCATTGTGCCTGACTAACTTTTCTTATTATTTTGTAGAGATGGGGTCTTGCTATGTTGCTGAAGCTGGTCTTGAACTCCAGGCCTCAAGTGATCCTCCTGTCTCGGCCTCCCAGAATGATGGGATTGCAGGTGTCAGCTACTGTGCCCCACCTATAACCCTTTAAAAAAAAATAGACTTTTTTAAAAAGCAATTTTAGGTTTATAGAAAAATTGAGTGGAAAGTACAGACGGCTTTCATACACCTTCTCATCTCCCTCCACAGTTTCCCCTATTATTAACATCTTGCTTTAGCTTGGTACATTAATTACAATGTGACTTTCAGTACTATGCTGCATAGAAGTGTTAAAGTAAGGCATCCTTGTTCTTGATTTGATAAGAAAGGATTTCATTTTTCACCAGTTTGTATGATTCTAGTTGTGGATTTTCCATACGTGTTCTTTCTTATGTTGAAGAAGTTCTTGTCTACCTCTAGTTGCATGATTTTACATGAAATCGTGTTGAATTTTGTCAAATTCTTTTTTCCATATCAATTGAGATCATCATGTCTGTTTTTTTCTCTGTTTAGTTAATGTGGTATATTTCACTGATAGGTTTTCATATTTTCAACCAATTTTGCATGTCAGTAATAAACCCCACTTAGTCATAGTGTATAATCCTTTTGATATCCTGCTGATTTTGGCTTGCTAGCGTACTATTCAGGGTTTATTTATCATTATTCATAAGGGACATTGGTCTGTGAATTCTTTCCTTGTGGTGACTTTATCCAGCATTGGTATCAAAGCAATGCTGACCTTAAAAAAATGAGTTAGGATGCGTTCAGTTCTATTCAGCTTTTTCAAAGAATTTAAGAAAGATTGTTGTTAATTCTTTAAATGTTGGTAAAATTCATCAGTAAAGCCATCTGGTCCTGTGCTTTCCTTTGTCGGAGAAATTGAGTAATGATTCAGTCTGCTTACTAGTTAGTTACAGCTCTATTCTAATGTTCTGTTTCTCCATGATTGACACTGGGCAGGCTGTGTGTTTCTAGAAATTTTCCATTTTATTGAGGTCATCAAGGACATCAAGGTCATCACTCTCTTGCAGTCCTTTTTATTACTGTAAAATCAGTAGTAATATATCTGTTTTTATTTCTGATTTTAGTTATGTGCATCCTCTCTCCCTTTTTTTTGAATTCTCCCACTTTTTGTTTATTTTGACATTACTAATATTTTCATAAACTTGCAAGTGGAAGATAGCTGTTCAATCAAATCCTTTTCATATATATAATATACAGAAATTATTTTACAAATCTGTCCATAAAATGGCTTATTTTGGTATTAATACAAATTGAGATACAAATAATTGACTAGAAATGAAGCCATCGCTAAACCAAGATACACGGGACATTCCTGCATTTCATATCAGAAAAGAAACCGAATAATTCATACTATGTTAGAAGAATAATGTACATTTGTCATAGTATACATTACTGTAATTTCTTAAAGCAGGGCCTATTTAAGGTTTTTAAATTTAAAAATGTTCAGCTTTACTTCTGTAAACAATCATATCACTAGTTATACACAGTTCTCTCATCTTGCAAAAAAACCCTTATTTAGTTGTTTTCTAAAGTCTAATGATGTCAAAGAAACTAATAATAGCCACTTAATTAGCAAGCTATAAATCGGTGTAGAAACTCAGCAGTTGAACTCTATTTTCTACCTACCATATACTGCTGCTCCTCAATCTATTTTCTTCATATATTAGAAGAACTAATAGGCATTTATGGTCAAAATAAGAATTTCATTATTGCAGCAAATGACAGAATATGTGAGAGGAAAAGAATTTCTAATGTCATGACAATCTTTATGATTTTTTTTTTTTTTTTTTTGAGATAGAGT
>NW_012136636.1:9417408-9418082 GCF_000956105.1 Propithecus coquereli | reverse complement strand
ATGGTGACATATGGAAACCTTAGTAAACTGGCATCGTATTTCTAGTTTATTCCAATGATGTTTCAGTGGCCCTCATAAATTGTTTTACCCACCTCCTCTGATCCTGAATCCTAACTGGTTTGTCTGCATTTAATTTGAACAGAATTGACACTTTATAATTTTGAGTTATCCAGTCTCTGACCATGGCAAATTTCTCCTTTTTTTTAGGTTTTCTTTTATATCTCTTCATAAAATTGTATTACTTTCCCTCTAGAGGTTTTACTTTGTCGTAACCGCAAGACTTTAAGTATAAATGTTGAAAAGAAATGTAAACAGCCAAGATTCTTGACTTGCTCCAATATCAAGGGAACAGTATTTAATGTTTCACCATTTCTAGAGGATTTTTGGTTGTTTGTTTTAAGATATTTGTTACCAGATTACTATATTTTAGAATGCATAGAGTTTATTTTAAAGAAATGCATGTTGAATTTTTACAGATGCCCTGTCTCTCTATATATATTTATCCCATACTTTGATTTTCTTCTTTAATGATAGGGTAACAAATGCATTAATATCTTTTCAAACATTAAATCCATAATGGGATAAACATATCTTGGTCATAGTGCATTATTGTTTTTCCTATATTGCTGGGTTTTGTTTGCTAATACTTTGTTTATGATTTATGTATCTGTGTT
>NW_012136636.1:9404327-9405373 GCF_000956105.1 Propithecus coquereli | reverse complement strand
TCCACCTGCCTCAGCCTCCCAGAGTGCTAGCTTTTTTCTTTTTCTTTCTTTTTTTCCTTTTTTTGGGGAAGGGGGGATGCGGTCATTTAGGTAAAGGTTTGTCAATTTTGTTGATCTTTTGCACCAAGTAACTTGGTTTTGTTGATTTCCTTTATAATTTTGTGTTCTTTATTTTCTTTATGTTCTAATATTTATTTTCTTTCTAGCTTTGGGTTTAGTTCTTTTTAAAATACTTTCTTAAAGAGTAAAGGTATGCCTTTGATTTAGGAATTTCCTTCTTTGTAATGTAAGCATTTATAGGGATCAATTTCCCGTTTAGCATTGCTTACACAGCATCCATATATTTTGTTGTGTTTTTATGTTCATTTGTATCAATACAATTTTGTAAATTTCCTTGTAGTTTTTCTTTGACGAGTTGTTTGTGTTACAGGATTTCCATATATTTGTGAATTTCCCATTTCTCATTCTTCTGTTTTCAAGTTTCCTACCTTTGTGTCCAGAAATGATGCTTTATATGATTTCAGTAGTTTTTAATTTATTAAGACTCCTTTGTAGTCTAATATATGGTCTACCTTGAATAGCATTCTGTGTACACTAGAAAGAGTATTGCCCTGCTGTTGTTGGGTGGAGTATTCTGTATACAACTGTTTGTTCTAATTGGCCTACAGTGTGTTGAAGTCTCTCCTTTTGCCGATTTTCTGTCTGGTTCTCATTATTGCAAGTGGGTGTCAAAGTTTCCTAGTATTATTGCAGAGCTGTCCATTTCTCCCTCCAATTCTGTAAATATTGGTTTCTTGTATTTTGTAGCTCTGATGTTCAGTGCATTTGTGTTTGTAATTATTGTATCTTCTTGGTAAATTGACCATTTTTTACCATTTTGTAATATCCTTCTTTGTCTTTTAAAGTAGTTTTGGCTGAAGTCTTCTTGTTCTGCTGTTAGTATAGCCAGCCCACCTGTCTTTTGGGTACTGATTGCATGAAACATCTTTTTCCCAAACTTTCCTTTTCAACCTATATGGGTCCTTGGATTTAAAGTGAGTCTGTTG
>NW_012136636.1:9394826-9403589 GCF_000956105.1 Propithecus coquereli | reverse complement strand
AAATACTTGAGGAGATAAAAATCAAGTTACCAACCAAAATTAGTATAATAGTTTTTAAAATATTTGGTCGTGTATTTAACTTTATTACGTAACTTTATACTTTTATATGGCTTTGAGATACTTTTTGCCAACCCTTATTTCAACCTAAATAATTCTCTTTAGCGTTATTGTAGGGTAGGTCTAGGGGTAGGAAACAACCTCTCAACTTTTGTTTGTCTAGAAATGTCTTAATTTTGCCCTCGTTTTTGAAGGATAATTTCACGAGATATAGATTTCTTGATTGATAGTTCTTTTTTTGTTGTTTTCTGTTTGCCTTTTGTTTGTTTGTTTGCTTTCATCCTTTTAGATATATCATTGCACTACCTTCTGCCTGCAATATTTCTACTGAGAAATCTGTCAATAATCTTTTCTGTGAATCCTTGCATGTTATGAATCACTCTTCTCTTGTTAGTTTTAATAATCTTTTTATATTTGCCTTTTAACAGTTTGATTTTTATGTGTCTTGGTGTTCATCTCAGGGTTTTTCTTACTGGTAGTTATGAAACTTGTACTTGTTAATTCATGTTCTTCCTGAAATTTGAAAAGTTTTCATCCATTATTAATTTAAATCAATATTCTTCCCCTTTAAATCTCTCTTCTAATGCTGGGACACCATAATGCATGTATTGGCCCATTGGATGATGTCCTTAAAGTCCCTTAGACTTTGTTCAATCTTTTCCTTTATTCTTTTTTAAAATCATTTTGTTCCTCAGATCCAATAGTTTCAAATTATATCTATTTCAGTTTGCTGATTGTTTCTTCTACTTATTCAAGTCAACAGTTGCATACCTGTAGTAAATTTTTCAATTTATTTATTGCCTTTTCCAACTCCAGTATCTTTCCTTGTTTTTTAATAATTTCTATCCCTTTAATTGGTAACCCTACATTTTATGTATTTATATAAATACATATTTATATGTTTAATATGTTAATATAATACTATTTATGTAAGTATTGGTAGAGTATATTTTCCTTCAAAATTTCTGTGTTAACTGGGATTGAGCTGTGCATGAGTCCAATAATTTCTAATGCATACTATTGACATAATGTTTTTCCTTTTACTTGCAACTCTTTGAAAGTCCTTCTTAGATATGTAATTTAATATAATCCTCACTGATGGGATTGTTGATATTTTGTCCATGTGATAATAAAATCTGAGTGTTAAGGTGCTTGAAACTGTAACTCTGGAATCTTTACACTAATCATAGACAGGATTGTTAGAATTCCTATAGCTGCACCTACGTCACTTCCATGCTGCTAATAGAGAATAGTATCAATCTATAGTAACTATTGGATTCTCTGTGCAGAATCAATGTGTCTGAATGGCAATTGCTGGAATAGAATACTTTCTCAAGCTCTGGTGTACGAAGTGCTAGTAGACCATAGTTGCGTCTCTACTGAAAACGTAGTGGCACGTCGATTACGGGGAGGCTATTTTCAGTCTTGAAGTTAGGAAGGCAGTTAAAGGCAGAGGTAACTTTATAATAATGGGTTTCAGACAGCATTTTCTAGGCTCACTGTATCAAGTGGTTATTTGTCTAGATTAAAAACTTCTAGTATCAATTTCCAAATCTACCATTTCAATTTATAAAATACACAAGTTTCCATGCCTCACAGATTTAATTTTCCGCATTTGTCTGATGTTAATATTGTTCACAAGTCTCACCTCTTTGCAAATTGTTTTACTTATATATTAATGAAATGAGTATATAAACTTAAATGGTAATAATTTAGTTTCTACCCTACACTATTTTACCATGTTCTAGTGTTTTATGTCCCATTGTTTAGGACATGATATGAGATTGTTTAATACTTCTTGTAGTAGTTGCTGTTGTATTTTTGTTCCTGGCATAAGATAAATGAGTCTTTCGGTGACCATCCTAAAACAAAACCAATCTTGTAGTCTTTAGATCCAACTTAATCATGGTGCAGGTTCTTGGGATATTATATTGCCATCGGTCTATCTACATTTTATCTAAAATTTTAAAGGTTTATTCCTAATTAGTATTTGTCATTGGAATACTTTTTTACACATTCATAGAAACTTGCTCAACCCAGCAATATAAAATTAAATATCACCAATGTGAGATGTAATGACAAGGTATGAAATCAAAACTAAATATATATCTAGACAGTTGGAAGAATTCAGCTAACTAGCTTTGATAGTAGAGCATGGTGGGTTAAAGCACTCCTTGAAATCAGCCCAGACAGGATCAAGTTTCCACTTTACCCCTGTGCAGTGTCTGAATTTAGACAAATCACTTACCCTCTCTCTGCTTAAATCCTCCCCATCATTGTAATGGCAGCACGTGCCTCATACATCAATGAAAACTAACAAAGTTACCACACGCCTGCCCTTCACAGCAACTCAAGTGCACATTGCAAGTACACTTTAAATGGTACAGATTTACATATTGCAAACCTGTTAATAATAGAGAAAATTTAAGTAATATTTCTGGGTAGGCACTAATGGTCAGTGGAGAATGTTGCATGTTAGTTGAGATTTTAAATGTAGCCCATGCCTCATGTTCCCCTGCAGGTCCTCTGGCTCTGAGGCAAATATCAGTCTGTGGGAACTGAAGAATGGCTGTCAGGGATTTGGCCGTGGGAATGACCTTCCTAACACAGGCCGTACTTGGAATCCTGGAAAATTTTTGTCTTTTTTCCATGTTTTTTTACTTCACTCAGTAAAGATTTACTTCACTCATTAAGGCCCACAGAGTTGATTATTAAGCACCTTATTATTATAGCCAAATTCTTGTTCCCTCTCTCTGGAGGAGTTCTGCTGACAATGGCAGCTTTGGGGTGGAAACATTCCCTCAGTGATTTTAGAGGAAAACTACTTTTCTGTGTTCACAGAGTGGGCGGGGGTGTGTTCACTGGTACCACCTTCCTCTTGAGTGTCTTCCAAGGAATCACAATCAGTCTGAGGAATTGCAGGTCAGAAGAGCTTAAAGTGAAAACTACCAATTATATTGGCTCCTCCGTATTCCTGTGATGGATCCTCCAAATTCTGGTAATTATTATTTTTTCCACGTATGTGACTGACAAATGAAGTAACAGAAATATCACAAAGACAGAAGATTTGGGATGCTGTTCTATTGTTCCTCCTGGCAAAACTAGAGACACTCCATGCAGCATTGTTATCATTCCCTGGTGTTTTAGGTTTGGGGACCATGCCCTGGGTGAGTGGCTCCATGATTTTTAGTCTGTACAGGCACAAGTAACAGGTCAAATACATACATATGACTAATTTCTCCCCTAGATCCTTCTCTGAGTCCAGAGATACTAAAACTTCTCCTGGTGAGCACTTTTGTATCATTGTACACTCTCTCCTTCATCTTTCAAGTTTGTTTGGCTCTTTGTAATAATCCCAGTCAGTTGATGTGTTAAGGTCTATGGGAAATAACCTGCTCTTTCGCTTCTGTCAGTATGCTTAAGCAAAGAATAAAGGGGGAAAGGGGAGGAGGGTACGCTTCACACAGCTGCAAGGGTCAACAAGATAAAGTAACAGCTAGTCCAGAGGGCCAGAATACCCTGGAGCACTGAAACGCCCAGGGGTGCCTCATGTACCCAGATAACAGGGAGTAAAATGTACTCTGACTTAAAACAAAATGTTAAATGTATTTTTGACTAAGATTAACAATGATTAATGCTAATCTAGGCTTCAGTAACCCTGCTTGCACAGATAGATGACTTTACAGGATGTGGTTTTTGCCTTTAAAAGAGCCCATCTCTCCTGGCTCAGGGCTGCTCTCTGTGCTGCTGCCTCTCAGCGGTGCAGAGGGTAGTCGCTGGCCAGCTAATAAAGACTCACAATTCGGCTCAATTCGGTCTCTTGGTGGTCACTTCTCGCACTCCGTACCATAACAGATGGTGCTCATCTCCCTGATAACCAGTGAAGGTTTCCCAACCGTCAGCCCTTTGTTCTCAGGAGCAGAGACTCCAAGGTATGGAAGCTTTGCATTGCCTGCGTAAGTAATACAAACCCCTGATCTTCTCAGAAATATGTGAATTGTGTGTGTTTTTCCAACATTCAGTTGTTTATTCACTCATCTTCATAGAATTGTTAACACAATTATGAAATATTCTCATTTCAAGAAACTGACTATACACACAGATAAATGCATTTGTGTAAGTGTAAGTGTGTGTGTATATGAGTGTATGTATTTGCATGTGTTTGTCACAATCAGGTTATTCTTATCTATCAAGCAATAACACTGGAAATTCCACATGAAGAATGTAAAAATAATACCAACTACAATAATGGCAAATTCTTTGCCATAAAGTCTATTACATTTGATAGTTGTATCACTATGGTATGTGATTGTTAATTTATCTTTAAATTATCCCACTAAATATAGCCAAAGTATGCTGTCTTTAATAGGAATGATTAATCTGGTTTTTTTTGTTAAATATAATAATGGGTATATTTGGGGTGTATTCTTCATGATAACCTGCTCTATTTTCTTATTTTGTATTATCTCTTACTTTTAAACCTGGAAATTAAAGCTCTCTTCGAAACACTAATCATGGTGTCAAGTGACAATACCTATGCCCTCTGAACAATATTACATTAATCTATTTACCTTTCTTCAACTTTTAAAAAATTCTTACATGTTTAAAATACTGAAAGGTACATACACAGGCCATAAATGGGAAGCACAATGAAATATTAAAACGTCTCTGGCATAATTATGTATGAGGCTTTTTAGATTTTTTTAAAGGACATTTTAGCTCACAGATATAGTCTTATGATCTCAACCATTCACTATACTCAACTCACTCTACTGACATCTAATGGCAGAGGTCACTTTTACCTCTTTTATACTTTATAGAAATATTATGTAGCAGAAACTCTTTAGTACATGACTTTTTAAACTGCATAGGTTGTTTTAAATTTATCTGTATTTTTGCGTGTTGTGGGGTTTTTTTAGCATTGAATTCTGTTGTGTAAGTATCAGGCAACTAACATAATTACGCCACTGCTGATGCACATGTGAGTGTGCTTTAGTTGGGGCTGTTAGGAATAGTGCCAGTATATAAACTCTAGAAAATGTATTGGTGACACGTGTACAAATATCTGTTGGGAACGCATGTAAAGTAAAATTTTTGTGTCATATGTTTACATCTCTTCATCTATAAATAATATGCCAAGCAGTTTTCCAAAATGTTTGTACCACTTTTCACACCCACCAACACTATATAAGTTTCCTGGTGTATCTACATCCTTGCTAACATGATATTTTCTGGTATTAGTACTTTGTCTCCTGGTTTCTGTGTGATTATATCAGGCTTTATTTATACTTCCCTGATTACTAAAAAAGTTTTTTACACTTTTTAATATGTTAAATTACCTCTTTTTGAAGGACTAGGCGGTTTTATTTTAACCATCCTCCATTGTTTTAGCCATATTTTTTGTATGGGTTTATAGGAATTTTTTATATATGCTGGATAGGAGTCCTTTCTTTGCCTTCTCCCTTCTCTCTCTCTCTCTCTCTCTGTCAGTGAGAAGTTCTAAAATTTAATACAATCCCATTTGCTATTTCCCCCAGTATATTAAAGACATTTTAAAATTTGGTTTCACAATCCATTCAAAACTGATGTTGTGTGGCTGGTGATTTAATTTTTTCCCAGTAAGATAACAAAATTCAATTTATTCTGAACATGTTTTCTTATGATTCTTTTTATTTGCTGTCACCTGTCATCGTGCCACCCAATTTAACTTCACCTCTCTCTTGGAGCTGGCTTTTTTATAACACTGATAGTATAACTTGTTGGCTTGCAAATAGGAAAAAATCGAACAGCTTCACATTTTTGACAATCTTGGTGATGAGGGTGGACTTCTAAGATATTAAGGTTATAAAGTATGAAATGTCTGATTTCCTTAAGTACTAAGTTTGATAGTTGACATCTCCGACATTTCACTTTGACACGTCTTGTTTTATTTTTATTATAAAGGTACATCTTCATTCTTTCAAAAGGAGAGTTTGACTTGTGATTTTCTTTCAAAATTTTTTTGGAACAATTTTTGTGAAACCATGGATAAGTCAAAAATTTATGTTATTTTCATATATGGGTTCTGTTGTGGAACCAATGCAGTGCAGAGAGCTCAAAATATCAACAAAGAGTTTGGAAAGGATGTGGCTAATGAATGCACAGTACGTCGATGGTTTTAGAAGTTCCATTCTGGTGATTTTAATCTTGAAAATGAGCCACGTGGGCGACCTGAGACCAAGGTGGATAAGGATGAGCTGAAAGCTGCGTGGAAGCGAATTAGCAGCAAAGTTTGACATTACTATTTCAACAATATTGGACCATTTGAAACAAATCAGCAAGGTAAGCACAATGGATAGATGAGTGTCACATGAATTCAATGAACATCAGAAGAGAAATCATCTAAAAGCTTGCCTTTCTTTGCTGTCACAACATAAAGGCAAACCATTTCTACACCATATTGTTATGTGTGATGAAAAATGGGCACTTTTTGACAATCACAAGCATTTGGCACAATGGTTGGATAAAGATGAAGTGCTAAAATACAGTCCCAAACCAAATATTCATTAAGAAAAAGCTGAGGGTGTCTGTTTGGTGGACAGCACTGGTATAATGCACCACAGCTTCATGAAACCTGGGCAATCGATTACAGTGGGTGTCTGCTGCAACCAACTGGATGAAATGATGAGGATGCTTGCAATTAAGCAGCTGAGATTGATCAATAGATACAAGCCAATCCTCTTGCAAGACAATGCTTGCAAGACATGTCACACAAACAAGGCTGCTCAAACTCTCTGTCATCCACTGTATTCCCCAGACCTTGCACCAACTCACTGCCACTTCGTCCAGGCTTTAGACCACTTGTTGCAAGGAAAAATATTCAATTCTCAGCAAACAGTGGAAAACACCTTTTGTGATTTCATCACCACTAGCTCTCCAGGCTTCTTTGCTGCTGGCATAAACAAGCGGTAAAACAAAGTGGCAAAACTGTGTTGATAGTTTAGGTGCATACTTTGATTAACTGCACTGCTTCTTGCTTGAGATATAATAAGCTACACTTTTGATTCAAAATTAGACATTTCCTATTTCTATTTCCTAATATAATGTTGTGTAAAAGCAAAGTAGAACGATTATTCAGAGGCATGGTTAGGGGATATGAGAAGGCTCCCTGGAACAAGTAGCAAAGTCTCTCACCCAAGTGAAAGTGAAGTGAAAGTAACCCACTCACTCTCTGACCTGATATGAAGGCTGTGTGAGGGGGAGGAATGAAATGAGCCATCTGCTCATGCTTCCTTTGTTCCTTATTCTCCTCCTGTAAGGAAGAGGAAAGGACAAAGAGTCCCCACAGCTGATATAGCAGTTTGGACAAATCAAAAATATTTAAAGTGTGGTGGTTTTGCTGACAACAGTAAACTCAAAGAAGATGTGGCATTTGGTGTTTTGCCTACTAGCAGGGAGTCACTCTCTCCCTGTACCCACTGATCCCTCCCTCCATGCATGCTCCATTTTAGGAGCTTTATGGAAAAAGTTAAATCTACTTGGGAGTTCTGTGGAGGGAGCAACTCAAAATTTTATAGTTCTGTTTCATACAAGTGCCCAAGTCACTGTCTTCTGTGGTGCCCTGGGCAGGAACAGTAGGTAATAAAGGTGGGTGAAAATGCCAAGGACGGTGGGGTGAAGCATGGCTGCAAAGATAGAAGCTTCTGGTCCTCAATGCTCTGCAAATAGAGGAAGGTAAAAAGGTAAGATGAAATCACAGACTTTAGGGTCAGAATTTTTTTTTTTTAAACACAAAAAATTTTATTATCATTTAATGATTGGCTACTTTTCAGTAACAGATTAAATCGCCCTCTTTTTGGTATGCTGGTGAAAAAGAGAATTGTGACTTACCAAAGGGCACACGGGTCAGACTTGAATCTAGATCCTCTGGAACCAAGTCCAGTCTTTTCCACTACATTGGGCTGCTTCAAGTTTCAGACACTAGTCAAACTGTTATTTTCCACAGTGTTCCAAAATTACATTTAGCAACTTTGTCCTCTAAAATGCAAATATCTCCTCATTCCACTTGTACCTTAGTCTCAAACAGAATTCTAGAAACTCAGCTGAAGCGAGGTAAAAGTCCTTAAGACCAATCACTCAACTAATAATCAAAAATCCTAACAACATCCTGGAGCATCACTTTAATTTGAAGTTGCTGCTTTCCTCCTCCTATCTAACCTGTATCTGTTACGACTGTGCACTGACAAAACACAGACCTGGTTTAAATAATAGAGCACAGCTTAAAGTTATAAGAGCCTCTGGCTAGGAATTATTAGGAGGTAGGTGATGGGTGTAAAGTGAGGAAAAGGATGTATAGTTTTGCCACACAAAAATGCCTGTTCAAGGCCGGGAGCGGTGGCTCACGCCTGTAATCCTAGCACTCTGGGAGGCCGATGCAGGAGGATGGCTTGAGGTCAGGAGTCCAATACCATCCTGAGCAAGAGCGAAACCCCATCTCAACTAAAAATAGAAAAAAAAATTAGCCAGTCAATTAAAAATAGAAACAAAAAAAAGTTAACCAGGCATGGTGGCTCATGCCTATAGTCCCAGCTACTCCGGAGGCTGAGGCAGAATAGCTTGAGCTAAGGAGTTTGAGGTTGCAGTAAGCTATAACAATGTCACTGCATTCTAGCCCAGGCAACAGAGCAAAACCCTGTCTCCACAAAAAAAAAAAAAAAAAAAAAAAAA
>NW_012136636.1:9377590-9394591 GCF_000956105.1 Propithecus coquereli | reverse complement strand
TTTTTAAAGAGACACAGTCTTACTCTGTCACCCATGCTGGAGTGCAATGGCGCCATTACAGCACACTGCAACCTCAAACTCCTGGGACCAAGCGATCCTCCTGCTTCAGCCTCCCAAGCAGCTGGGACTGCAGGTGTGCACCACCATGCCCGGCTAATTTTTTCTATTTTTTGTAGAGACAGTCTCACTATGTTGGCCAGGCTGGTCTTCAACTCCTGGCCTCAAGGGAGTCTCCTGCCTCGGCGTCCCAAAGTACTAGGATTACAGGCATAACCCACTATACCTGGCCCCTACTAGACTTTTATAAGCCCCAAAACACTGACTTTTGCTTCATCCTGAGGATGGAATATAGAATATCAGAAGTTAACTTTTTTAATATTAATGGAACTAAATTTTATTTTTTTAGGCTATTGCCAAAGTTATAATAATTGATTCTAAAATTTCTGAATTAGATTGATGGTAAGATATAATTTATCTCTCAAGGAACAATAAACAAAATTTAGACTATTAGCTATGACATGTCCACTTTTAAAAGGATTTACATTGCAATGGGGAATAAATTTAGTCAAGAAAAGTCTGATTTCATCAGTTATAAGAAAACTAGCTAGAGTAACCAGCAAAGTACAAATGGCTTGCAGAAGATTAAGTGAACTCAGAACACATATTTCGCATAAGAAAGTCACCGACTACAGTTTTCCCACAATTTGGTTGTTTTTGCAGGATCCCAAGTTTTTCCAAAATCAAGATTTGAACATAGCTGTTTAATACAAAACATTTACAAAAGTGGAATATATTCATTATCCTTGTCTTATCAGGAAATACCAGAAGATGAATTACCAATTTCCATGTGCATAGTGCTTTATGATTTCTGAAGAACGCAGATACCTGATTTGAGGATGACAAGGTAGGTTACGGCCATTATTTGGATGAAAAATCTGACACATAGACTAAGCCACTTGCCCAAGGTCAAAAAACCAACTAAAACATAGGGGGAGATTTTTTTCCAATACTCATTCATTCAACAAATATCTAGAGTGCCAAGACGCTGCACTAGGAACTGGTCAATGGTGGAAACAGACAGGGTCCCTGCTCATTATAAGTTTACATTCTAATAATGGGAGACATAATAAAAAAAAGGTAAACACAGAGAACATAGAGAATTTCAGATAAATGCTATAAAGAGAACATAATAATGGGATAGACTGCAGAATGACATAACCACAGTAATCAAGAGTGGTCTGAGGAGGTAGCATCTGAAGTGAGTCCTGCATAAGGAGGACAAATCGTGCCTATGAAGGCCTTTAAGAGCCTACCAGGCAGAAGCAAATACAAGTACAAAGTGTGAGAAGCAGGAAAGATCTTGGAGGCAACTTGGCCAAATACCTAGAGTGGAATGAGAGGGAGGAGCAATTAGAGACAGCAGCCTGAACCTGTGGAGCCCCGAGGCCACTCTAGGATTTAAAGTGCAATTGATATAGGTGAGATGATCTAATTTGTTGTTTTTTTGTTTTTTTTTTTGAGACAGAGTCTCACTGTGTTGCCCAGGCTAGAGTGCCGTGGCATCAACCTAGCTCACAGCAACCTCAGACTCCTGGGCTCAAGCGATCCTCCTGCCTCAGCCTCCCGAGTAGCTGGGACTACAGGCACGCGCCACCATGCCTGGCTGTCCAATTAATTTCTTTCTAATTTTAGTAGAGACGGGGTCTCGCTCTTGCTCAGGCTGCTTTCAAACTCCTGAGCTCAAACAATCCACTCGCCTCGGCCTCCCAGAGAGCTAGGATTACAGGCGTGAGCCACCGCGCCCGGCCTAATTTGTTTTTTAAAAATTAGCAAGCTGCTATCTGAGGACTGCATTGTAATACAATCAGATACAGGTGTCCTTGACCTTCAAAAGTACTGATAATGGTTTATTCCTTGGACAGTATTCCTGGAGAGTGGAAACATGAGTACTTGTTACTTTTGAACTGTTACATATATACCATCCATTTTTCTGTACAAAATTTCATAATTTTTTAAAAAGTGAATTGTAGAGATGTAAGGGTATCAACAAGAATGGTACTGTAACAGTCCACAAGTAAGGTAATGGTAACTTGAAATAGGGTGGAAACTACAGGAGGTGAAAAGTAATGGAATTTAGAATATTTTTAAAATATATATAGGCAGTACAGTCAATAGGTCTTCCCAATAGATGGAAGGAAGAGGCAGGGACAGGAATCAAGGCTGAGCAGTGGTTCTCAATGATGGGTGATTTTGCTCCCCAAGGCCCCAGTGCAATGTCTGAAGACATTCTGGGTTCTCACAACTAACAGTGGGTAGATGAGTGGGAGGACTGGTACTGGCATCAGTGGTAGAGTCCAAGGATGCTGCTAAACATACTATAATGCACAGTAGTACTGCAAAACAAAGAATTATCTGCTCCAAAATGTCAACAGTGCTGAAGTTGAGAAATTCTGGTCTACAGTGATTTCAATTGGTTCCCATTCTAGAATACCCATATTTTCCAAAGAATCTGCAAAAAAAAAAAAAAAATTGGAAATGGAGGTCTTTACTTTTCAATATTTAGTGACAACTAAAATAAATTGTGGTATACATGAAATAAAGTTTGTTTTGAGAGTAAATTATATCACTCTGGTAAAATTAAGTTGATCGGAAGGTCTGATTAGCATATGAGTCTAATTTTAAAAGTACGAAAAAAACCAAAACGTTCTCAAAATAAAACTGGAAAATTTCTGTTTAGCAATACCACCCAACACTCCTTTTACAGTTTTTCTATACAGTGCTGCAATTAAATCAGTAGTCAGTCCAATATGTTCACTGATTTTTCAAATATAAATTCCACCAAAATTCAAAGGGATAGCTCTGAATACTAAAAAAGACGATCAGAGCCTTATGGATAAGACGGTAGGAAAAGCTGATTAGACAAAAACGATGGTCCATGTGTATAACTGTTTAGTTAACTGACTTATTTTGGGTCTCGAGCAAGTGGACACAGTGTTAGGTTGCCAGGAAGACTGCAGCACACATTGCTCTCAGTTACTCTACGAGGAGCAACAGGAAACGTGTTTTTACACCTAATTCAAAGAGGACAAAATGCCACAAAGTTGGGAAAGTTCCTTTAACCTCATTCTTTGTTATTTAAATAGAAAGAATTTGGGCGGAAATCACTCTTGATACACACAGTGATAAACAGAATATGATTTCTAAAGTACTCTAATGATTCCTGGAACTACTACTATTAACACAGTAAATTATATGTCACAGTATGTTCCGGAAGGTCTGAAGAAATATCTGAGATTATCTGGTAACTGAAGTAGATCACAGGAAATACCAAAAAAAATCTAGCCCTTCTTTGACAATTCAGAACATTACCTTAGACTCCAGTACCCACAGGTTGGAGCTGGGAGAAGCTACTTCTAAGAAGCCACAGTCAATTCTGGCCAAGAAACAGCTGCTATTCTTAATCATAAGGACCTCAATAAAAATGGCCATGGACACGCACAATACTAGGTTACGGAGTCTGGCTACCACTCAACTTTAGGAACGAGCACGTTTTTGAAAGATAAAGAAAAGGGCAGTCATACTGTCATAGCCTCATCAACATTATTTTCAACAATTTACGAATCAGCTCTAGAACTAAAAGGCTTCCAGCCTGAATTCATCCCCACTTACGCTGAAACTCAAGACTCTAACAGGCTAGACGTAAACACAGGGACACTTTACTACCCTGAAAATCATGCCGGGTTCCCACGAGGCCAGGCAGACGTTTTCCGCGCATAACCGCGCGCTGTCCGCGGCGCGCTCTCCAGGCGCCCACAGAGCGGAAGCGCTCTCGGGACACGTTGCGTCCGTGTCACGCCCGTTGTCGTCACGCCCTTCCCCGCGGACACACGAGAATGACCCCCGGCGGAAAATTCCACCGCAACACCTCCCTGAGGCGGCGACTGGTAAGAAAGTGTTTTTATCTTCAGGCTTTCTACAACCCAACCCCAACCGCGGCCGCCCCAGCAGTCTCACCCATCACCCCGGAAGAACAATTACTCGGCCTCACCCCGACAATGCGGGAGAGGAGGCGCCAGAACAAACTGCATTCTCGCGAAATCTTAAACTCAACTCTGTAGGGTGAGAATATTAAAGACAATGACAGCTTCCCATGTCCTGACCCTATCCCTTACACACACCCATTGTACTCTCCTCTGGTCCCTTGCATTCCCCTGTCTTAGAAATTGTGTAAACTCCTTATTCTGTGTTTCCATAGAGAAGAAAACGATCGAAAGAAAGCACGTAAATAAAAAAATCCAAATGTCAACAGATCTGGTTTGGGTAGGATTCACAGTGAGCGCAGAGAATTGAATTGTTACGGCAAGTGTTACAGTGACCGGTCCCAGGGGAATAACGGAGCGGCACGCAGAGAGTTGGAGAGCCATGGAGTTTTATTGCCGGCGGCCCAGATGGGGTCAAGCCTACAAAATCAGAGCACCTCTTCCGGGTTTTTGTCAGGTTTTATACTTTATTGGGGGGGTGTTAATCTTATCCAATAACACACACAAACATAAAAGTTAACCAATTAGTAAAAGGATTAAAAGTTAGCCAATTAACAGCAGTTTTTATATGCAGTACAGTTATGATAGGCTTATAACAAACAGTATAGTTATGATAGGTTTACAACAAGCGGTACAGTCATGACAGGCTTGTAACTCTACTTAACTGTTTTGTGGTTTCAGCTAGCTGGTGCATATTCTACCTGCTTGCTCTACTTAGCTGCTTTGTGGTTTTAAGCAGAACTGGCATGGAAATTCCCCAACATTCTCCCCTTTTGATGCCTTTAATTATTTTTATTCTCATATAAATTTGTTTATAATTTGTGGCATTCTATGTTTCTCCATTGTCATAGTGGTTGAGTATAAGAATAACGTGAAAGAGTGTGGCTTTGAGACAATCCATGAATAACTGTATCTCAGAGCCTCTAATATGGGAAGGAGAAAAGGACTGTAACTGCTGTACTTACTCCTCAAACTTATTGGATGAATGTATTGTGTCTCAAGAAAAGTAAGAAATTATGCCATCTGACTTTGGGTTTTATCAAAATGGAAGACTGAGTCTATGTTTTCTTTTGCGTTAAAATGTAGGTAACACAGAAAATGAAACTTGCAATCAGAAAAATACAAAATTACATTGCAAATGAAGAATGTTATCTATAGTTGATAATTTGGTGAATCAGAGTGGTTAATATTTATATAGTGCATAGAATATAGCATGCATTTTTCCAAACCATTTACGCATATATCTTTAATAGATTATTGTGTTAAATATGTAACACAAAGATTCATTGAAGAAAGAATAAATTTGCACATTAGCAATTATATTACTATTAGATGACATTTTGCAAAATCAATTATTTTGGTATCTAATGACCATATGAACACAACAAATTTTAACTTACTTTATTAGAAAGACTGACTAGTTATGTAGACAGACACATGGACAGCATTTTAAACCACTGAACAGAGAATACACATTATTTTTCAATGCTAGAAAAAAATTCCTGAAAATTTTAAAGTTTTAGGCTCTGAAAGTGTCATAATGTCACGTAAACAGAAATCCTTCATGTCATATTTTCTTTCAACTGTGAAATGGCAATAGAAAATACAAATTAAAATGTAACCAACAAGTATTATTTAGCCTCATGTCTTACAATTTTTTCTTGAAAACAAGACATTTTGAATATTATACTGTGGTAACTTTGGAAATTAGATCATCTCGTTTCCTCTGGGTTTTGTTGCTACTTGCTGTGGGCTGTATCTGAGCTCATTTTGTGAAGATGGTGTGCTCTGTCATGGATGTCCATTGAAGTTCCTGTTCCATTGCTTAGTGGTATACATGGAGTGACACAGAGATTTTCTTAAACGCATGCCCTTGCCTGGCATACTTCTCTGAAATAAATCTGATCTTTTCATCTGGGATCTATGTGTGTGTGTTGGGGCATACTATTATCAATAAGCCAGGAAATTACAACTTTGTCTTTACCTTAATTTTCTGCTTGTGTGGTGTAGGAAGGTCAAAGAAAGGCGAGAGCTCGGGGTCTTCGCGGGTCTTTCCTGACACGTGCCTGTCCCTGAGCACCCACGTGGCCTCAGGATTCCCAGGACTGTTCCCACGGCCCTAATCCCCAAAGCATCTCACCACTCAGTTTTTCCTTTCAGGATTTTTCAGGAGGAATATTTTTCTATCTCAAATGATATCCTTTGCCCACGTGGGCCTAGTATTTCATTTCTATGTAAATATTTTTGACAAATATTTGGCTATTGATTTGAGACTTTTTTTTTGTCTTTTTAATGAAGGAATTACTGTAAGTTTCGCTCAGAAAACTGCTTTCACTAAATCCCCTAAATTTTATGTTTTGTCTACCTTTTAATTTATCTTAAAATATTTTCCAATAAATACTATTTGTGATTTCTATTTGGATCTGGTATTTAGGAGTCTGTCATTTAATGTCCACATATTTATGAGTTTCCCAAATTCCTTGCTTTCATTGATCTCTGATTTTCTTTTATTATGATTAGTGTGAATGTTGTCAGAATCAAAACTGGGTCAGTAATGTTAAGAAAACCCTGACAAATAAAGCCAGGGAAGGCAATGAAGAAAGGGTTCTCTTGCTTGTATGCCTAATGAAGTAAGCTCTAAAAACCCCACAACCTCACAAAAGTCATTGCAACTTTATAGAAAAAATAATTCTGCAAGGACATCTCCACATTTTTCATTCCAGCCTTGGACTGGCATGACCTCGTTATTGGTCTTTGTAGCTAAGGATAATTATTTCAAGACAATTATGTAATACTCCTCACTTTTTCTTTAAAAACATTTTTTGTTCCTTTACCCTGTTAAATACGCATGAATATTCTCATTGTAATGCTCTATTCCCAAATAAACATCTTTTCTTTTAGAGAGCCTCTCTTTGTTCATTATGTAGGTTGATGTTAGAAAACACTCATCGTGTTATTTCAGTCTTTTAGATTTACTAATGTTTATTTTATGGCTCAGCAGCTGGTCTATCCTACAGAAATGTTCCATGTGCGTTTAGAAACAGTATATATTCTGATGTTGGGTGGAGTTATATGTATATAATATGTAATTTCATATTTAATGTTAGTGTATATATTTGAATTTACATCTGCTGTTTTACTTTTTGTTTTTTATATATCTTATTTTTTATTCCTTATTTTTCCTTTATTCTTTTCTTTTGCATTAAGTCAATATTTACCCTGTGATATTTTAATTTTTATAATGACTTTTCTCTACATTCTTTTTTCGGTTTTAGTTTTGATTATGTATAATAATCGTACCTGCTAGTTACCATGATTTGATTATTACACAATGTATACATGTATTGAAACAACATTGAACCCCTATATTCTTTTGATAGAAGTGTTACTCCTATGTAGCTTTATTCTCCCTTCCCCCCTTTTGTGTTATATTTGTTATATCTAGATGATTATAATTGTGACAATATGGTCTTATTTCTTTATATAATTAATTGTTTTAAATAAACTGATAGAAGAAATAGAGCAATTATATATTTATAACTTTGTGATGTTAAACTTCTTATTTTCCATTTTAGGTTCTCTTCATTTGTGGATTGAAGTTATTTTCCACAAAACTTTCCCTAGCCCCACATGGCTTCTCTCTGACCCACCTCCTCTGTGCTGTCATTGGCAAATACATTCAATTTCAATTTGTTACAGTCCCAAGGATACAGTTACAAACACATTTATAAAGCTCGTTTTACTTTAAAAAAATCAGTTAAGAAAATAAATATTCACTTACGCTATCTTATAATTATGTAATTACCTTAATTAGTGTTATTTTTCTTACACATTCGAATTATTGTCTGGGCTCATTTTCATTCAGTCTGAAGAACTTCTTTTTGTATTTTTCATAAGGTCTGTCTGCTAGCAACAATTTTTCTCAGTTTTTACTTGTCTGAAATGTTTCTATTTCACTTTTATTTTTAATTTTTTTAAAAAATTTAATTATGGGTACATAATAGTTGTGATGTTTTGATAAAGGTGTGCAGTGTGAATTAATCAAATCAGAGTAATTAGCGTATCCATCACCCTTATTTTTAATGTATAGTTTTCTTGGGTATACGATACTTGCTGGACAGTGTTTTTATTTTGAGAATTGAAAAAATAATTTATAAATAAGAACTGGAAAATCTTCCAAGAAGGCAAAGAAATCAAGACCTAAGAATGCTTATTGAATAGAGCAATGAGGTCACAGTAATGGCAGCTGATGGTAGATTGGACTGGTTTGGAGATGGCAGAATTGTAATGGAAGACAATAGAAGTTGGGTGATCAGGTAGTCTTGACTGTATCCAAGTGGAAAATTATTTGTTACAGCATCAAAGATGGTACATGAGGGGTGCAGCAGACTGAAACCCAGTGTGCTTAGATCTGGTGCCTTCGGGCAATATGTGTAGGTTAAGTGGGAGAAAAGTTACCACTCTACCATCAGATTATATTCGAATAAAGAAGTGTACCGTGAACATGACAGTCATGAGCAAGGTTAAGTTTAATGTTAGAGTTAGTTATAATAAAGGTGTCGTGGATGGGTGTCAGAGAAGCAAATAAAATTGTCAGTTGCTAAGGATGCTATAATCATTTTATTAACCACACTCTAATGTTGAGTGTGTGAATAGAAACAACAGAGGGAACTGAGGGACACGGTGGCAGAACACACCCCCGTGAGAGCTTGGATGCCCATGTTGAAATCAGGTATTTTGGTAAGGACACTGCATAATCCAACCCTAGATTATCCTTCACTGGGAGTTTCCTTTTTGTCCTCCAAAACTCACCTTCCCAAACTGGTTGTGTCAAAGGAGTAAAAAGATATTTGTATTCTGCTTCCTATGCCAGGTTCTCTGACTTGACCTCTGGAAGAAAGAGCTTTTACTTATATAAGTCTGGTGAAGAGGGCATTTTCTTCTTTTCTGAAAAAGTGTTGCATTGACTACCTGTGTCTCTGAAATCTAGGGCCCACTGGGTAGTATGTGTGAAGGCCACCACGTGTCTCTTGAGTAAGCAAGGATACATTGGGTAAGCTGACATGATGCTAAAAAAAAAAGTTGGAAGTTAGAGTTATTTTTTGACTTCTGTTTTGTTGACAAGGACTGAGACCAGACAACCCACCTGGGAAAGGCTACATAAGAAAATGAGCTCACACATCATAAAGTTTGGAACCCAGCTGTTGCTACTCCATTATTTTCCAGAGATTAGCCCCTTTGGTGGCTCCTCTTTCCAATAATTCCAGGGCCACAGCTGTCCTGACTCTACAGGTGGCAGGACAATTTCGAGCCTGAAGGGAGATGAACTGACAGCATCTCTTCTTTATAGCCATGTCTTAGGGACCACAGTCCTCATACACAGAATAGCTCCAAGACTCAGCTGTGTGTGTCTGTTTCTCAGCTTTAATAACAGTGAGAGCTCAAGACTCAGGTGAGTAATGGGAGGAGGAAGGATTTCCTCAGTGATGTCAGTAATTCTCCCATCTTTTGTTTTTATATCTTACTGAATTGTAACTAATTAGGTGTTTTCAGATAAAGGATAAAGTTGGTTAATATATAACAATATAACAACATAATAAATTTATACATTTTAGAATGGAAGTTAGTAATTTTGTGAAGTTGCATTTGAATTGGAATTTCGATTATTTAGTATTTCTCATTTTAATAAATTAGTACAACGAATTATCTTATGCATTTATGAAAAATTTCCCTTTTTAGGCATGACAAATCTGAGCAAATTCAGAATGATTAAATCATACTCATTTTTTTGTTTGAAGATATTTTTGTATGTTTCTAATACTTCAAGACTATCCAAGTAATGAAGTCATAAAGTAATGTTTTACAAACTTGAATGACAAGAGTATTCCTTTATCATAAAAATCTTCTAAATTTACTACCGCTATTTTTTTCTCTGAAAGTTTCACATTGTACTTAGCTCAAGACAACACAGCAACAAGTAAATTCCAATGTAGTTGTTGAAAGTCACAAGTTAATATTATCCGAGTTAAGTAAGGTTAGTATTTTTTAGTGTCTAGTTTTTAAATGGAAAAGAGAGAGGATGGACACTGTTGAAAACAGAAAGCAAGAGAATGACGATGAAAAAAATTATGCATTTGTTGCTCATGAGAGCATGAAAACCTTGAAAATCTTGATCAGTAGAAAAACTTTTCTGTTCCTGAACATTAGAGACTTTGTTTGCCTTAAAATATTTCTTGATAAAAGCCGCTGAATTTCATGTGGAGGAGGGAGGATGTCTGAGAGAAAGGGTGTTGATGGACCCTGGTAACCATTCCTGAGCACACAGGACATGCCATCCGTTTCTTTCTTAGTACAGCATCTGACACAGTTCATAAGACCGTGATCTTCTCACTACTGCGATACATAGACATGTAATGGGAAAAGCCATTACAAAGATAAATGAAGGTTTTTGAAAACAATACAGAAAGGTCAAAATTGACTTGAAGTAGAAAACCTGGATAGACCGACGATCAGAGAGGAAAACTGAAAAAGTTATCAGCAAAGAGGCTCCAAAAAGCTCTGAGAGAGATGGTTTTCCGCATGAGCCCTCCACGAGCCCCTTGTGGGTGCGCAGCCGCCCGGGCCCGACCTCAGGCTGCGCGGCAACCGGGACAGGGCGAGCTGCAGAGGGGGGACCCGCGCAGTCCGGGGTGGGGTTGATTCCTGGCGAGGCTGGGGCACAAGGAGCTGGGCCGCCTCCCCGCTCCTCTTCGCCTCCAAAAGGCCCGCGGCGGTGCCGCCGCTCGGACCGGAAGAACTTCTCTGAGCCCGCCCGCCTGAGCTCCCGGAGAGGGCTGGCGCCTCCGCCGGGGAGGAGCGGCGCGGGCGGGTTCTGCGAGTGCTCGTCTGACCGTGTCGCCCCCGCGGGGAGGAGTCGGCCGCGCAGCCTCCTCCCGCCGCTCCGCCCCTCCCGCCCCCGCGTCCCCGCCCTGCGGCGCCTGCGCCTCCCAGCGGCGCTCTCGGGCCATGGCTGCTGCCACTCCCTTCCCGGATTAGACTTCTTAACCATATTCGGTTATTCTTCTCATGACCATAGAATGCACCCTGAAGTAGATAAAGCATTTAGAAATGAACAAACAACAGCAAAAAAGAAAATACCTGCAACAGATATGACAAATTGTAGTTCCCTTACAACCGCAGCTAAATACCTATAATAAGGAACCACGAACATGCCAAAGGCTTACGAGGCAGTGCACATGGATAGACAACTCAACAGAAGTTAAATATGAATGACCGAAAACGTAAAAACTTGTCTATTAAAATAGTGCAAGGTGTATTTGTTTTAACAGTTATAAGAGTACAATAAAACGTGTAGTTCGTATACTGTACTTGGAAACGTTTCATGAAAAGGGATCATTTTTAAATGTTCAAAACCTTTTACCTAGTCATTTCATTTCTAGGAAAACTCAACAACCATTTTGGCACAATAGTATCTGTAGTCTTATTTATAGTAGAGGAAAATTGAGAATAGCCAAAATATCTAACAGTTGAAAACTAGTTAAACTATGGTGTGACTCCAAAGCCAGAAATCATAGTGAAGAACATGGATATATTTGATTACACACAAAATTTAAACCACCGTACCATGGAATATTTGAATAATGACAAAGCAGGAAAAGTTTTTATATATTGCATAGATATGTTATATATACATGAAATATTTTTAAACCCCGTACACATCAACTAGTGAAAGAAAAACGTCCCAATTTAAAATTGAGCAAAGAATGTGAATTAATTATTAACAAAAGAAGAAACACAAATAACCAATAAACATAAGAACACATGTTTAACCTCACCAGCAATCAAAACATTTCAAATAAAAGTGCAATGTCATATTTTACCTCTCCAGATGCTTGTGTTTTATTTAGAGGTTTTAACTAGGCTTGTAAATGTGACAGAGATAATATCAAAAAAGATAGATTGCATACAGTGTTGATGGAGACATAAGAAAATTAACACTTGTATAAAGCTGGTGGACACTGGTGAATGCTAATGAAGGCCAAATTGGCAGTGTATGTAAAAGCCTTTATGAAGTTTTACTTGAATGAATCAAGGAAGACAATGAGAAAGTGTGCAATAATGTGTGTATATGATTTTATTTACATGACGTTCAAAAAGAGGCAAAAATTATATTGAATATATAGATAAGCACAGTACCAAGCAAATCTAGGAAAAGATTAACCTCTGTAGGGCAGAGAGGGAGACCTAGTTGGGAAACTTCCAGAATACTACCAGTACTAGTAGCAGCATTCTGTTTCCTAAGCTGGATAGTGGATATGTGGTGTTTACTTAATTTCCCTGGGGAAGGGGTGTCCTCAAAAGGAATGCTGGTGCATGGATTTCACCTATTCCAGTGTCATCTGACCAGCCTCGCCCACCCCCAGCTGGAGTCAGGGAAGGAGCTGAGCTGGTCAGATGCCGGGAGGAGGAGCCCAGCTAGCCTCCCAAACCCAACCTTGGCTGGCCAGGCCCCTTAGTGCACACTGCAGGGATAGGTAGGGGCTGACCCTCTTGGGTATTGTGAGGGGAGGAATAGCAGCCCCCTTAGGCTTCAGATGTGGCACGGTTTGTTCCTGGAGGCAGGGAGGGGGGTGGCAGTGGCCCCTCCTCTGCTTAGTGGCCACTGGAGGGGGCCTCTCCAGGGCTACAGGTGGATGGCTGTGACATCTGTGGGAGTGCTGGTCTGGGTGAGCCCCTGGCTGCTGGAGCCCCGGGGGGCTTTAGGCGCTGGGCTGGAGCTGGTCTGGGCAGCTCCCCTGAGGCTCTCCCTGAGCGCCGCTTCGATCTGCTCCTGACAGGCCCGCCCGCAGTCCACTTCCGTGCCTGGGATCCCTGCCAGCAGCTCCGTGAGCTCGTCCCCGGAGGCGGAGCAGGCACCCAGGCCTTGCATCGCAGCCCCAGTGCTGCCTGTTGAGATCATGGGCGGCGGGCACACGGCAAAGGTGTCATCTGTAGCACAGAGGGCCAAACAGGTCTGGGCGTGCTTTTTGACCAAGGCCTGTCGGTCACGGGGCAGAGGGAGTCGGTGCAGAATGAGGGCTAGGAAATCACGCGCAATCACGGCAGCCTGTCCCACTTGAGCTTCCGAAGAACCAGCACCTCCCAGTCCCGTAACTGGCGGGGAGAGAGCATGGTCGCTGCAGATGCACAGTTTTTCCATGGTCAGGGGCGTGGCCTCTCGCAGCTTGGAGGGCAGCAGCTTGCAGACCGCACCCAAGAGCTGCAACTGTGCCTTTCGGGCGGGGACGCAGGACAGGTAGCGATCCGAGCAGTTCATGGCCAGGCTTCCTCCTCACAGCGCTGCTCCTCACGCACCTCCAGCATCCAGTATGCCCGCGTCTTCCGCATGTGCGGCTTCATCTCCCGCTGCACGCACTGGAAGTAGGAGGCGCGGACACGCAGCGCTCCTGCAGACAGAACGAGCACTGCAGGACACGTTGGTGCCCTAGCAGCCGCAGGTCCCGCCCGGCCCGGGGCGCCTGCCGGGTGCCCTCGCAACGCAGCAACTCCGTACTCACGCGGCGCGCGGGCAGGACCCGAGTGCGGGCTCGAGAGAGCGCGGGGCGCGGTTCCGGCGCTGGCACTGCGCGGGGGGCCCAGCCCGCCCGCTGTCCGCGCGCCGCTTCCCTGCGTTCTTTTTTTTTTTTTTGATATTTTAAAGAAATTATTTGATTGTGTTCTGATATCTGTAGCAGCTGATAAGCACAGTGCTCTTACTCTGATTAGCTTTCGTTTGTAGGTAATCTCCTTTCTAGTAACCTATATGAATTTGTCTTTGTAAGGCTGGTGGCAGGCACCCCTCCCCCCTCTCTAAAGCTGTAAAAGAAGAAGCAGTGGACTGTGCCCGCCGAAAATAACCAAACGCGGACGATAAACCAGACACAGGCAGTTTCCGTTCCCGGGACTGTGCAGCAGACTCCGTTTCTCGGAACCTGTCAAAACCCTCAGTGGAAAATCCCCAAACCAGCTTCAGGCAGCATAAAAAGCCCTCGCGCCCTCCGAAGGGGCGCGACTTGTCTGGCCTCCTCTCTTGGGACCAGTGAACTTTGCCCGGGAGCGCTCTCTTTTCCTCCTTCCCCAAAAAAGCCTCCTTGCTTGCCTTTTTCACTCTGCTCATTTTTCTCTGCTGCAGCCCATCCAGAAACCTTAGTCTTCATATTTGATTTTCTCTATAATTTATTTACATGTATATTTGTTTTTATATATCATGCTTAGAATTTGGTATGCTTTTGAAACCAAGGACTCATGTCATCAATTCTGGAAAATACTGGCATTTCTTTAATAATATTACCTTTCCCCTATTTCTCAATTTTTTTTTCTCCTGAAATTCCTGTAAAATATATTTTTAGGTTTTTTTCCATCCCTGGTTAAGATATTCTGTCTACTCAGTTTCTTAACTTCCTTTCCGTATTTTTCTTCCCTTTCTTTATATTGCTTCATGCTTTAATCAGATCTTTCTTCCAATTTACTATTTCTCTTTTACACTTTATTATTTTAATCCATCAATTGAAATTTTACTCCAGTAACTACATTTTCTGTTTTATAAGCTTTTTCTTTGAAATGTATGGGGAACTGCAATGCAGCAGGTCTCATAAAGTTGAGTTCCTGCAAGAGCTCTAAGGTCTGTGAACCCTTTTTTTCCTTCCATAGTATCGTTCTCTTTCCCTATGATTTCTGTGCCTTCATTTATCTCTTTGAGTATTTTAAACATACCTGGAAGACTCTTTAAGGTGTTGATTCTCTTGTTTATTGAGGTGTTTCTCTGTCTTGATGGTTTGTTTCCGCGTATGTTTTTAGTTTCTACCTGCAAAGTCATCTTCAAAGGAACTTGTTTTCAGTGGGCTTCTATGTCCTCTGGATGGTCAAGTAGTCCCTATGGAGCTGTTTTGTGCTGGCCCCAGGCTGAGGACCCACGGGCCTTGCCCATTGCAGAGAAGTTTTCAGGTGAACTGCGCTGGACAGAGTTTTTGCCTCCTGTCAAGATTCCTTGAACTTGACTAAGACTCCAGCAGAGGGCTTCTGTGGTCCCAGGTATGCTGTGCCGTTTCTTTGCTTTTCTGGGTCCTTCAGTGCCCCTTGGAAGCAGACCTGTGGTCATAGCCTGGGAATAGCGCAGTCCTGCTTCTGAAGCACACTCTCACTGCACCTGCTCTTCTAGCATCTGATGTTCCTGCTCGGCCCACCTGTGTTCACCTTTGCAGTCCCTTGGCCTTGCCTAGGTCTGTGTTTCCACCTTTCCTAAGCAGCGGTGTGGACAAGTAAGAGCCCCTGGGCTTTGAGAATGGGGCAATACCTGGTAAACCCAGGTCACAAACAGGCAGTGGACACATGGGTTAGTGGCTTTCAGCTGACCCCTGCCCTTGGGGACTCTGGTAACCTCAGGTGCCCGAATGGCTCCATAGCTTCTGGTCACATTTCATCCTAACCCCCACGTGACCCCATTTCTGTCCACACCATCCAGCCAAAATCAGACTCACAGAGGACTCTGATTTTTCACCCCTCACCATGAAGCTGAACCTCCACTGGGGACCAACCCAGAGCTCTACTCCAAGGAGTCCTGAGAACAAGACTGTTAATGTCTGGCCCTCGGTCCCTCTGTAGCCTCCTTCCACCTTTCTGACATTCCACCTGCATCTCTCGTTCCTTCCCTCGCCCCCTCTGCTCACAACGCATTCCAGGGCCCTTGAAGCCTGCCTTCCAGCAGTCCCAGCCGACCTTGCAACCGCACATGTACATGTCACTGTGTCTGGCACCTGTCATCATAGTGACTGCCGTGGTTGCCTAGGGATCGTGTCCCTGATGCATCAGGGAGAGGGAGCACTCTTTCAAGCCATTGGACGGATGGTCCCTGGATCCCAAGATAGGTGGCTGGAGGGCCAAATGGGCTGAAGGAACCTCGTCGATGCACTGTGGGATCCATCGCCGCCTCACGCCTGCCTCGTGGGTGTGCATATAAGTCTCCCCGAACGGTTGTGGGCCCTGTGACGTGGACGGCTTGACTGCCTGTGTGTGCCTGGGCTACTCTGTTTTGATGGTGCTTCTTTGTTGGGGGGCATAACACCCTAGCCTCAGGAGCTGCCTATATGCATGTGTGTTGTGTGTGTGTGTTTGTGTGTGTGAGTTACTCTCAGGGTGTTTGTGTGTGTGTTTGTGCATGTGTGTTTTTCTGTTGTTTGTGTTTGGTGCTCGATGGGAGGAATGTGTCTCATGTGCCGCAGGAGGGCTTCTTCGAGCCAGCTTTCCCTCTGGTGAGCCCCTCCTGTGCTTCCACTTGAGCTGTGTGGCCCGGTGAAATCTGTCATTTTTGTGGTTCCTGTTTAAGTTTGTGAAGGCCTGGGTGGGTTAGGGGACTGACTCAGAATGAGAGGAGGTAGGTATCGGCTCCCCACTGGGAGGGACCACTTTTCCCAACATAAGAGGGCCACATCACAGTTGAGAGAAACCTCAGGAGGAACTCATGCTGGGCATGCAGGAGAAGTGCAGACAGACGTCAAAGAAAGTCCCCATCCCCCTTTTCCCCTGGTGGTCACATCTATCCTTGTCATGGCCCAGTGATGGAGAAGCAGAGCACAGGGACAGGGGTTGTTGGGCTTGAGGGAAGTATAAGCTCCTTGCCAAGGAGAAATGCGATGCTAATAAACCATGGCATGCAATGGCATCACAATTAATCAAAACGTCACCTTTGGTTGTTTGTGATAAAGTGCCAATTGAAGCAAGTGCCTTGGGGCTCAAGTGACTGATTCAATTCACAATTATGAGAATAATGATGACTCTAAGTAGTGGGTATGAAATGAATTCTTTGGAGTGCACTTCAATGCTCACAGAGAGGAAAATAACAAGTTCAAGTCCATTGACTCTCAGCTCAAATCATGGTGTGAGATTCAGAGGGCTTCCATAACAGCCCTAAGGGAATCTTTTATTT
>NW_012136636.1:9374992-9377219 GCF_000956105.1 Propithecus coquereli | reverse complement strand
TTTTTTTGAGACAGGGCCTCACTCTGTTTCCCAGGCTACTAGAGTACAGTGGTGTCACCACAACTCACTAAAACTTGAAACTCCTAGTCTCAAGCAAACTTGCTGCTTCAGCCTCCTGAGTAGCTGGGACAACAGGCATGTGCCACCACACCCAACTACTTTTTCTATTTTTGTAAAGATGGGGTCTTACCATGTTGCCCAGGCTGGTCTTGAACTCCTGGCCTCAAGTGATCTTCCTGCTTCAGCCTCCCAAAGTACTAGGATTATAGGTGTGAGCCACTTTGCTCAGCCCTCCACCCAGAATTCTGTATCCAGTGAAAACATTCTTCAAAAATTAAGACCAAAAAAAAAGATGTTTTCAGGGGAAAAAAACCTGAGAGGATTTATCAAGCCAAAGGGAATTGACAGCAGATGAAAACTCAGATCTATGGGTGCCTTAGTCCATCTTCTGTTGCTATAACTGAATATCACAGACTGGGTAATTTATGAAGAATAGAATTTTAGGTAGCTGATGGTTCTGGAGGCTGGGAAGTCCAAGAGCACGGCACCGACAGCTAGTAAGGGCCTTCCTGCTGCATCATGACATGGCAGGAGTCATTACATGGTGAGACAGAGCAAGGGTGGGTGTCAGCTCAGGTCTCTCTTCCTATTCTTATAAAGCTACTAGTCCCATGACTGAGGCCCCACCCTGATGAATTTATCTAGTCCTAATTACCTCCCAAAGGCCTCACCTCCAATCAACATATGAATTTGAGGATGAAGTTTTCAACACAAGAAATTTGGGGGACAAATCGAACCATAGCAATGAGAAAGAATAAAAAGCAGAAAAGAATGGGAAATTTCTGTGTAAATATAAAAAATACAGGTGTTTTATTTTTTTAAATTTTGTAAAGGACATATGACTGTTAAAAGCGAACATTAAAGCATTATATTCTGGAGCTTATAATATACGATGCAAAATGTACGACAACAATATCACAAAAGATGAGGGGTGATAAATGGAACTCTACTGTTACAAAGTTCTTATCTTTTACTTGAAGTGCTTCTGTATTACTTCCCAGTAGATCATGAAGGATACATATAATAATCCCTTGAATAGCTTTTCAAGAATTCCAAAGAAGTTAGCTTAAAAAGCCAATGTAGGATTCAAAATGGAATATTTAAACTCATATGTTATAATTCAGGAAGATTTTTAGCATAATTTGGAAACACTTCGATTTTAACTACACTAGTGATTTTGTAAACCCATAAACCTATTTCCAGCGGAAACAAATTTTACTTGCTTTCCAATCTCTGTAATATCCTTTGTGCTTTGATTTTCTGTTTCGTTTTCAAACTACTTTAAAGAAAATAACTTGAACAGATGTCTAAGGTTTCTGTAGACAGGAAACGGAAATACATAAATAAGGAGACATATAAATAATAATACCAAGAACAAGTAATCAACAAAAAAAGCTGTACGTATACATTTTTAAAAAAAAATCTCTTAATAAATTAAAAGGACATAGCTACTTCTTTAACATAATAAAATAGACATAAATGTATTTTATAGATCTCAACCAAAAAACCAGCATCATGTCTACTGAGAATATTCTAGAAGTATTCCCACTAAAGTTAGGAAAAAGCCAAGAGCATATCCATCATTTCCATGATTACTTAGCATTGTTCTAAAACTAACAGTTGATGCAATTAGACAGGAGAATAAAAGTATAAAAACTGGGAAGGAACAAGTAAAATTATATTTTCAAACAATAAGATTGAATTCTTGGAATACACAAAGAAATTAACTAAAAAACAATTTTTTAAAACCAATAAAATAAACAGTTTTCAAACATATATATAACAACTCTTTGGAAGACATAATGGAGGAAATTATTCCATTTATAGGAGCCACAAAAAAAGATGAATGACCTAAGAATAAAGTTCTCAACACAAGTGTAAGATTTTATATAATCTTTTAAAACTACTGAGAAGCACCGAATGGTCTCTCCCATCTTGGACAGAAGGACTCAATGCCATAAAGGTGTCAATTTCTTTGACATGTAATTTATTGTCTTATAAATGCAAAATGATCTCAACAAAATCACAATAGAATTTTTTAATCTGGCAACTTGATTTTAAAGTGAACTCAAGAAAACATGAGTAAAACTGAGAAAATACTAGAAAAAAGAAGTCCCAGCCACCCACCTGCCCTCCATCTCCCCGATAAAAAGAAAAAGAAAAGAAA
>NW_012136636.1:9354631-9374938 GCF_000956105.1 Propithecus coquereli | reverse complement strand
TATTATAACTATATTATGTTTAATTATATTATTTAATGTATTATAATACATGTACAATAATTACAATTATTTTGAACAATAATGTAGAATAATTATGAGCATTGTTATGGGGTAAATATGGATAGCTATCTTGGAAAAAATGAAAATAGATCTTCCTACACCAAAATAAATTCCAGATTGCTCAAAAACTTAAATATAAAAATGAATATCTTTAAAATCTTGGAGTGGGGAAGACTATTCAAAGAATGGTTGATAGACCCAGAAACATAAAATAAAAGATAAAAGATCGATAGATCAAAATATATAAAAATTAAAATTTTATGCATAGTTATAAAACAGCATAAACAAAGTCAAAAGACATAGCAATATAAGGTAAATATAGAAATTACAAGGAAACATATTCATTATATTATCGAATGAAACAGCAAAAGCTTGGAAACAATCTATTGACAAAGGACTGTTAAATTATGATGCCTTCATGTGTTCAGTATCAAGCAGTTGATAAACCAAGGTAGTTCCCTATAAACAGATACGGGAAAAATTAAGATATAGAAAGAAAAAAGGAAACCATACACTGGGGAAAGGACTCTCCATTCAATAAATGATGCCAGGGAAAACTTGATAGGCACACGTAAAAAAAACAAAAAACTAAACTAGATCCCTATCTCTCACTGTATACAAAAATTAACACAAGATGGATGAAAGATGTAAATGTAAGACCTGAAACTGTAACAATTCTAGAAAAAAACATAGGAAAGACTCTTCTGGACATTGGCCTAGACAAAGAATTTATGACTAAGACCCCAAGAGCAAATACAGCTACAACAAAAATAAATGGTATTTAATTAAACTAAAAAGTTTCTACACAGCAAAGGAAATAATCAACAGAGTGAATAGACAACCTACAGAATGGAAGAATATATTCTCAAACTGTATGTGCAAGAAAGGGCTAATATCCAGAACTCAAACAAATCTATAAGAAAAAAACAACCCTATCAAAAAGTGGGCAAAAGACAGGAACAGATTTTTTTCAAAAGAAGATAGACGAATGGCTAACATATGAAAAAATGTTCAATGTCACTTATCATCAGAGAAATGCAAATTAAAACCACATTGAAATAACACCTTAGCCCTGTCAGAATGGTCATTATTTAAAAGTCAGAAAATAGACGTTGGCGTGGATGCGGTGCAAAGGGAATGCGTATACACTGTTGGTGGGAATGTAAATTAGTACAACCTCTATGAAAAACAATATGGAAATTCCTCAGAGAACTAAAGGTAGACCTACCATCCAATCCAACAATTCCAGTACTGGGTATCTACTCAAAGGAAAAGAAGTCGTTTTATAAAAAAGACACCTACACCGAATGTTTATCGCACCATAATTCACAATTGCAAAGATATGGAATCAATCTAAGTGCCCATCAACTGATGAGTGGATGAAGAAAATATGGTATATACATATCCCATGGAATACTGCTCAGCCATAAAAAGACATGAAGTAATGTGTTCTGTGGCAACTTGGATTGAACTAGAGACCATTATCCTATCTCAGGAAAGGAAGAACAAATGCCACATGTTTTCACATATAAGTGGGAGCTAAACGAGGGACACATATATTCATAAAGCAGTGTAATAGACATTGAAAACTAAGGAGGGGGAAGAGGGAGAGTGTGTGAGGGATAAAACTCTACCTATCAGGTACAATGTACACTATTCTTGTGACTGGTACACCAAAAGCTCTGACTTAGGCATTATACAATTCACTCATGTAACAAAAAACACTTGTACCCCCTAAATCTTCTGAAATAAAAAAAAGAAAAACAAAAAAGAACACAGGATAGAATAGTATATATAACACACCACTCGCTATGTATGTAGTTGTCTATATATATGATTTTGATATTTATAGGTATATCTTTATATGCATGGAATATCTGTGGTAGTACAAATAAGAAACTGGTAATGAGTGTTGCTTCTGGGAAGGAGTTCTGGAGAGACACTAGATTGCTGAAGATTGGGGTGAGAGTGGTAAGAAGATAAACATGTTTCACTAAATTCCCTTTACTACCTTTCATATTTGAAACTATGTATGTGTTTTATACAATCAAAAACAGTTAATATTTTAAGGGACTCAGGTGAGAATTTTTAACAGGGATTAAGAATTTAACATCTATATATTGAGTTGTGCTTCTCCCTGCAGGAAGTTGTTTCCAAATGCGGTCCTATGCAAACCCACAGATATCATAATAGCATTTTACCATCTATTTGCAAAAAACACTATTAAGGTGTGCAATATTTATGAATAAATGCCCTTTGTACTATAAAATCTTACAATGATTTAATATTATTTTCATCTTTGATTTATTATTTAACTGGTTCAAATTAGGAACAAACCTTGTGAGAGCCAGAACCCAGAATCTTCATTTTTAAAACAATGCTTAACTGGTTTCAGAGCTTGGCATTTAGCATTCAGTAACATTTATATATATATTATAGAATCACAGAATTTCACAACTGAATAAGACTTCAGATATTATGTCAGTTTAATATGGTTCCTTCATTTTACAGAGGAAGAAATGGATATTTGAATAGCGTAAATATGTCTAAAGATACACACAAGTCAGTAGCCAAGTGGGACTGAATCTTCCCAGATCTTTCCAGTCTTTACTCTCTATGCTGTACTGAATCAACCCACTCCTGGTTCCATTACCATAAAACAAGGTAGACTAGTTAAAAGGCAAGGAGATCAGACTATCTTCACAGAATTTTACTCAAAATAAATTGTTAAGCTTGAACAAAGCGAGACCCCATGTTTATAGAAAAAACAGAAAAATTAGCCAGGCGTGGTGGCATGGGGCTGTAGTCCCAACTACTTGGGAGGCAGGAAGATAGCTCGAGCCCAGGAGTTTGAGGTTGCAGTGAGCTATGGTGACCCCACAGCACTCTACCCTGGAGACAGACAGAGACTCTCTTTCAAAAAATAAAAAAAAAAAAAAGGAGAAAAAAAGAAAAAAAGGCAGAGACCATGATACTAGAAAAAAAAGTAAGTGCTCTCTATATGATGCCTATAAGAAATCCATTTTAAATATAAAGACACAAATAAGTTAAAATTTAAAAGAAAAATATACATCATGTAAAAGCTAATCCTAATAAATCTGGAGATATATTAATATGTTAATTATTCACAGTGAAAATTATCAATTATAAATTAATGTCACACCAAGTAGACTTAAGAACAGGAAATATCATCTAGGAAAAAGAAAAAAATTATGCATATAGTAAAGAAGATGCGTTTTCAGTGAGCTTATGCCGTTTGTATTCACCTCTCTATTAAACTCTGGTCTTAGGGAAAGATTGAAAAATGCGAGCATGGGCCCTTCTCTACAGATGTATGTTTTAACAGTAAGCAAAGAAATGATCAATTGATTCTGGCATCTCAGTGTGTTCAGCAAGTATGGAGCAGGGTGAGCAGAGAAACCTTCCAGCCCAGTATCACACCTCTTAATAACAAGGCAAGCCTAGCCTATCTCACACCATTTAAAGCTACATTTTTTTTTTATTTAACAGAGCCATAAATCACCAGTCCTAAAGCTTGAAGTCATGCTGATTGGCTAGTTTTCACAGAAGGCAACTTTACTGACATTAACAGCACCATTTCTTACCACGGTCTGTCAAAGCATCTGAGCAGTAGCTGGAGGCAGCGTGCGAGGGAAGCTCCTGGCAGATGCATGTGCTGGATATTCAGCAGATCAGTTTCGATGGTGAATGACAAAGCTGTCCTTTGGGAATCTAAACTCCTCTGCCTAACGCCACCTACCAATCTAGCCTCATTTTAGTTTAATGTTTTCCAATAAGGCTATTTTTCTTATTGGCCCATAAACATGGTTTCTCACCCCCACGTCAGTCAGGATCTCCTCACCTATGATGCCTCCCATATTCACATCCAAATCCTACTAACCCTTGAGGGCTTAAGTCCCACATTCTTCATGAAGACTTCACGACTAGAAGTTCTGATAACAGTACTCCAGACACCATGTCTGAAAAATATTTTAGTGTTCCCTCCAAATTCTAATATCTCTAAATTCTAATTATTTATCGCGTGATTATTTTCTGTTGTTTAGTGTGGATTTCTGTATATTCATCCTATATATCAAAGGACATTAAGTGTCATGAAGGCAAGCATCAGGTCCTTCTTATTCGTCTGCTCATTAAGTAACCTTTAGTAAATGTCTACTGCTGCCAGGCCCTGCGCTAGCTACCAGGAATATAAAAATAAGAATGGCCCTATTTTCAAAGGACTTAGATTCTATACTTTTTGTTTTTAAGTCTTCTTAATTCTTTTGTATTCATCACAGTGCCTACTATAATGTTAAAACACAATGATTAATCAAATATTTGCCAATTAATTGAACAAGAATATCTTTAGGTTTAAAAAAATAACAACTGTATTCTGTAGTTCAGACCCCTTTTCAAAAGAAGATCTATGTGGTTATATGCTTTTTACAGTTAAGACATTTGCAAAACAAAAGATGTACTTGATTTGCTAATCAGAAGAGAGAAATAACTGTAGAAATTGTAGTCTTCAAAGCTTTTCTTCGATCTAAAGATTGGAGATCACTGATTTTACAAAACACAATTGTAAATAATTATTTCATACCTCAAATGTCCACACTTTTATATTTAACAAGCCAAAGCTGTTATCTTTCTTTTGCTCACAATCAAATGAGATCTGTACTTTAATTCCCAAAATTTTTAGTACAATGAGGGGTGTGATCAATAAATCTTAAGATCAGTGATAAACATTTTCTCTATATTAGTTTAGAGAAAGGTATTTTCTAGTGACAAGATACAACAGATAATATTTTTCCATTTTTCAAGACTTAATCCTCACTACATCCCTGAAAGAAAGAGGTAAATGATAGTATTGACATTTTACAGAAGTAGATAGTAAATTCCCTTAAAAATTTGTTGGGGCAGAGAGCTGTAATGTCATAGTTGTGACTACAATTCATTTTGAAATTCTAGCCAAAGAAGCTTAAAATCTCAGTTCCCTTCAAAAGTATAAAATGTCAGTAAGGTTTATCTGTAATACATTACTATGATTTTATTATTCCTCATTCAAGCTACAGTTCTTTAAAGACAAGTCTGTTTTAGTTCATGTCATCAATGACAAGAATTTAAACACACACCTATTCAAATAACTTGGTGTTCAGGAATCATGTGTAACAGCAATGTACCCTCCCTGCCAACAACACTGATAATGACTAATCAAGGTTCCGAGCTCTACTTCTATAAGAAGTGAACCTCTACCATTTGTATCAGTAGCAAAGCTAATACAAAAAGTGATCTCTAACATTATTTTGCTCTATGAAAAACTATTAAAAAAACACAAAACAGTAAAAAGTACCCATGTTCCATAAATTCTATTCTAGAGTGTAATGACATCAATGCAAAGGTTTAATGAGCTTGCACTGTAGCAAAATGTTGGACAAGTCCTGACAGAATTTTACCTACTGCACCAGCATTAAAAAGATTAAAAAAAAAAAAACTAGCAAAAAATTACAATGGAGTTATTTTAAGTGATTTCCAAGGATGAGCCTAGGTATATTCAATAATCATTCACTTAAAATAAATTAGACATTCTATCTTTCTTCAGGCTAATTAGATCCATGATCTGATAGCAGAATGCCATGGCCGCCTAAGCTGCTGGTAAGATATGGGGTGATCTGAACATCTTTGCTACCTAAGTAGAAGGAAAATAATAAAACTGTTCACTTGACTCACATCTCAGAACCTGACTTCCACCAATGTTAAAAATTGTTGCTGCAATAATCTTGAAAAAATCTAGTCTAAAAAACAGGGGATAGATTCACTTAAATCCTAAAATATAGAATATTTACAATATCACACCCTGTTCAGCAATTCTATTAGAAATGTCTTTAGTTTTTTCTCCTACAAAGAACTAGACTTAAAAAGGAAGATCTAGGTTCAAAATCCTAACACAATTTTACTTATGTGACTTGACAAGTTACTTAATTTTCATGGACTATTTCCACATCTGTGAAAAATGAACTATAGAATATTATATAAATAGACTTTTCTAGACAGTATTATCTTTATTTCCCCATCAGAAACAAAAAAACAAACACCCTCTCAAATAGAAAATAGACACCAGTGTATTTCAAACACTAAACTTGTAGGTATTTAATTACTCAAAGTGCATTTAAGAGATAAACATGTTTGCTATATAATGTATTTAGTAACTAATATTAATATATTAAATGTTTAATAAATACATAACATAAACATAGAAATGATTTGATATACAAATGTGTATAATATGTAAATATATTTCATATGTATTTAATAGGTATATGTTGACAAATCAAATATACCTATATATAATGTTTCAAGTATATTTACAGTTTTCCATATGTACATTTTTGTTTTAGAAATATTCCCCACAAGACAAGAAAAAGCAAACTAAGCCGGGCGCGGTGGCTCACGCCTGTAATCCTAGCACTCTGGGAGGCCGAGGCAGGCGGATTGTTTGAGCTCAGGAGTTCGAAACCAGCCCGAGCAAGAGCGAGACCCGGTCTCTACTAAAAATAGAAAATAAATTAATCGGCCAACTAAAAATATATAGAAAAAATTAGCCGGGCATGGTGGCGCATGCCTGTAGTCCCAGCTACTCGGAAGGCTGAGGCAGAAGGATTGCTTGAGCCCAGGATTGTGAGGTTGCTGTGAGCTAGGCTGACGCCATGGCACTCACTCTAGCCTGGGCAAAAGAGTGAGACTCTGTTTCAAAAAAAAAAAAAAAAAAAAGGCAAACTAATGTATCATGATAAAGGGAGATTACTGGTTGCCTGGGGATGGAGCAGAGAATAGAGAACAGGAAGGAGGGATTATAAAGAGGTATGAGGAAACTTCTGAAAGTGATAGATAAGTTTATACTATCTTGGTTTTAGTGTAGTGATGATTGCCCATGTGAATGCATATGTCATAATCGATTACCTGTAAAGTTTATACATGCTCACTTTATTTTATGTCAACGATATTTGAGCAAATAAATAAATAAACAGGGCCAGGCATGGTGGCTCATGCCTATAACCTTAGAACTTTGGGAGGCCAAGGCCAGAGGATCGCTCGAGGCCAAGAGTTCAAGGCCAGTTTGAGCAACACAGTGAGACTCCATCTCTATAAAAAATAAAATATAAATAAAAAATCAATCAGGTGTCATGGTGTGCACCTGTAATCCCAGCTACTGAGGGGGCTGAGGTGGGAAGATTGCTTGAGCCAGGAGTTTGAAGTTGCAGTGAGTTATGATCATGCCAGTGCACTCTAGTCCAGGCAACAGAGTGAGACGCTGTCTCAAAGAAAAAAGAAAAATTTAAAACAATTTCCCACAGTTGTATTCCCACATTTAATGTCTAGCATTTTAGAATGTGTGCAATGCATACGAGACCTCTAACTATTCTGTTTGTCATATTTTAGTCTTGGCAGTATTTTCATTGTGAAGTAAATATAGTCTTTACTATTCATTTCCTTGATTAAACTCAAATTATTCAGGAAAAGTCAAGGTTATCAGCTTTTCAAAAGTTAACATCTAACTGCAATTAAATTTATATTTTGAATAAATAGCACTTGGTAGAACACACAGGGCATTCATTAAACTTACTCCTGATCCAAGAATTACTTTTTTAATGGATTAATTAAACAAATTAATGTTTGTTTTCCTGATTCCATATTTCCCTCTACTATTTCTAATATTTAGTTGTTACCTTTGAAGTTTTACCATGCACACATAATTTAATAGAATCTAATGTTAATAACTGAAACAACTCTCCTTCCAAACAATATAAGGACCTGGAACCTCCTCTTCCCTCAGCTTACCCACTATTTCATTTGCTATTAGAATGCAAGGTCTATTAAACTAAGGATATTTGTCTGTTTTCTTACCACTAAATACTGTAGAGGAGGAAAATATCTTTTCCTTATTTATCCTAGGTTCATGGCTGAGGTCTCTATAACAAAAGACAGATTAATAAGAGAAAACCATCCAAATCTATTTAATTAGGTTTTACATGATATGAAGACTTCATAAGGAAATGAAAACCTAAATAAACAGGTAAACCTGAGTATTTTTATGCTAGGTTTGACAAAGAGTGTACAGTCATGGAGAAATATGATAGGAGGACAAAAGAGTCCGATTTACTGCTAATAAATGGGGAAAACTTAGCAGACCTGTTTGTTCAGATTCCTTTTTGTGTGCCTTCATCTTCAGAGATAGGGATGTTCCTTTCCTCCCAGTACAGGAAGGATATGTCTCATAAGAGGGTCTTATGAGCTGCTTCTGGGGATGGTCTGAAAGTCCTTTCTAGGTTTTATGATCTGCTTCAGGGAAAAGGCCAGGGGAGGCTGGAGGTGGTTAGGGGGAGAAGATGAGAATTACCTTCCTGCTTATGCTGTTTTCTCAAATGCAAAGGTGTCATATTTTGGGGTAGTTTATCGCCTGAACCCCATCAACACTCAGTACCTAAAGCAGAAATCAGCAAACTAGAGCCCATGAGCCAATCTTGCCCACTGCCTGTTTTTGTAAATAAAATTTATTGGAACACAGTCATGCTTATCTGTTTATATATGGTCTATGACTGTTTTAGTACTACAACAAAGTTGAGTACTTGGTTTTGCTTGTTTGTTTGCCTGTTTTGGAGACAGGATCTTGCTCTGTCTCCCAGGCTAGAGTGCAGTGGGGTCATCATAGCTCACTGCAACCTCAAACTCCTGGGCTCAAGTGATCCTCTTGCCTCAGCCTCCCAAGTAGCTGGGAATACAGGTGCACGACACCACACCCGACTAATTTTTCTATTTTTAGTAGAGATGGGGTCTCACTCTTGCTCAGGTTGGTCCTGAACCCCTGACCGTAAGCAATCCTCCCACCCTGGCCTCCCAAAGTGCTAGAATTACAGGCATGAGCCACCATGCCTGGCCTAAAGTTGAGTACTTGTGGCATAGACCACATGGTCTACAGAGCCTAAAATACTTACTGCCAAGTGCTTTACAGAAAATTTGTTGACCGCTACTCTAAAATAATTACTGGCATATAGCAGGCACTCAACAAATATTTGTTGCATAAAATAATGTAACATTTGCTGGGCACAGTGACATGCACCTCTAGTCCCAGTTACTTGGGAGACTGAGGTGAGAGGATCACTTGAGCCCAGGAGTTCAAGTTCAACTTGGGCAACATAGAGACCTTGTTGCTTTAAAAAATGCAATATTTCAGTTATGTCTCTTCCAATTCCACAAATTAGACATTACTATTAATATTTTATACAGCTACTTCTTTAGATTTATCTATGTTTACTAATTTCTTTGCTTATCATCATACATGTTAGACTTGTCTGGATCATTTTCCTTCACCACAAAACATACTCTTTACTAAAAGGTCACATGGTGGCAAACTCAATTTTGGTTTATCAAAAAAATACCCTTATTTATCTCTCATTCTTAAAATACCATTCTGCTAAATATGGAACACTAGGCCAACAGATGTTTTCCTCCACGCTATGCATGGAGATACTATTCTATTGGCCTCTAGTTTCCACTTTCGCTGCTGAGAAATCCATTATCGGTCCATGTGCTGTTATTCTCTACATGATCCTTCCCTTTCTGGTCACTTTTAAGATTTTTCTCATTGCCTTTGATGTTCCTTGGCACATCAGTATCTAATGCTGCATGTGAAGTTATCCCCAAAATGTAATGGCTTAAAACAACATTTACTATCTCATGGTTTCCGTGGGTCAAGAGTTCAAAAGTAATTTAGCTGGCTGGTCTGGCTCAAAGTATTTTATGAGGTTGCAGCCAAGATGTTAGCTAGGACTATAATCATCTGAAGATCTGACCAGGGCAGGAGGATATACTTCCACAGTACCTTACTCATATGCCTCATACATTGGTGCTGGTTATTGGCAGGGAGAATCTGTTCTTCCCCGCTTAGGCTTCTTCACGGGCTGCTTCAGTGACCTCACAACATGGTGCCTGGCTTCATCCCGAGTGAGTGACCCAAAATGGGCAAGGTGGAAGCCACCATGTCTTTCATGACCTAGCCTCAAAAGTCATGCTCCTTCATTTGCACACTCTCCTATTATTTATGAAGGTCAGCACTATTAAGTGTGAGCAGGAACAATACAAGGGTGTAAAAGAATCATTAGGGATCATCTTGGAGGCTGGCTACTGAACACAGTTTCATCTACAATGTGTTCAAGTGTTGGTTTATTTTTAATTATTCTGCTTTGTAAAAATTGTGCTTTCCGTGTCTACAGATTCAAGTCTTTTAACAATTTTAAAATATTCTCATCCATTATCTTTGCAAATATTGTCTTTTCTGCATTTCCTTGTCTTGCTTTCTGGGATTCTGATTAGACTTATGTTTGACCTTCTTATTCCATTTCTCTTAACCTTTCTGTTATATATTCCATTTCTCTGCCTCTGTGCTGCATTCTATGTGATTTCTTCAAACTATCTTCCAGTTCATTAATTCTCTCTGATGCTATGTTTAATCTGCTGTTTAAACAATCTGTTGAAGTTTTTATTCCAACAACTATATTTTTCACTTACAAACATTCTATTTGGTTCTTTTTTATATCTTCCTGGTCCTGTTTAATAATCTCTTGCTGCTTGCTCATTTTTGTAAATCCATCTCTTATTTCTTTAATTATGTTATGTATAGTTACTTAATATTTTATACCTGATCCCTCCGATATCTGAATTCCTGGTGTCTGCTGTCTGGTTTTTTTTTGTCAATCCCTTAATAAAGATTTATTCCCTTCTATATTTGATGATCATTGATTGCGAATTCAAATCTGGTTAATCTTAATCTGAGAGAATCCTAGGAGGTAGATTAAGAATATTTTCCTTCAGAGAGAATTTGCAGTTGCTTCTGCCAGGGACAATGGGCTCTATCAGCCTCCTTTAGCTCCTGTCTATAGTCCCTGGTTTAAGGCTGGAATCTCATAATCGGGTCTCTTACCTTGTCACCTACTCGAGTCTTAGACTCCCAACTGCTATGCTGATATGAACATTTACCTCGAGGGTAGCCTTTCATGTGTGCTCATCTTTTACTGTTCCTGTTTTAGTTCACAGTTTTTAGTTGGGATTTTGTTGCTGTTATTTTGACTTGCTTTACTTTTGAGGAGTGTTATAGGATTTCCCTTAATTTCTGCAAGTCCAGCAATGGACTTAAAGTCAATGGTTTTGTGAAAAGTCCCTTTAAACTAACATAATCTTTTATTCTTCCAGAAGTGAAAGACCCCAGTCCTCCTCTTATCTCTTCATCTTTTACTAGATGAATAATTCCAAAGGAACTATCATGGACTAATTTTAACATTTATCATACGTAATTTGTTAGTCAGAGTTCATTTACATGGTAAGATGTAAACTGTCACCAGGAAACCAAAACCCTTGGAATATTTTAATCACATAGCACTTCATTAATGTGGATAGAGTGGGGTATAGTATGTCAAAAATATTGCAAAATATTAATAACAGAATGTCCTAAAAACTTTTAGTTTATTTCCAAGAACATGACCCCAAAAAGAACTGACATGTAGAGGGCCACTCAAAAATGACTGCTTGAAAATGGTTCACATGAACTCATTAACCATCCAAGCCCCTAGGAATCTTTATCATTTTTTAAGTCAGGTTTTTAAATTCAATACAGTCTAATCAAATAGGAAATTCAATAAGCATTTTGAAAAAATAGGCAGATGGAAGAAAATTAAGTCAATGCATTCTACATGGTAGAAGGGAGACAACTGCTGATGTCCATGGTTACAATTCAAGGACAACTTAGAAATTTCTAAAGCTATTTCAAAAAAAAAACCAGTGGTACCAGGTTGGGACACAGCTACTTCAAATAGTAAAATGTACATATCTACATTGGTTTTTATTAACAGGGATGGAATTGCACCTGTATATCATCACATTCTTGTCTTTAGCTTTAAAAGAAAAGACAAAGTCTTTTCCATTTGTACCAGTTTGATATGTTTCCGAAATAAGACTCCCTTAGAATGAATCACTACAGTACTCATTCACATGAGAGAGTTTATACTTATAGTGAAAAGACAAATATAAGATTTCATGGTTATATTTTTTGGTTGATTTAGTGAATTGCATAAAATGAGGGATAAATACCCATACACATGATTCATTTAATAATACTGCTATGTATATCAGAGTGTAAAATATAAAATGTCCTAAAATAGACTCTGATCACATATGAAATTGAAGGTAAGACTATGTCAGCTTGGTTTCTCCATTAACTCTCTGAACTAACATCCTTTCACTTCCCCTTTTGCTCACTCTACTCCAGCCATGTGAAACTCCTTCTTCACATACGCCAGTACTCTCTGCTTAAGGGCCTTTGTTTTAGCTGTTGCCTCTCCCTGCAGCACCCTTTCCTCAGACATCTTCATGCTCAACTTCCTCACATCCTTTAACCCCTTGCTCAAATAGTGCCTTTTGCGTAAAACCTATCCTACTCCCATCTCTCCCACCAGCACTACATTTATTTTTTACCACCATGATACTCATCAATTTCTAATGTATATTTATTTTGATTATGATTTCTGTCTTGTCTCATTGGAAAATTCTATCTTAATTGATGGCAACTGTTTCTTTTGGTTCACAGATGTATCCCAAGTGTCTACAGCAGTATTCAGCATATAACAGACAATCAACATTTGTTGAATGAAAGAACCAGACCTCAGGTGCCAGTGTCTAAGGACTACAACATTGCTAACAGCCATGAGGCCCTATTCCTTTTTGTTCAATCTAGCCTAATAAATAAATTATAAAACCTACTACCCCTGCAAATGATGATAAGCCTTGCAAATCATGGCTTCAAGCTGTTGTTCCGAAGAGAAAAGAAATACAAATTTAATGCAAAAGGGACTATACCCCACTGCAAACTTTTGGTCTGCACATATTATTGAGGGTACACGCATTATTTGTGTGTAAAATCAAGTTTAGAAGAATTATAACTTTAGAAAGTAAAACTAAAGTTGAAAGAAATTTTAATGGATTTGTGAAATGGTCTGTTTCAAAAAAAACCCAAACAAGATGACCCTGAAACTACCTTTACAAATTGATAAAGGGGTGCAAGGAGAGAACTGCAGTAAGGGCCTAGCTAAAAATAAGGCATGGGCCTAGCTAAAAGTAATGATAATAATTAGCCACTGTCCCCCTGTTTGTTTCTCTATAATTGCCACTCTGGAGCCATATAGCTGGTGGCCATAGACACTCTTAGCTTTGTCCATAGGTAACATCTATGTAGAAACCTTTGAAACCTAAGGGTAATTTCTGACATATCTTTCAGGTCCTGCATTCCAGTGATCTGTGTGGCTGATCCACACAGACCAGAGGCCAATACTGAGAAACTCGATCAAGTGGTCTTGTGACCCCCACCCAAGAACCTGGTCAGCAAAGAAGACAATTTCTACAACAGTATGGTTCTGTCATGAACCCAGCCAATTAGCAGATTCAATTGCCTACACCAAACTGTCTTTAAAAACCCTGTCTCCCAAATTCTTGGGAAGGTGGATTTGAGAAATTTCTCCTGTCTCCCCACTTAGCTATGCAGCATAAACTTTCTCTGCCGCAAACCCTGCTGTCTCAGCATATTGGCTTCCTCTTGGGCAACGGGCAAATGAACCTGGTTGGGCAGCAACAACCCTTAATAAGTGAAAGTATTCTTAATTATAAGAAGTATGCAATTTTAAGCAAAATTCACATTGAGCTCTGCTGTCTCCAAACTGTTTTCATATTTGATCCTTACATCAATCCTGTGAGAGATTTATTATCAACCCCATTTTACAAATATGGTAACTGAAGCTAATGAAGCTAAATGAATTTCCCAAGATGACTCAGCTAGTAAATAGAGATTCCTAGACTCAATTCCAGGTCCGTGTACTTTTTTCTTTTTTCAATTGTGAAATAATCACAGATTTGCAGGAAGTTACAAAAATAGTACAGAGGACCCACGCATCCTTCACTCAGTTCCCCTCAATGCTTTCATCTTATATAAGTATAACACAATTTCAAAAACATGAATTCACATTGGTCTATGTGCTTTTTATTATATTGCCTGGGAATGACAGTGGACTATAAACAATATGACTCAAAGTCTTCTGTGTCTGCTTCCTGACCTTCCAAGTTGCCTTCAATGACATTCACTCCCCCAGCTCTTCCAATATTCATGTAAATCCTAATTTCCAAGATGAAAACCTTATTCCCAAAATATTTTAAATGCCTTTCCCTTGCTATCAATCCAAGACTGTTAATAACCATATAGATAAATAATAGACACTGATGTAAAGGTTTTAGATAGATTGACCGGTATGTTCATGGAATACTCTGGAAAGGATACAAAACAATCTAGGAATGGCAGCTGACTTTGGAGGGGAAATTGGATGGCTAGAAGACAAGAATGGGAGGAAGACCTATTTTTTTTACCATACACCCTTTTCATACCTTCTTTTTTTTTTTTTTTGAGACAGACTCTTGCTCTGTTGCCTGGGATAGAGTGCCGTGGCGTCAGCCTAGTTCACAGCAACCTTAGACTCCTGGGCTCAAGCGATCCTTCTCCCTCAGCCTTCCAAGTAGCTGGGACTACAGGCATGTGCCACCATGCCTGGCTGATTTTTTATTTTTTTTTTTAGTTGTCCAGATCATTTCTTTCTATTTTTTAGTAGAGACAGGGTCTCTCTCTTGCGCAAGGTGGTCTCGAACTCCTGACCTTGAGCGATCCACCCGCCTCGGCCTCCCAGAGTGGTAGGATTATTACAGGCGTGAGCCACCGCGCCCGGCCCCTTTTTGCACCTTCTTGAATTTTATAGTATAAGCATGTATCACCTACTCAAAAGTGAAGTAATTATTTAAAAATACAAACCCATATAATTTTTGTTTCATTACTCATAGACCCAGAGGTTTTTTTCTTTTTTTTTTTTTTTAGGCAAGCAGCTTTTATTTATTTTTTTTTCATGGTGATTGTAATTTTATTTTATTTTATTTCTGCATATTATGGGGGTATAAATGTTTAGGTTACATTGCCCTTGCCCCACCAAGTCAGAGCTTCAAGCATGTCTATCCCCCAGATGGTGCACATCGCACTCATTATGTTTGTACATACCCATCCCCTCCACCTCCCTCCCACCTATCCGACGCCCGATAAATGTTATTCCTATATGTGCACTTAGAGGTTTTTTTATCTCTGTGGTCATTTACTAGTTTTACTGCATCTCAAACCACTGAGCTATAGGTAGTAGTGAAGACTTTTCAGGAATGAGGTTTTTAGCCCTCATACAAAACAGAGCGGCTATAGAGCTATTGTAAAAGCTTTTTGAGTTTGGAAGAAGAAATTTTCTCATTAATTCATTGGTATACTTAGCAACTACCCATGACAGATACAGACACAGAAAGTCCCCAGCACTATAATTAAAGCACAGATAAAGTGCTAGGAGCTGCGATGAGAGGTTGTGATAAGACATAGAGACAAAATGAATTTTAGAGATTAGTCTCCAGCGTTATTTTTAACTGATACTAATTTTATCTCTCATCTCATCCCGTAAGAGAACTATAGCTTTTAACCTTATTATGAGATCAACAATTCCAATATTTATTCCCTGAAAGTGACTAGTTGAGAGTATGATCTGGGAATTTCGATAAATTGAGGGATTTAAATCAGAGAGGATATAAACTGCCACAATTTACTAAACCTTTTGCCCTAAAATGTACATTCTGGGGAACCTGATAAAATGAAGCATTAGAATATCTTCCCTAATTTCTAGTACCAAATTCATTTCCAAGTGATAGATCTCTCTCCCAAAGAATTCACGGTTTCTATATGGCTTTAAACAAGAGAATACTTTTTAAAGTTCTTTCTCAATCCTTGTAAATTACAATGGGAGAAAAAAGTTTTCTTTGCACTTCTCTGTCAATGAGCTCCAAAAAGCTAAATTAATAAACGTAGTGAGAAGGCTCATCCTGGAGCTTTAGGTACTTTTAAAGGTATTTCTTCATGTTCCTCATGACAGAAAACAGAAAAGAAGAAAAATCAACCTATGTAACACGAAGCTGTCAGTTCTCAGTACAGATGATAGTAATGAAGGTATAATTATCATAACTATACACAGGTGTAAGTACAGTGTCAACCAAGCTTTAGCCAAAGACCATCTCCAAAACTAAACAACAGAATAGTGTTTTATGATTCTAATCTATTTAAGCTACCTGCATTGACAGCATGGCCTAAACCTGCAGTCCCCAACCCCTAGTCCCCAGAGGGGACCAGCTTGTTAGGAACTGGGCTACACAGCAGGTGGGCAGCAGGCAAGCCAGTGAAGCTTCATCTGCGTTTACAGCCACTCCCCATCACTCTCATCACTGCCTGAGCTCCTCCTCCTGCCAATCAGTGGTGGCATTAGATTCTCACAGGAGCTCGTACCCTCTGTAAACTGTGCATGCGAGAGATCTAGGTTGTGTGCTTCTTATGGAAATCCAATGCCTGTGATCTGAGGCGGGGCTGAGATAGTGATGCTAGTGCTGGGGAGTGACTGCAAATACAGATTATCGTTAGCAGAGAGGTTTGTATAATTATTTCATTATATATTACAATGTGAAAATAATAGAAATAAAGTGCAAATAAATGTAATGCACTTGAATCATCCCCAAACCATCCCCTTCCCCTCCCCCCATCCATGGAAAAATTGTCTTCCATGAAACCAGTCCCTGGTGCCAAAAAGTTTGGGGACCACTGGCCTAAACTATGTATGTGCTTACTCTGACATCAGTATCAGGAAAATACACATGTAGGTTTAGAGGTAGACTAACACAGAAGGAAGAGTGGTTTTGTACCTTCATATTCCCATAGAGAATATAGAATGCCTTATATATAGAATTGGTTTCCCAAAAAAAGGTTAATATAAAACATTCAAATCAAGCCTCAACACCTATTTTGAAATCAGTTAAAATGCAATTTCTCATCAATTCCATGAAATTTCCAAGAATTAGCAATCACTGAAATAATGTGCCTACTACCATCTTCTAAAAATAATATTTAACCTATCAGCCTCCACATTTCTGTTACAAAGGAATAAAACCAGTTTTAAGAGTCCATTAGTCCTTCAGGAAGCCCTGAAACTAGCATTCCCACTCAGAATTTCCTAAAATTTCACTGGTTCAATGCATTGTATAAAATAACTCCCAAACACCCTTGACAGCACAAAACTCATGCAAATGGTATCTTCTTGTTTCTGCACTAAGTATCTTTATTTAAATTTCTCAAGTCTACACAAATCCAGTATTCGTTTACAGTATTTGGTGAGCACTCACTGTGTGCCAAAGCACTGGGCCTGGACCACATACATGAACAAAGTCTCTGCCCTCAAGAACCTAATAGTCCAGGGATATAGACAGGACTAGCAGTCAGCTATAACACAGTGTGTTAAGTCAATACTTAGGATAGGAATAAGGATGGAGTATTAGGGGAGCTCAGGGAAAACCTAATGCCCAAGTGCTTCACCATTAAAAACCCTTAAAATTTCTACACCTCAGGAAAACATTGTTGCTAATATGTTATTTAAAAAAAAAAACCCTTAATGATAAGTGATACGCAGGGGTTAAATATTAAGAATAATGTCTTTTGACGACCACAAGCCCTAATTCCGTAAATATGGATGACCCTAACTCCGCAAAGTAGGATTCTTTAATTAGATAATGTAACATGAAACCCTCTGAGATCTCGGGGGAAATATGCCATAAGGTGAAAATAATTGAAGCAGCAAGCCACTGTTAGGGTTTTAAGTTTATCTTATCCCTTAGTACATTGGGGTAGAAGAAAAGGTGGAGATTTATTGTCATAATGAATTTAAAGTAAGATTCAACTTATAAAAATTTGAATATATTCATAACTTTCAGGAAAAATCTATAGTGCAGCGTAGTATAGTATAGTATAGTATAAAAGCGAGGTACTCCTGTGTATATAACAATCCCTAGATATACTCATACTCCAAGTACTGAAATAGGATCCTCTGAGGAAGAAAAAACACTTAAACCCAAGATAATATAATGCTATAGGAAAAGGAGAGTTAAAATATTTCTCGAAATCTTCACTCTGATCAAGGAGAAGGGAAGCCTCTGCATGTTAAGTCAAGTCACTAATCACTAACTGATGTGCACTGCTGGTTAGCATGCCTAAGTACACAATCTTCTTGGTATACTACTGCCCCCTGGGGGTTATAGTGCATTACTACTCTTCTGAGAAAATAATATTACAATAAATAGAGAATGCAGACATTATTTTCTACTTACAATACAAAGTAAAAGGTCTATGCAGGCCTTTTAATAACATGTAGGCCTTTCTTAAATAATCTCTTTTTAAGTGTCATTTATTTCTATCTGAATAATCAAGAATTAAGTATATAATAAAACTTAATTATAGAAAGTGATTGTTAAAATGATTAAGAACATCAGGATTTATATAGCATTTTGCATTTTCAAAACACTTAGTCAACATTAAATGATTAATCCTTACAACATTCCTGAGATCAATATTACCACCATCTTTTTACAGAAAAGTAAATAGCAAGGTTAAGTGAAGTATTAAAAATTAAAGAACTGGTCAGTAATCAGCAAAGTGCCTCAGGAGAATAGTTTAATGTAAGATACGAAGCACTAATACATTAACTTATCTCTAATACCCTCTGATCTACCTCTAGGAGAAATTAATTACTCTCTTGTCTATGGCCCCATAGCATTTTATAGGGCTTAACAATCTTGTTTTACAGTTATTGGATCATCAATCTCTCTGAGTAAACTCTGTCCTCCACAAGACTTTGCACAGTGTCTAGCACATAGCATGACATAACAATGGATCATTCAGTCATTGGTTCAACAAACTATTAAGCATCTACTCATACATTCACTGTTCTAGACATGGGGGATACAGTGGTGAATAAGAGAGCCAAGCTCACTATTCTCATGGAGCATACATTCTACGAAGGAAGGAGATAACCAAACCAAACCAAACAAAAAAACGACCAAAACAATTGGGTAGTAAGAAGAGCTAGAGGGAAAATTCAAATAGAGTGATATGACTAAAGGTGACTAAGTGGTTATATTAGATTAGGCAATGACATTCAAGCTGATATCTGAATGTAAGAAAGAACCAGTCATAACCACATGGGGAAAAGACAATTCTAGGTGGCAAGTACAGAAGACCAAAAGTGGGGAAGAAATGCAAATGTTCAAGGAACTGGGGGAAAAAAAGACTGTGGTTCCAGTATAATGGACAAAGGAGTGAGCATAAAAGATGAAATCAGGGACGTGGGCAGAGGTCAGAACAGGGCTTTCTTGGGCCATGCTAAGAATTTCATTCTAAGTGAGATGGGAAGTTATTTAAGGCTCCATAATACATATTTGCTGATTTGAATTGCTCTATTTGCCTCATAGGTACCAATAAAAGAAAAATTAATACCTAGAAAAGAAAATTACTATGCTATTGGTTAGGGAGCTTTTCTGTTTTAATCAATTACTTTTTAGTGAAAAATTGTTTTATAATTAAATCCTCAAAGTATAAAACAGCATTGTCTACTAACATTTTAATAGAAGTTAGAATAATGAAATTTTGACAGTCATTATTGGAAGAAATGGAAGAGCTCCTGCATAAACCACTGTACATCATAGATGACTATACTAGGATCTTATACTAATCACTCATTAATTTTTCAAAGCCTAAGATATCTCCAAATAGCTCCTGATGAGCTCCAGACAGACACGTGGAGAGCGGGCTCCTGAGGGAAAGTATGAAGGTGTCATTAAACATAATAAATGTCTTCCTCTTACCAGAGAAATGAGAATGAAAAAGTTACATATATTTAGAAGAGAGAACACTTTTTACCATATTAACTGAACAAAATACAACAGCCTAGAAATTAAGGTCCATTTTCATATTTCACCTAAGATGATATAAGTTCTTCAGAAGCCTCAAGGCTAATACCAAGCCATAACACCGAGATTCAGTTCAGTTGAATCTCACAGATAAGGACCACAGAGAAAATATTATCATTTCCTCATTCTAGGTGGCAGGTTCTTGAACATTTGTCATATCAAACTTTGTGTATTTTCTACCTTTTTAATGTGTTTTATAATTTTCATTTAAAAAACCCACAAAAATTTACCACATTAGCCATTATTAAGAGTTCAATTCATCACGCCTGTAATCCTAGCACTCTGGGAGGCCGAGGCGGG